>NC_064861.1:85490402-85839641 GCF_024139225.1 Suncus etruscus | reverse complement strand
ACTCACAGCCCCAGCGAGACACGCCTTGAAGAGATTAATGCTGAATCAGGTCAAAGTTCCCAGGTTGATGCAGGCTGGGGGGGTCCCAAAATGTCTGCCGGGCCTAGGGGTCCAGCAGTCAGCCTGATCTGCAACTCCGGCCCCCAAACACTCACCTCAGCCGAGGCAAGCCGTCAGGGGATGCCTGGGGAGGCCCCCAAGTGTCTGCCAAGCAAAGAAACCAGCACAATCCACAACTCCAACAGAAAACTCACAGCCCCAGCGAGACACGCCTTGAAGAGATTAATGCTGAATCAGGTCAAAGTTCCCAGGTTGATGCAGGCTGGGGGAGGTCCCAAAATGTCTGCCGGGCCTAGGGGTCCAGCAGTCAGCCTGATCTGCAACTCCGGCCCCCAAACACTCACCTCAGCCGAGGCAAGCCGTCAGGGGATGCCTGGGGAGGCCCCCAAGTGTCTGCCAAGCAAAGAAACCAGCCCAATCCACAACTCCAACAGAAAACTCACAGCCCCAGCGAGACACGCCTTGAAGAGATTAATGCTGAATCAGGTCAAAGTTCCCAGGTTGATGCAGGCTGGGGGAGGTCCCCAAATGTCTGCCGGGCCTAGGGGTCCAGCAGTCAGCCTGATCTGCAACTCCGGCCCCCAAACACTCACCTCAGCCGAGGCAAGCCGTCAGGGGATGCCTGGGGAGGCCCCCAAGTGTCTGCCAAGCAAAGAAACCAGCCCAATCCACAACTCCAACAGAAAACTCACAGCCCCAGCGAGACACGCCTTGAAGAGATTAATGCTGAATCAGGTCAAAGTTCCCAGGTTGATGCAGGCTGGGGGAGGTCCCAAAATGTCTGCCGGGCCTAGGGGTCCAGCAGTCAGCCTGATCTGCAACTCCGGCCCCCAAACACTCACCTCAGCCGAGGCAAGCCGTCAGGGGATGCCTGGGGAGGCCCCCAAGTGTCTGCCAAGCAAAGAAACCAGCCCCATCCACAACTCCAACAGAAAACTCACAGCCCCAGCGAGACACGCCTTGAAGAGATTAATGCTGAATCAGGTCAAAGTTCCCAGGTTGATGCAGGCTGGGGGAGGTCCCAAAATGTCTGCCGGGCCTAGGGGTCCAGCAGTCAGCCTGATCTGCAACTCCGGCCCCCAAACACTCACCTCAGCCGAGGCAAGCCGTCAGGGGATGCCTGGGGAGGCCCCCAAGTGTCTGCCAAGCAAAGAAACCAGCACAATCCACAACTCCAACAGAAAACTCACAGCCCCAGCGAGACACGCCTTGAAGAGATTAATGCTGAATCAGGTCAAAGTTCCCAGGTTGATGCAGGCTGGGGGAGGTCCCAAAATGTCTGCCGGGCCTAGGGGTCCAGCAGTCAGCCTGATCTGCAACTCCGGCCCCCAAACACTCACCTCAGCCGAGGCAAGCCGTCAGGGGATGCCTGGGGAGGCCCCCAAGTGTCTGCCAAGCAAAGAAACCAGCCCAATCCACAACTCCAACAGAAAACTCACAGCCCCAGCGAGACACGCCTTGAAGAGATTAATGCTGAATCAGGTCAAAGTTCCCAGGTTGATGCAGGCTGGGGGAGGTCCCAAAATGTCTGCCGGGCCTAGGGGTCCAGCAGTCAGCCTGATCTGCAACTCCGGCCCCCAAACACTCACCTCAGCCGAGGCAAGCCGTCAGGGGATGCCTGGGGAGGCCCCCAAGTGTCTGCCAAGCAAAGAAACCAGCCCAATCCACAACTCCAACAGAAAACTCACAGCCCCAGCGAGACACGCCTTGAAGAGATTAATGCTGAATCAGGTCAAAGTTCCCAGGTTGATGCAGGCTGGGGGAGGTCCCAAAATGTCTGCCGGGCCTAGGGGTCCAGCAGTCAGCCTGATCTGCAACTCCGGCCCCCAAACACTCACCTCAGCCGAGGCAAGCCGTCAGGGGATGCCTGGGGAGGCCCCCAAGTGTCTGCCAAGCAAAGAAACCAGCACAATCCACAACTCCAACAGAAAACTCACAGCCCCAGCGAGACACGCCTTGAAGAGATTAATGCTGAATCAGGTCAAAGTTCCCAGGTTGATGCAGGCTGGGGGAGGTCCCAAAATGTCTGCCGGGCCTAGGGGTCCAGCAGTCAGCCTGATCTGCAACTCCGGCCCCCAAACACTCACCTCAGCCGAGGCAAGCCGTCAGGGGATGCCTGGGGAGGCCCCCAAGTGTCTGCCAAGCAAAGAAACCAGCACAATCCACAACTCCAACAGAAAACTCACAGCCCCAGCGAGACACGCCTTGAAGAGATTAATGCTGAATCAGGTCAAAGTTCCCAGGTTGATGCAGGCTGGGGGAGGTCCCAAAATGTCTGCCGGGCCTAGGGGTCCAGCAGTCAGCCTGATCTGCAACTCCGGCCCCCAAACACTCACCTCAGCCGAGGCAAGCCGTCAGGGGATGCCTGGGGAGGCCCCCAAGTGTCTGCCAAGCAAAGAAACCAGCACAATCCACAACTCCAACAGAAAACTCACAGCCCCAGCGAGACACGCCTTGAAGAGATTAATGCTGAATCAGGTCAAAGTTCCCAGGTTGATGCAGGCTGGGGGAGGTCCCAAAATGTCTGCCGGGCCTAGGGGTCCAGCAGTCAGCCTGATCTGCAACTCCGGCCCCCAAACACTCACCTCAGCCGAGGCAAGCCGTCAGGGGATGCCTGGGGAGGCCCCCAAGTGTCTGCCAAGCAAAGAAACCAGCCCAATCCACAACTCCAACAGAAAACTCACAGCCCCAGCGAGACACGCCTTGAAGAGATTAATGCTGAATCAGGTCAAAGTTCCCAGGTTGATGCAGGCTGGGGGAGGTCCCAAAATGTCTGCCGGGCCTAGGGGTCCAGCAGTCAGCCTGATCTGCAACTCCGGCCCCCAAACACTCACCTCAGCCGAGGCAAGCCGTCAGGGGATGCCTGGGGAGGCCCCCAAGTGTCTGCCAAGCAAAGAAACCAGCCCAATCCACAACTCCAACAGAAAACTCACAGCCCCAGCGAGACACGCCTTGAAGAGATTAATGCTGAATCAGGTCAAAGTTCCCAGGTTGATGCAGGCTGGGGGAGGTCCCAAAATGTCTGCCGGGCCTAGGGGTCCAGCAGTCAGCCTGATCTGCAACTCCGGCCCCCAAACACTCACCTCAGCCGAGGCAAGCCGTCAGGGGATGCCTGGGGAGGCCCCCAAGTGTCTGCCAAGCAAAGAAACCAGCACAATCCACAACTCCAACAGAAAACTCACAGCCCCAGCGAGACACGCCTTGAAGAGATTAATGCTGAATCAGGTCAAAGTTCCCAGGTTGATGCAGGCTGGGGGAGGTCCCAAAATGTCTGCCGGGCCTAGGGGTCCAGCAGTCAGCCTGATCTGCAACTCCGGCCCCCAAACACTCACCTCAGCCGAGGCAAGCCGTCAGGGGATGCCTGGGGAGGCCCCCAAGTGTCTGCCAAGCAAAGAAACCAGCCCAATCCACAACTCCAACAGAAAACTCACAGCCCCAGCGAGACACGCCTTGAAGAGATTAATGCTGAATCAGGTCAAAGTTCCCAGGTTGATGCAGGCTGGGGGAGGTCCCAAAATGTCTGCCGGGCCTAGGGGTCCAGCAGTCAGCCTGATCTGCAACTCCGGCCCCCAAACACTCACCTCAGCCGAGGCAAGCCGTCAGGGGATGCCTGGGGAGGCCCCCAAGTGTCTGCCAAGCACAGAAACCAGCCCAATCCACAACTCCAACAGAAAACTCACAGCCCCAGCGAGACACGCCTTGAAGAGATTAATGCTGAATCAGGTCAAAGTTCCCAGGTTGATGCAGGCTGGGGGAGGTCCCAAAATGTCTGCCGGGCCTAGGGGTCCAGCAGTCAGCCTGATCTGCAACTCCGGCCCCCAAACACTCACCTCAGCCGAGGCAAGCCGTCAGGGGATGCCTGGGGAGGCCCCCAAGTGTCTGCCAAGCAAAGAAACCAGCACAATCCACAACTCCAACAGAAAACTCACAGCCCCAGCGAGACACGCCTTGAAGAGATTAATGCTGAATCAGGTCAAAGTTCCCAGGTTGATGCAGGCTGGGGGAGGTCCCAAAATGTCTGCCGGGCCTAGGGGTCCAGCAGTCAGCCTGATCTGCAACTCCGGCCCCCAAACACTCACCTCAGCCGAGGCAAGCCGTCAGGGGATGCCTGGGGAGGCCCCCAAGTGTCTGCCAAGCAAAGAAACCAGCCCAATCCACAACTCCAACAGAAAACTCACAGCCCCAGCGAGACACGCCTTGAAGAGATTAATGCTGAATCAGGTCAAAGTTCCCAGGTTGATGCAGGCTGGGGGAGGTCCCAAAATGTCTGCCGGGCCTAGGGGTCCAGCAGTCAGCCTGATCTGCAACTCCGGCCCCCAAACACTCACCTCAGCCGAGGCAAGCCGTCAGGGGATGCCTGGGGAGGCCCCCAAGTGTCTGCCAAGCAAAGAAACCAGCCCAATCCACAACTCCAACAGAAAACTCACAGCCCCAGCGAGACACGCCTTGAAGAGATTAATGCTGAATCAGGTCAAAGTTCCCAGGTTGATGCAGGCTGGGGGAGGTCCCAAAATGTCTGCCGGGCCTAGGGGTCCAGCAGTCAGCCTGATCTGCAACTCCGGCCCCCAAACACTCACCTCAGCCGAGGCAAGCCGTCAGGGGATGCCTGGGGAGGCCCCCAAGTGTCTGCCAAGCAAAGAAACCAGCCCAAGCCACAACTCCAACAGAAAACTCACAGCCCCAGCGAGACACGCCTTGAAGAGATTAATGCTGAATCAGGTCAAAGTTCCCAGGTTGATGCAGGCTGGGGGAGGTCCCAAAATGTCTGCCGGGCCTAGGGGTCCAGCAGTCAGCCTGATCTGCAACTCCGGCCCCCAAACACTCACCTCAGCCGAGGCAAGCCGTCAGGGGATGCCTGGGGAGGCCCCCAAGTGTCTGCCAAGCAAAGAAACCAGCACAATCCACAACTCCAACAGAAAACTCACAGCCCCAGCGAGACACGCCTTGAAGAGATTAATGCTGAATCAGGTCAAAGTTCCCAGGTTGATGCAGGCTGGGGGAGGTCCCAAAATGTCTGCCGGGCCTAGGGGTCCAGCAGTCAGCCTGATCTGCAACTCCGGCCCCCAAACACTCACCTCAGCCGAGGCAAGCCGTCAGGGGATGCCTGGGGAGGCCCCCAAGTGTCTGCCAAGCAAAGAAACCAGCCCAATCCACAACACCAACAGAAAACTCACAGCCCCAGCGAGACACGCCTTGAAGAGATTAATGCTGAATCAGGTCAAAGTTCCCAGGTTGATGCAGGCTGGGGGAGGTCCCAAAATGTCTGCCGGGCCTAGGGGTCCAGCAGTCAGCCTGATCTGCAACTCCGGCCCCCAAACACTCACCTCAGCCGAGGCAAGCCGTCAGGGGATGCCTGGGGAGGCCCCCAAGTGTCTGCCAAGCAAAGAAACCAGCCCAATCCACAACTCCAACAGAAAACTCACAGCCCCAGCGAGACACGCCTTGAAGAGATTAATGCTGAATCAGGTCAAAGTTCCCAGGTTGATGCAGGCTGGGGGAGGTCCCAAAATGTCTGCCGGGCCTAGGGGTCCAGCAGTCAGCCTGATCTGCAACTCCGGCCCCCAAACACTCACCTCAGCCGAGGCAAGCCGTCAGGGGATGCCTGGGGAGGCCCCCAAGTGTCTGCCAAGCAAAGAAACCAGCACAATCCACAACTCCAACAGAAAACTCACAGCCCCAGCGAGACACGCCTTGAAGAGATTAATGCTGAATCAGGTCAAAGTTCCCAGGTTGATGCAGGCTGGGGGAGGTCCCAAAATGTCTGCCGGGCCTAGGGGTCCAGCAGTCAGCCTGATCTGCAACTCCGGCCCCCAAACACTCACCTCAGCCGAGGCAAGCCGTCAGGGGATGCCTGGGGAGGCCCCCAAGTGTCTGCCAAGCAAAGAAACCAGCACAATCCACAACTCCAACAGAAAACTCACAGCCCCAGCGAGACACGCCTTGAAGAGATTAATGCTGAATCAGGTCAAAGTTCCCAGGTTGATGCAGGCTGGGGGAGGTCCCAAAATGTCTGCCGGGCCTAGGGGTCCAGCAGTCAGCCTGATCTGCAACTCCGGCCCCCAAACACTCACCTCAGCCGAGGCAAGCCGTCAGGGGATGCCTGGGGAGGCCCCCAAGTGTCTGCCAAGCAAAGAAACCAGCACAATCCACAACTCCAACAGAAAACTCACAGCCCCAGCGAGACACGCCTTGAAGAGATTAATGCTGAATCAGGTCAAAGTTCCCAGGTTGATGCAGGCTGGGGGAGGTCCCAAAATGTCTGCCGGGCCTAGGGGTCCAGCAGTCAGCCTGATCTGCAACTCCGGCCCCCAAACACTCACCTCAGCCGAGGCAAGCCGTCAGGGGATGCCTGGGGAGGCCCCCAAGTGTCTGCCAAGCAAAGAAACCAGCCCAATCCACAACTCCAACAGAAAACTCACAGCCCCAGCGAGACACGCCTTGAAGAGATTAATGCTGAATCAGGTCAAAGTTCCCAGGTTGATGCAGGCTGGGGGAGGTCCCAAAATGTCTGCCGGGCCTAGGGGTCCAGCAGTCAGCCTGATCTGCAACTCCGGCCCCCAAACACTCACCTCAGCCGAGGCAAGCCGTCAGGGGATGCCTGGGGAGGCCCCCAAGTGTCTGCCAAGCAAAGAAACCAGCCCAATCCACAACTCCAACAGAAAACTCACAGCCCCAGCGAGACACGCCTTGAAGAGATTAATGCTGAATCAGGTCAAAGTTCCCAGGTTGATGCAGGCTGGGGGAGGTCCCAAAATGTCTGCCGGGCCTAGGGGTCCAGCAGTCAGCCTGATCTGCAACTCCGGCCCCCAAACACTCACCTCAGCCGAGGCAAGCCGTCAGGGGATGCCTGGGGAGGCCCCCAAGTGTCTGCCAAGCAAAGAAACCAGCACAATCCACAACTCCAACAGAAAACTCACAGCCCCAGCGAGACACGCCTTGAAGAGATTAATGCTGAATCAGGTCAAAGTTCCCAGGTTGATGCAGGCTGGGGGAGGTCCCAAAATGTCTGCCGGGCCTAGGGGTCCAGCAGTCAGCCTGATCTGCAACTCCGGCCCCCAAACACTCACCTCAGCCGAGGCAAGCCGTCAGGGGATGCCTGGGGAGGCCCCCAAGTGTCTGCCAAGCAAAGAAACCAGCCCAATCCACAACTCCAACAGAAAACTCACAGCCCCAGCGAGACACGCCTTGAAGAGATTAATGCTGAATCAGGTCAAAGTTCCCAGGTTGATGCAGGCTGGGGGAGGTCCCAAAATGTCTGCCGGGCCTAGGGGTCCAGCAGTCAGCCTGATCTGCAACTCCGGCCCCCAAACACTCACCTCAGCCGAGGCAAGCCGTCAGGGGATGCCTGGGGAGGCCCCCAAGTGTCTGCCAAGCAAAGAAACCAGCCCAATCCACAACTCCAACAGAAAACTCACAGCCCCAGCGAGACACGCCTTGAAGAGATTAATGCTGAATCAGGTCAAAGTTCCCAGGTTGATGCAGGCTGGGGGAGGTCCCAAAATGTCTGCCGGGCCTAGGGGTCCAGCAGTCAGCCTGATCTGCAACTCCGGCCCCCAAACACTCACCTCAGCCGAGGCAAGCCGTCAGGGGATGCCTGGGGAGGCCCCCAAGTGTCTGCCAAGCAAAGAAACCAGCCCAATCCACAACTCCAACAGAAAACTCACAGCCCCAGCGAGACACGCCTTGAAGAGATTAATGCTGAATCAGGTCAAAGTTCCCAGGTTGATGCAGGCTGGGGGAGGTCCCAAAATGTCTGCCGGGCCTAGGGGTCCAGCAGTCAGCCTGATCTGCAACTCCGGCCCCCAAACACTCACCTCAGCCGAGGCAAGCCGTCAGGGGATGCCTGGGGAGGCCCCCAAGTGTCTGCCAAGCAAAGAAACCAGCCCAATCCACAACTCCAACAGAAAACTCACAGCCCAAGCGAGACACGCCTTGAAGAGATTAATGCTGAATCAGGTCAAAGTTCCCAGGTTGATGCAGGCTGGGGGAGGTCCCAAAATGTCTGCCGGGCCTAGGGGTCCAGCAGTCAGCCTGATCTGCAACTCCGGCCCCCAAACACTCACCTCAGCCGAGGCAAGCCGTCAGGGGATGCCTGGGGAGGCCCCCAAGTGTCTGCCAAGCAAAGAAACCAGCCCCATCCACAACTCCAACAGAAAACTCACAGCCCCAGCGAGACACGCCTTGAAGAGATTAATGCTGAATCAGGTCAAAGTTCCCAGGTTGATGCAGGCTGGGGGAGGTCCCAAAATGTCTGCCGGGCCTAGGGGTCCAGCAGTCAGCCTGATCTGCAACTCCGGCCCCCAAACACTCACCTCAGCCGAGGCAAGCCGTCAGGGGATGCCTGGGGAGGCCCCCAAGTGTCTGCCAAGCAAAGAAACCAGCACAATCCACAACTCCAACAGAAAACTCACAGCCCCAGCGAGACACGCCTTGAAGAGATTAATGCTGAATCAGGTCAAAGTTCCCAGGTTGATGCAGGCTGGGGGAGGTCCCACAATGTCTGCCGGGCCTAGGGGTCCAGCAGTCAGCCTGATCTGCAACTCCGGCCCCCAAACACTCACCTCAGCCGAGGCAAGCCGTCAGGGGATGCCTGGGGAGGCCCCCAAGTGTCTGCCAAGCAAAGAAACCAGCCCAATCCACAACTCCAACAGAAAACTCACAGCCCCAGCGAGACACGCCTTGAAGAGATTAATGCTGAATCAGGTCAAAGTTCCCAGGTTGATGCAGGCTGGGGGAGGTCCCAAAATGTCTGCCGGGCCTAGGGGTCCAGCAGTCAGCCTGATCTGCAACTCCGGCCCCCAAACACTCACCTCAGCCGAGGCAAGCCGTCAGGGGATGCCTGGGGAGGCCCCCAAGTGTCTGCCAAGCAAAGAAACCAGCCCAATCCACAACTCCAACAGAAAACTCACAGCCCCAGCGAGACACGCCTTGAAGAGATTAATGCTGAATCAGGTCAAAGTTCCCAGGTTGATGCAGGCTGGGGGAGGTCCCAAAATGTCTGCCGGGCCTAGGGGTCCAGCAGTCAGCCTGATCTGCAACTCCGGCCCCCAAACACTCACCTCAGCCGAGGCAAGCCGTCAGGGGATGCCTGGGGAGGCCCCCAAGTGTCTGCCAAGCAAAGAAACCAGCCCAATCCACAACTCCAACAGAAAACTCACAGCCCCAGCGAGACACGCCTTGAAGAGATTAATGCTGAATCAGGTCAAAGTTCCCAGGTTGATGCAGGCTGGGGGAGGTCCCAAAATGTCTGCCGGGCCTAGGGGTCCAGCAGTCAGCCTGATCTGCAACTCCGGCCCCCAAACACTCACCTCAGCCGAGGCAAGCCGTCAGGGGATGCCTGGGGAGGCCCCCAAGTGTCTGCCAAGCAAAGAAACCAGCACAATCCACAACTCCAACAGAAAACTCACAGCCCCAGCGAGACACGCCTTGAAGAGATTAATGCTGAATCAGGTCAAAGTTCCCAGGTTGATGCAGGCTGGGGGAGGTCCCAAAATGTCTGCCGGGCCTAGGGGTCCAGCAGTCAGCCTGATCTGCAACTCCGGCCCCCAAACACTCACCTCAGCCGAGGCAAGCCGTCAGGGGATGCCTGGGGAGGCCCCCAAGTGTCTGCCAAGCAAAGAAACCAGCCCAATCCACAACTCCAACAGAAAACTCACAGCCCCAGCGAGACACGCCTTGAAGAGATTAATGCTGAATCAGGTCAAAGTTCCCAGGTTGATGCAGGCTGGGGGAGGTCCCAAAATGTCTGCCGGGCCTAGGGGTCCAGCAGTCAGCCTGATCTGCAACTCCGGCCCCCAAACACTCACCTCAGCCGAGGCAAGCCGTCAGGGGATGCCTGGGGAGGCCCCCAAGTGTCTGCCAAGCAAAGAAACCAGCCCAATCCACAACTCCAACAGAAAACTCACAGCCCCAGCGAGACACGCCTTGAAGAGATTAATGCTGAATCAGGTCAAAGTTCCCAGGTTGATGCAGGCTGGGGGAGGTCCCAAAATGTCTGCCGGGCCTAGGGGTCCAGCAGTCAGCCTGATCTGCAACTCCGGCCCCCAAACACTCACCTCAGCCGAGGCAAGCCGTCAGGGGATGCCTGGGGAGGCCCCCAAGTGTCTGCCAAGCAAAGAAACCAGCACAATCCACAACTCCAACAGAAAACTCACAGCCCCAGCGAGACACGCCTTGAAGAGATTAATGCTGAATCAGGTCAAAGTTCCCAGGTTGATGCAGGCTGGGGGAGGTCCCAAAATGTCTGCCGGGCCTAGGGGTCCAGCAGTCAGCCTGATCTGCAACTCCGGCCCCCAAACACTCACCTCAGCCGAGGCAAGCCGTCAGGGGATGCCTGGGGAGGCCCCCAAGTGTCTGCCAAGCAAAGAAACCAGCACAATCCACAACTCCAACAGAAAACTCACAGCCCCAGCGAGACACGCCTTGAAGAGATTAATGCTGAATCAGGTCAAAGTTCCCAGGTTGATGCAGGCTGGGGGAGGTCCCAAAATGTCTGCCGGGCCTAGGGGTCCAGCAGTCAGCCTGATCTGCAACTCCGGCCCCCAAACACTCACCTCAGCCGAGGCAAGCCGTCAGGGGATGCCTGGGGAGGCCCCCAAGTGTCTGCCAAGCAAAGAAACCAGCACAATCCACAACTCCAACAGAAAACTCACAGCCCCAGCGAGACACGCCTTGAAGAGATTAATGCTGAATCAGGTCAAAGTTCCCAGGTTGATGCAGGCTGGGGGAGGTCCCAAAATGTCTGCCGGGCCTAGGGGTCCAGCAGTCAGCCTGATCTGCAACTCCGGCCCCCAAACACTCACCTCAGCCGAGGCAAGCCGTCAGGGGATGCCTGGGGAGGCCCCCAAGTGTCTGCCAAGCAAAGAAACCAGCCCAATCCACAACTCCAACAGAAAACTCACAGCCCCAGCGAGACACGCCTTGAAGAGATTAATGCTGAATCAGGTCAAAGTTCCCAGGTTGATGCAGGCTGGGGGAGGTCCCAAAATGTCTGCCGGGCCTAGGGGTCCAGCAGTCAGCCTGATCTGCAACTCCGGCCCCCAAACACTCACCTCAGCCGAGGCAAGCCGTCAGGGGATGCCTGGGGAGGCCCCCAAGTGTCTGCCAAGCAAAGAAACCAGTCCAATCCACAACTCCAACAGAAAACTCACAGCCCCAGCGAGACACGCCTTGAAGAGATTAATGCTGAATCAGGTCAAAGTTCCCAGGTTGATGCAGGCTGGGGGAGGTCCCAAAATGTCTGCCGGGCCTAGGGGTCCAGCAGTCAGCCTGATCTGCAACTCCGGCCCCCAAACACTCACCTCAGCCGAGGCAAGCCGTCAGGGGATGCCTGGGGAGGCCCCCAAGTGTCTGCCAAGCAAAGAAACCAGCACAATCCACAACTCCAACAGAAAACTCACAGCCCCAGCGAGACACGCCTTGAAGAGATTAATGCTGAATCAGGTCAAAGTTCCCAGGTTGATGCAGGCTGGGGGAGGTCCCAAAATGTCTGCCGGGCCTAGGGGTCCAGCAGTCAGCCTGATCTGCAACTCCGGCCCCCAAACACTCACCTCAGCCGAGGCAAGCCGTCAGGGGATGCCTGGGGAGGCCCCCAAGTGTCTGCCAAGCAAAGAAACCAGTCCAATCCACAACTCCAACAGAAAACTCACAGCCCCAGCGAGACACGCCTTGAAGAGATTAATGCTGAATCAGGTCAAAGTTCCCAGGTTGATGCAGGCTGGGGGAGGTCCCAAAATGTCTGCCGGGCCTAGGGGTCCAGCAGTCAGCCTGATCTGCAACTCCGGCCCCCAAACACTCACCTCAGCCGAGGCAAGCCGTCAGGGGATGCCTGGGGAGGCCCCCAAGTGTCTGCCAAGCAAAGAAACCAGCACAATCCACAACTCCAACAGAAAACTCACAGCCCCAGCGAGACACGCCTTGAAGAGATTAATGCTGAATCAGGTCAAAGTTCCCAGGTTGATGCAGGCTGGGGGAGGTCCCAAAATGTCTGCCGGGCCTAGGGGTCCAGCAGTCAGCCTGATCTGCAACTCCGGCCCCCAAACACTCACCTCAGCCGAGGCAAGCCGTCAGGGGATGCCTGGGGAGGCCCCCAAGTGTCTGCCAAGCAAAGAAACCAGCCCAATCCACAACTCCAACAGAAAACTCACAGCCCCAGCGAGACACGCCTTGAAGAGATTAATGCTGAATCAGGTCAAAGTTCCCAGGTTGATGCAGGCTGGGGGAGGTCCCAAAATGTCTGCCGGGCCTAGGGGTCCAGCAGTCAGCCTGATCTGCAACTCCGGCCCCCAAACACTCACCTCAGCCGAGGCAAGCCGTCAGGGGATGCCTCTATTTTTATTTTTTTTTATTTTTTTTTGGTTTTTGGTTTTTGGGTCACACCCGGCGGTGCTCAGGGGTTACTCCTGGCTGTCTGCTCAGAATAGCTCCTGGCAGGCACGGGGGACCATATGGGACACCGGGATTCGAACCAACCACCTTTGGTCCTGAATCGGCTGCTTGCAAGGCAAACGCTGCTGTGCTATCTCTCCGGGCCCGCCTACAGACTTTTAAAGGGAGTTTGCTTGAAAGATTAATTCCCAACCTTTAACCCTGTGTCTGTATTTGCTCTGACTATTCAAATATTTTTCTTTCAGGCAGAAAAATTTTGGATTCAATTTTTTTTTTGGGGCCACATCCGGCGGTGCTCAGGGGTTACTCCTGGCTGTCTGCTCAGAAATAGCTCCTGGCAGGCACGGGGGACCATATGGGACACCGGGATTCGAACCAACCACCTTAGGTCCTGGATGGGCTGCTTACAAGGCAAACACCGCTGTGCTGTCTCTTCGGGCCCCGGATTCAATTTTCTAATCAATTTTTCCACTTTATGTTTCTTAATTGTGTATTTAGTTCATTGACAATGAGGGAGATGATTGATTTTATGCCATCTTTTTGTAAAACTTTGGTGTGCTTGTCAGGTTGTCTTACCTTAAAGCAGGGGTCTTCAAACTTTTTAAAGTGGGGGCCGGATTATGGTCCCTTAGAGAGAGATGGAGGGCTGGACTATATGAGCTACTAATTCCTATTCACACTGCACATATCTTATATAAATAAAATGAAAACCATTTATGAATAAACAGATCATGCACCAGTATTTCTTTTTTTTTAGCTGATTATTATATTTATTAAAGTACTTTCTTTTTTTTTTATTTAAACACCTTGATTACATACATGATTGTGTTTGGGTTTCAGTCATAAAAGGAACACCACCCATCACCAGTGCAACATTCCCATCACCCAAGTCCCAAATCTCCCTCCTCCCCACCCAACCCCCGCCTGTACCCTAAACAGGCTCTACATTTCCTTCATACATTCTCAATATTAGGACAGTTCAAGCTGTAGTTATTTCTCTAACTAAACTCATCACTCTTTGTGGTGAGCTTCCTGAGGTGAGCTGGAACTTCCAGCTCTTTTCTCTTTTGTGTCTGAAAGTTATTATTGCAAGAATGTCTTTCATTTTTCTTAAGACCCATAGATGAGTGAGACCATTCTGCGTTTTTCTCTCTCTCTCTGACTTATTTCACTCAGCATAATAGATTCTGTGTACATCCATGTATAGGAAAATTTCATGACTTCATCCCTCCTGACAGCTGCATAATATTCCATTGTGTATATGTACCACAGTTTCTTTAGCCATTCGTCTGTTGAAGGGCATCTTGCTTGTTTCCAGAGTCTTGCTATGGTAAATAGTGCTGCAATGAATATAGGTGTAAGGAAGGGATTTTTGTATTGTATTTTTGTGTTCTTAGGGTATATTCCTAGGAGTGGTATAGCTGGATCGTATGGGAGCTCGATTTCCAGTTTTTGGAGGAATCTCCATATTGCTTTCCATAAAGGTTGAACTAGACGGCATTCCCACCAGCAGTGGATAAGGGTTCCTTTCTCTCCACATCCCCGCCAGCACTGTTTGTTCTCATTCTTTGTGATGTGTGCCATTCTCTGTGGTGTGAGGTGGTATCTCATTGTTGTTTTGATTTGCATCTCTCTGATGATTAGTGATGTGGAGCATTTCTTCATGTGTCTTTTGGCCATTTGTATTTCTTCTTTGTCAAAGTGTCTGTTCATTTCTTCTCCCCATTTTTTGATGGGATTAGATGTTTTTTTCTTGTAAATTTCTGTCAGTGCCTTGTATATTTTGGAGATTAGCCCTTTGTCTGATGGGTATTGGGTGAATAGTTTCTCCCACTCAGTGGGTGGCTCTTGAATCCTGGGCACTATTTCCTTTGAGGTGCAGAAGCTTCTCAACTTAATATATTCCCATCTGTTAATCTCTGTTTTCACTTGCTTGGAGAGTGCAGTTTCTTCCTTGAAGATGCCTGAAGTCTCAATGTCCTGGAGAGTTTTGCCTATGTGTTGTTCTATATATCTTATGGTTTGGGGTCGGATATCGAGGTCTTTAATCCATTTGGATTTTACCTTCGTACATGATGTTAGCTGGGGGTCTAAGTTCAATTTTTTGCAAGTGGCTAGCCAGTTGTGCCAACACCACTTGTTGAAGAGGCTTTCCTTGCTCCATTTAGGATTTCCTGCTCCTTTATCAAAAATTAGGTGATTGTATGTCTGGGGAACATTTTCTGAGTATTCAAGCCTATTCCACTGATCTGAGGGTCTGTCCTTATTCCAATACCATGCTGTTTTGATAACTATTGCTTTGTAGTAAAGTTTAAAGTTGGGGAAAGTAATTCCTCCCATATTCTTTTTCCCAATGATTGCTTTAGCTATTCTAGGGTGTTTATTGTTCCAAACAAATTTCAAAAGTGCCTGATCTACCTCTTTGAAGAATGTCATAGGTATCTTTAGAGGGATAGCGTTGAATCTGTATAACGCCTTGGGGAGTATTGCCATTTTGATGATGTTAATCCTGCCAATCCATGAGCAGGGTATGTGTTTCCATTTCCGCGTGTCCTCTCTTATTTCTTGGAGCAGAGTTTTATAGTTTTCTTTGTATAGGTCTTTCACATTTTTAGTCAAGTTGATTCCAAGATATTTGAGTTTGTGTGGCACTATTGTGAATGGGGTTGTTTTCTTAATGTCTATTTCTTCCTTATTACTATTGGTGTATAGAAAGGCCATTGATTTTTGTGTGTTAATTTTGTAGCCTGCCACCTTGCTATATGAGTCTATTGTTTCTAGAAGCTTTTTGGTAGAGTCTTTAGGGTTTTCTAAGTAGAGCATCATGTCATCTGCAAACAGTGAGAGCTTGACTTCTTCCTTTCCTATCTGGATTCCCTTGATATCTTTTTCTTGCCTAATCGCTATAGCAAGTACTTCCAGTGCTATGTTGAATAGGAGTGGTGAGAGAGGACAGCCTTGTCTTGTGCCAGAATTTAGAGGGAAGGCTTTTAGTTTTTCTCCATTGAGGATAATATTTGCCACTGGCTTGTGGTAGATGGCCTTAACTATATTGAGAAAGGTTCCTTCCATTCCCATCTTGCTGAGAGTTTTGATCAAGAATGGGTGTTGGACCTTGTCAAATGCTTTCTCTGCATCTATTGATATAATCATGTGGTTTTTATTTTTCTTGTTGTTGATGTTGTGTATTATGTTGATAGATTTACGGATGTTAAACCATCCTTGCATTCCTGGGATGAAACCTACTTGATCGTAGTGGATGATCTTCTTAATGAGGTATTGAATCCTATTTGCCAGGATTTTGTTGAGGATCTTTGCATCTGCATTCATCAGCGATATTGGTCTGTAATTTTCTTTTTTCGTAGCATCTCTGTCTGGTTTAGGTATCAAGGTGATGTTGGCTTCATAAAAGCTATTTGGGAGTGTTTCCACTTGTTCAATTTCATGAAAGAGTCTTCCCAGGATTGGTAGTAGTTCCTCTTGGAAAGTTTGATAGAATTCATTAGTGAATCCATCTGGGCCTGGGCTTTTGTTTTTGGGCAGACTTTTGATTACCATTTTTATTTCATCAATGGTGATGGGGGTGTTTAGATATGCTACATCCTCTTCTTTCAACCGTGGACGATTATAAGAGTCCAAGAATTTATCCATTTCTTCCAGGTTCTCATTTTTAGTGGCATAGAGTTTTTCAAAGTATTTTCTGATTACCCTTTGAATCTCTGTCATATCAGTAGTGATCTCTCCTTTTTCATTCCTAATACGAGTTATCAAGTTTCTCTCTCTCTCTTTCTTTGTTAGGTTTGCCAGTGGTCTATCAATCTTGTTTATTTTTTCGAAGAACCAACTTCTGCTTTCGTTGATCTTTCGGATTGTTTTTTGGGTTTCCACTTCGTTGATTTCTGCTCTCAGCTTTGTTATTTCCTTCTGTCTTCCTATTTTTGGGTCCTTTTGTTGAGTACTTTCTAGTTCTATTAGCTGTGTCATTAAGCTACTCAGGTAAGCTCCTTCTTCCTTCCTGATGTGTGCTTGCAAAGCTATAAATTTTCCTCTCAGTACTGCTTTTGCTGTGTCCCATAAGTTCTGATAGTTTGTGTCTTTATTGTCATTTGTTTCCAGGAACCTTTTGATTTCCTTCTTGATTTCATCTCGGACCCACTGGTTATTGAGTATGAGGCTGTTTAACTTCCAGGTGTTAAAGTTTTTCTTCTGAGTCCCTTTGGAATTCACAAATAATTTCAGAGCCTTGTGGTCAGCGAAGGTAGTCTGCAAAATTTCTATCCTCTTGATATTATGGAGGTATGTTTTATGTGCCAGCATGTAGTCTATCCTGGAGAATGTCCCATGTACATTGGAGAAGAATGTGTATCCAGGTTTCTGGGGATGGAGTGTTCTATATATATCCACTAGGCCTCTTTCTTCCATTTCTCTCCTCAGGTCTAGTATATTCTTGTTGGGTTTCAGTCTGGTTGACCTATCCAGTGTTGACAAAGCAGTGTTTATGTCCCCCACAATTATTGTGTTGTTATTGATATTGTTTTTCAGATTTGTCAACAGTTGTTTTAAATATTTTGCTGGCCCCTCATTTGGTGCATATATGTTTAGGAGAGTTATTTCTTCCTGCTCTACATACCCCTTGATTAATATAAAATGTCCATCTTTGTCCCTTACAACCTTCCTGAGTATAAAGTTTGCATTATCTGATATTAGTATGGCCACTCCAGCTTTTTTTATGGGTGTTGTTTGCTTGGATAACTTTTCTCCAGCCTTTTATTTTGAGTCTATGTTTGTTCTGACTATTCAGGTGCGTTTCTTGTAGGCAGCAGAAGGTTGGATTGAGTTTTTTGATCCATTTAGCCACTCTGTGTCTCTTAACTGGTGCATTTAGTCCATTGACGTTGAGAGAAAGAATTGTCCTGGGATTTAATGCCATCTTTATATCGAAATTTGGTGTGTCTTTTGGTCAGTCTTGTCTTAGATTAGGTCTTTCAGTTTTTCTCTTAAGACTGGTTTTGAGTCTGTAAAGTTTCTGAGCTGTTTTTTGTCTGTGAAACCATGTATTCTTCCGTCAAACCGGAAAGTGAGTTTTGCTGGGTACAGTATTCTAGGTGAAGCATTCATTTCATTCAGTCTTGTCACAATATCCCAGCACTGCTTTCTGGCATTTAGTGTTTCTGGTGACAGGTCTGCTGTAAATCTCAAGGATGCTTGCTTGAATGTAATTTCCCCTTTTGATCTTGCTGTTTTCAGAATTCTGTCTCTATCTGTGGGATTTGTCATTGTGACTAGGATGTGTCTTGGGGTAGTTTTTCTTGGGTTTCTTTTGGTTGGTACTCTTTGAGCATGCAGGATTTGATCACATATATTCTTTTGCTCTGGGAGTTTCTCTTTAATGATGTTCTTGACCGTTGATTCTTCCTGGAAATTTTCTTCCTGGGTCTCTGGGACTCCAATGATTCTTAAGTTGTTTCTGTTGATCTTATCATAGACCTCTATTTTCATCTGTTCCCATTCTTTGACTAATTTTTCCATTGTCTGTTCATTTGTTTTAAGTTTTTTTCCAATCTCTCCTGTTGTATGGAATTGTTATGTATCTCATCTTCCACAGCACCAAGTCTATTCTCAGCTTCTGATACCCTGTCCCAGAGCTTATCCATTTTGTCATTCACTTCGTTTACTGATTTTTTCAGGCCTGTTATTTGACATGTTATTTCAGTTTGGAGTTTTGTGATTTCTGTCTTCATATTTTCTTGATTTTTATTAGTGTTCTGTTCTATTCTATTCATGGTTTCTTTGAGTTCTTTGAGTATATTCCATATTGCTACTCTAAAGTCCTTATCTGAGAGATTGATTAGTTGGTTGGTCGTTAACTGGTCATCAGAATTGTCATCTTCATTCTCTATGTCTGATGCTGGCCTGCGTTGTTTCCCCATTGTCACACTTGTATTGTGGGTTTTTCTACGTGTTGTGGTGGTATTCATTGGTTATATGATGCAGGCAACACACTTCTCTGGCTCCGCCCTTTCTGGATGGGCCGACTTGCCTCCAAGGTAGGGGAGTCCTCCGTGGATGAAGCCTCACACAGGATCAAATCTTAGGCCCAAGCACGCAGCAGAGAAGACAGTCTGGAGAGAAATTCTTGCTTCTGTGATCCAGTACAGTTCTTAGTGTGGTTTTTTTCTTCTTGTGATGGTGTTCTTTTTTTAGAAAGAGCGCACGGCTGCTTAGCGAAGTGGAGCTAAGTGCCTTCTGGAGCCTCTTTTCAGCCCACTCTCAGGAGGTTTACGCAACAGGATAGCAGAGAGACACACACAGGCAGCACTCACAGTTTTTCACAGTCGGGCCCCACTGGTCAGGCGTAGTTTTCACTCGCTCGCTGGGCAGCTTCAGAATGCTGTATTTTTGGGTTTCACTTCCCAGGACTCTGAGGAGAGTCACTGGCTCGCTGGGTAGCTTCCGAATGTAGTTTCTTTGGGGTTCGCTTCCCAGGGCTCTGAGGAGAGCTTCCAGAGTTCAGGAAAGACAGAGAAGGGTAGGACAGGGCTCCCTTCCGGTGCTCAGTTTCCTCAGAAGAAGCACAGCCGGGTGGAGACTCTGCAGGTAGAGCAATCAGCACTCTGCCTGGAAACCCCCACATCCAGCCATTTCTTACTCACTCACTGGCTCGCTGGGTAGCTCCCGAATGTAGTTTCTTTGGGGTTCACTTCCCAGGGCTCTGAGGAGAGCTTCCAGAGTTCAGGAAAGACAGAGAAGAGTAGGACAGGGCTCCCTTCAGGTGCTCAGTTTCTGGTTCGCTGGGTAGCTCCCGAATGTAGTTTCTTTGGAGTTAGCTTCCCAGGGCTCTGAGGAGAGCTTCCAGAGTTCAGTAAAGACAGAGAAGAGTAGGACAGGGCTCCCTTCCGGTGCTCAGTTCCTCAGAAGAAGCACAGCCCGGTGGAGATTCTGCAGGTAGAGCAGTCAGCACTCTGCCTGGAAACCCCCACCTGCAGCCATTTCTCACTCACTCACTGGCTCGCTGGGTAGCTTCCAAATGTAGTTTCTTTGGAGTTAGCTTCCCAGGGCTCTGAGGAGAGCTTCCAGAGTTCAGTAAAGACAGAGAAGAGTAGGACAGGGCTCCCTTCCGGTGCTCAGTTCCTCAGAAGAAGCACAGCCCGGTGGAGATTCTGCAGTTAGAGCAGTCAGCACTCTGCCTGGAAACCCCCACCTGCAGCCATTTCTCACTCACTCACTGGCTCACTGGGTAGCTTCCGAATGTAGTTTCTTTGGAGTTAGCTTCCCAGGGCTCTGAGGAGAGCTTCCAGAGTTCAGTAAAGACAGAGAAGAGTAGGACAGGGCTCCCTTCCGGTGCTCAGTTCCTCAGAAGAAGCACAGCCCGGTGGAGATTCTGCAGTTAGAGCAGTCAGCACTCTGCCTGGAAACCCCCACCTGCAGCCATTTCTCACTCACTCACTGGCTCGCTGGGTAGCTCCCGAATGTAGTTTCTTTGGGGTTCGCTTCCCAGGGCTCTGAGGAGAGCTTCCAGAGTTCAGGAAAGACAGAGAAGGGTAGGACAGGGCTCCCTTCCGGTGCTCAGTTCCTCAGAAGAAGCACAGCCCGGTGGAGATTCTGCAGGTAGAGCAGTCAGCACTCTGCCTGGAAACCCCCACCTGCAGCCATTTCTCACTCACTCACTGGCTCGCTGGGTAGCTTCCGAATGTAGTTTCTTTGGAGTTAGCTTCCCAGGGCTCTGAGGAGAGCTTCCAGAGTTCAGTAAAGACAGAGAAGAGTAGGACAGGGCTCCCTTCCGGTGCTCAGTTCCTCAGAAGAAGCACAGCCCGGTGGAGATTCTGCAGGTAGAGCAGTCAGCACTCTGCCTGGAAACCCCCACCTGCAGCCATTTCTCACTCACTCACTGGCTCGCTGGGTAGCTTCCAAATGTAGTTTCTTTGGAGTTAGCTTCCCAGGGCTCTGAGGAGAGCTTCCAGAGTTCAGTAAAGACAGAGAAGAGTAGGACAGGGCTCCCTTCCGGTGCTCAGTTCCTCAGAAGAAGCACAGCCCGGTGGAGATTCTGCAGTTAGAGCAGTCAGCACTCTGCCTGGAAACCCCCACCTGCAGCCATTTCTCACTCACTCACTGGCTCGCTGGGTAGCTTCCGAATGTAGTTTCTTTGGAGTTAGCTTCCCAGGGCTCTGAGGAGAGCTTCCAGAGTTCAGTAAAGACAGAGAAGAGTAGGACAGGGCTCCCTTCCGGTGCTCAGTTCCTCAGAAGAAGCACAGCCCGGTGGAGATTCTGCAGTTAGAGCAGTCAGCACTCTGCCTGGAAACCCCCACCTGCAGCCATTTCTCACTCACTCACTGGCTCGCTGGGTAGCTCCCGAATGTAGTTTCTTTGGGGTTCGCTTCCCAGGGCTCTGAGGAGAGCTTCCAGAGTTCAGGAAAGACAGAGAAGGGTAGGACAGGGCTCCCTTCCGGTGCTCAGTTCCTCAGAAGAAGCACAGCCCGGTGGAGATTCTGCAGGTAGAGCAGTCAGCACTCTGCCTGGAAACCCCCACCTGCAGCCATTTCTCACTCACTCACTCTTATGCACCAGTATTTCAATGGAAACTGTGGGCCTGCTTTTGGCAGGTTAATGTCCGGTTCCATATTTGTCACTGCCAGCCGTAACAAGTGATGCAAGTGGGCATCAGTTAATCTTGATCTGGTTGGAGATTTCAGATGTTCCATTCTTGAAAAAGTCTGTTCACAGGCATAAGTGCTACCAAAGATGGTTACCATTTTGAGTGCATGGTTCCTGATATTTGGATATACATTGAGTGTATATGCTGGCAGATATCTTGGCAACCAAACAGCGCTCACTCCTGGCGGGCCGGATCAGACTCCTCTGCGGGCCGCATGTGGCCCGCGGGCCGTAGTTTGAAGACCCCTGCCTTAAAGTATCCCCTCTCAGTTCTTTTAAAGTTGTTTTTGAGTCTGTAAAGTTCTTGAGTGGTTGTTTTTCCATGAAGCTGTATATCCTTCTTTCAAACCTGAATGAAAGTCTGACTGGGTGAAGTATTCTTGGTGAGGCATTCATTTCATTGAGATTTTTTTTCCTCTATACCCCACCACTGCCTGCAGGCATGGAGGGTTGCTTGTGATAAATCTACTTTAAGTCTTAAGGATGATATTTTTTGTATGTAATTTCCTTTTTTGATCTTACTGATTTCAATATTCTAACTCTATCTATGGTTTTCATCATTGTGACTAGGGTGTTCTTTGAGGTGTTTTTTTTTTATCTGGGTCTCTTTTAAGTGAGTGTTGAGTCATCCAGCATGTGGATGCAAGCACTCTTTAGCTTTTGGGAACTTTTTAGCGATGATTTCTTTGACTTTTTATTATTCATAGAGGTTTTATTCCTGGCTCTCTGTGACCCCAATGTTATTTTTATTGAATATATCCTAAGAATCTATCATCATCTGTTTATTTTCAGGTTTGCTTATTTTAAGACTCTAGTCCAACTTCTTATGTTATATGGAGCTGTTATGTAGCTTATCTTCCGACTCACTGATTATGTCCTAGCACCTATCACTCTGCTGGTGAGACCTTCCAGTGAGATTTTTTTTTTTTTTTTGGCTGCCACTTTTTCATTTCTGCTATTTCTGTTTGATTTTTCTCATTTCTACTCATTCTTTTGAGTCTTTTTTGTTGTTGTTGTTTGTTTTTGGGCCACACCTGGTGACACTCAGGGGTTACTCCTGACTATGCGCTCAGAAATCGTTTCTGACTTGGGGAACCATGTGGGATGCCGGGGGAGATTGAACCATGGTCCGTCCTAGGCTAGCGTGGGTAAGGCACAAGTAACCCTTGTGCTACTGCATCAGATCCTTCTTTTGAGTCTTATTGACTTTTAGTTTGGTTTCTTTGAGTTCTTTGAATAGCCTCAAAATATCTTCTCTAAAGTCCTTATCAGAGAATGTATATAGGTGGCTGATAATAATTGGGTCTTTAAAACTACCAATTCCATTTACTAATATTGGTGGAGTTCTGTGTTGGTTTTTTATTGTGATCTTTGCAGTTTGGTGATTTTTAAAAAAAAATTGTGGTGCGTTCATTCACTAGAAGAAGTGCATGGCCACAGACCAAAGCAGAGTGGGTTATACTCTTATTGGGGTAACACTAACGATGGTTAAAATGGCTATTCTTAATCAAAGAGGAGCCTGCTGCCAGTCTTTCTGTCTGCCTCTATTTTGAGGGCCTTTCAGAGCCATCAGAATCAATAGTTTACATATTACCTAGGCATATTTTGGTGGTCAATGATCAGCCTACTGCAGAGTTCAAAATTACTGACCAGGGGAAGCCAGCAGAAAAAAGGAAGCAAATCCTGTGTGATTACATTGCATCAAGTGTAGATACAAGTTAATTATAGTGACAAAGAACAGATCAGGGGGTTCCTGGGAAGGGGAAAATAAATATATTTTAATTGACTTAGAAGATTGATGTTATGATCATGTGTATTATTCTTATATAAATTGGGGGAGTAGTGAGAGAGAAATGATGAAAGTGTATGAGGAAACTTACAAGGTGATGGACATATTTACTATTTTGATTGTTGAGAAGGAGTCTTTTGTGTGCAATGTTATCACTGATCAAAATGTTGCTATGAAATAGCTTTACTGTATTTCAAATATTTTTAGGTAACTTGTTAAAAATAGAAATCAGTAATACAGAAGCCATTGCACATATGAATGAAACTCAAACTTTCACAGAGGCCATCCTCACCTGCATTCTCTGAAAAACCTGACCCAGAGTCTGTGTCTGTCTCTCTTCTCCTATTTTCACTCTGACTTCCTTGTTCCTTCTTTATTCTTCTCCATCTTGATATCATATCCCTTGTCTACTATTGGCGTCTCACTTTATCTATATATATTTTTTTAGTTTGTTCCTCTACAAATATATCTTTTCAATTGTAAATAGTTGGAAAAGTGATATCTATTTTGCATTTTTGTGCATCTTTAAGGAGACTTCAATTCTCTTCAGAAATACTTTAGGATTTTTTGAGATTCCATGAAACATTTACTGTTGAAAAAGCATAGCCCATCTGTTCAAGGATAATTAGAAGTTATTGAATGGAACAATTAAATTGTGCTCCTGGTTAATGATGAGAGGAAGGTGGGGGTTGGATGAAGTTACATAATAAGTATGGAGGCCAACTCGAGATAAAAAAGCGTTTAATCAGTTAGTAGTGGAGAGGAAGACTGATTGACCAGGGCTATGGACCTTGGTGTATCTATACTCCTTACTCTCTTCACAGGTCTCTTGCTGCTTGTGGTCAGAGGCCACCCATGAACATCTTCCTCATAGCTCTCATTCCCTGCCCTACTTGGGGAATCTTTTGCAGATGGACAGAAGTGGCCTGCTTAAATCCTTCCTGAAGGTGAGACACAGAAGGATGGGGAAATTCTTAAATTTTTTTTGTTTTGTTTTTGGGCCACACCCGGCATTGCTCAGGGGTTACTCTTGGCTGTCTGCTCAAAAATAGCTCCTGGCAGGCACAGGGGACCATATGAGACACCGGGATTTGAACCAACCACCTTTGGTTCCTGGATCGGCTGCTTGCAAGGCAAACACCACTGTGCTATTTCCGGGCCCGGAAATTCTTAATTTTTGATCATTCATAGGAGGAACTGAGACTTGTCTCCAGATTAGCATGTGCAATAATTGCTGATTACGTGCCACAGAGATAAAGTTGGCAGAGTGTGGGCAGAACAGAATCCCCTAGGAGTCTCTGCTCTTTTGGAAATACAGGGTGCATTGTCCATGGGGGTACATAGGAAGATGAGAAGATAAGGAAAGGTATTTGAGAGTGAACTGTGGGTGTAGAATTTTACATGGTGCTGCCATCCGCCATGTTTTTTGTTGTTTTTGGGCCACACACAGTGATGCTCAGGGGTTACTCCTGAATATGTGCTCAGAAATTTCTCCTGGCTCGGGGGACCATATGGGACACCAGGAATTGAACCCAAGTTTGTCCTGGATCAGCTGCATGCAAGACAAATGCTCTACTGATGTACTATCGCTCCGGCCACAATACCCCCTATGTTGGTGCTTGCAACTAGGAGCAAGAGAAGAAAGGGTAGTAAAGTTCCAAAGAAAGATGTATCTTCAATGTCAGAGAAATAGGTGTTAAGATCAGAAAGCAATGTGGCCTGTTAATAATGTAGCATGTTAACAAATTTTTAAAGGAAAGTCCAAAGAATTGCTATTTTCCAACATGTTTTTATTTTTATTTTTGTTTTTGGGCCACACTCAGTTATGCTCAGGTATTACCCCTGGCTATGTGCGCTATGCACAGAAATCATTCTCGGCAGGTTCAATGGACCATATGGGATGTTGGAGATTCCAACATGTTTTAATGTTGTTTTCAACATCTTGTTCTCTCTCTTTAGAGTACACAGTAGAATGAAACCATCCACTATTTGTTCTTTTTTTTGGACTTATTTTAATTAACCTGATAGCCACGAGTACCAGTTGTTAAGTATTTAGAGGCTTTTATAATATATCTCTTTGGTATATGCTTCTCTGCCTGCTTTTCCACCTACGACTTTTCAGGTAGGGGGCGCTGTGTGGTTCTGAATAAAGAGTTAAGTTGGGAGGATAGGTTCCTTTTTGCTAGCGAGCTCTAGAGTTTTGGAGCAGCTGGCGAATTGGCAAAGGATTTTGTGTCTGACCTTCTTTTTACCCTCCTCTTGTCTGCCTCTTTTTACCCGCCTGTCTGTCTGATTGGACAGGGGAATGGGAATTGCCTCTCCTTTCTAGGACTTTTTTGAGAATCAAACCTCAACGAATCTCCTAGGGAATGTGCCCCTTCACTAGTAACATTACCATACACTCTCTGATTTCATAATTTCTTACAGCTGTATCTTACAAACATGTCATGTAAAATCACCACATGTGCCCTATATCCAACCCCAGGTGAGTGACTCTGAATCATGGTGGAATATGAAATAATCCAAACCAGGCTGAGGGTAAAAAAATGTATAGTCTGCCAATCTTCTACCTTGTATCTCCAGCAAGCTGCCTGCCAGAACTGTTTTTATTGAGTACAGAGACCACCTACAGGCAGGGCAGTAAGGATATAGTAAGGGCAGATAGCTCAGGCTATCCTGAGCCTGTTCCTTCCCTCCTAGGTTTACACATAAGACAATCTTTGTTTTGGGTGAAATCAAGTTGTAAACAAACAGATACAAAGAAACCAGGGATGATCTTTGTTTTGTGTAAAATAAGGTGTAACCGAACTATATCCCACCTTCTTTATCTATTAATTTATCATTGCATTTATGGATTGTTTCTTTATCCCTTTAATTATATTATGCACTGCAGTGAATATACAAATACATATATCTTTTTTTTTTTTTTGGTTTTTGGGCCACACCTGGTGCTCAGGGGCTACTCCTGGCTGTCTGCTCAGAAATAGCTCCTGGCAGGCATGGGGGACCATATGGGACACCGGGATTTGAACCAACCACCTTTGGTCCTGGATCGGCTGCTTGCAAGGCAAACGCCGCTGTGCTATCTCTCCAGGCCCTATATATATATATATATATATATATATCTTTTTTAAAAAATTTTTATTGTGGTTGAAGTGAATTACAATTCTCTCACAGTAATGTTTGAGGCACATAGTGACAATAAGTGAGGGGCATTCCCACCACCAGTGTTGTCCACCCTCCACCCCTGTTCCCAGCATGCATCACACAGCTCCATCCTTTACCCCCATAATGCTAGTGCAACTGTTCCCCCCTTGTACACCTTGTTGTAGATTGGGTATCGATTCTGTTGTCATTGACTTTAGATTTGGTATTCATTTCTGATCAATTTTTATTTCCACCAAATGAACATTCAACTGTCTGGCCTTGGTATCATCTGGGGAAGAAGAAAAAAAGAAAAGAGAAAACAAAGGCAAAAAAAAAAAAAAAAAGAGAAAAACTAGGAGGAGTTCGTAGGTGTTATAAATATCCATTTAGAAGAAGAAAGAGAAAAAAGAAGAAAAAGGTAGTAAAACAAGACCAATCAGAAACAGAAAACAAGGGAGTATCAACAAAATTACAAAAAGAATAAACACAGAATATGCCCAAAACCAAAACCTATGGAAAAAAGAAAAAAAAAAGAAAATAAAAAAGAAAGAAAAAAAGAGAAAAAAAAAGCCAGACCAGCAACTTCTTAAAAAAGGGAGGGGGGATTGGGGCCGGAGAGATAGTATGGAGGTAGAGCATTTGCCTTGCATGCAGAAGGATGGTGGTTTGAATCCCACCGTCCCAATGGTTCCCCAAGCCTGTCAGGAGCAACTTCTGAGCACAAAGCCAGGAGTAACCCCTGAGCGTTGCCAGGTGTGACCCAAAACCAAGAAAAAAAAGGGTTGCATTCTTTTTGTTTGTTTGTTTTTGGTTTTTTTTTGCATAGGCATGGTAAATATAGGGAAAATTGCAGTGGGAATTCCCTTGGCCTAAGAGATACAGGGTTTCTCCCACCTTGAAGCATACTGCCATTTGAACAACTACTGGCTCCATGCTCACTCATTTTCACACCCCAAAGTTTTTGTGTGGCAAATACATATATATATATATATATTTTTGAATTAAGATATTTTGTGTTTTGAGTGGAGATGCCAAAAATTAGAATTTTGGTGTGGTTATGAGCATTCTTATTCTTTTTGGAGAAGTGTCCATAACTGCCTTCCACAGAGCTGAAGTAGTTGACATTATCCTCAACAGTGAAAGAGTTCTTTTTTATTATTATTATTATTATTTATTTATTATTATTATTTTTTTTTTTTGGTTTTTGGGCCACACCCGGTGACGCTCAGGGGTTACTCCTGGCTATGTGCTCAGAAGTCGCTCCTGGCTTGGGGGACCATATGGGACACCGGGGGATTGAACCACGGTCCGTCCAAGGCTAGTGCAGGCAAGGCAGGCACCTTACCTCTAGTGCCACCGCCCGAAAGAGTTCTTTTATCATGAGAAGACTGCTGCTCGTCTTCTTGATAGATGCTAAAATGACTTGTGTGAGATGATATCTTCTTGTTTCTTACAGTTTCTTAATAGTAATAATGAATTATTAATAGTAATAATGATGAACACTTTTCATATGAGGATACTGATTCTTTTATATATTTATAAATAATATAATTAATGTTAAATAATATAATATATCATAACATATATAATTAATACAATTTATTTATAAATATTATTAATATTATTTATTTATCCTTTTATTTATTTTATTTATTTCTGGCCATACCAGAATGAGCTCAGGACTTCTTCCTGGCTTTATATTCAGGAATCACTCCTTGGTTGACTCAAAGGATTTTTTTTTTTTTTTTTTGTGGTTTTTGGGTCACACCCGGCAGTGCTCAGGCGTTACTCCTGGCTCCATGCTCAGAAATTGCTCCTGGCAGGCCCCGGGGACCATATGGGATGCCGAGATTCGAATCGATGACCTTCTGCATGAAAAGCAAACACCTTACCTCCATGCTATCTCTCCGGCCCTGACTCAAAGGATTTATGGAGTGCCTGGAATCTAACCAGGGTTAGCCACCTGGAGGCAAATGCTTTCCCAAATTGTATTGTCTGACCCTGAAGATGCCCATTCTGTATTTTATCTGCATGAAATACAAGGCTAGAGACAATAGAATAGATGGGGTGATTATAAATGTAGTTTACTTGGGAATAAAGAACAGTACATCATCTAAGGTCTAGCCTTGCATTCTGCTGACTCAGGTTCATCCATTGGCACCATATATGGTCTACTGAGCACCAGCAGGAGTTATCCCTGAGAACAAAACCAAGAGTAATCTTGAGCACAACTGTGTGTTGCCCCACACAAATAGGCTTTTGCTTAACTGAGGGTACCAGATTTGGGATGGGTTGGGCCATGGATGAATCCTTTAGTTGTTGTATGACATGATCATAGTTAGGTTACAGTCACAAACAGAACACCCCCCTTCACCAGTGTAACATTCCCTTCTTCCCCTTCCCACCCCCTGCCTGTATTTGAGACAGGCATTCTACTACAGTTATTTGTTTTTAAGTTCAGTAAATTGAATTTTTTTCTTAAAGGATAAGAATAAAAAATATATAGTAAAGGTGTGATAGTGGCAATCGCCGTTGTTTGCACAGGTTCAGAAAAATATGGGAAAAATGGAAAAAAAACCTTGGCCTGATTACAAAAAGGCCTCACCCCAGCAGTTTATTGGCATAAGACCGACTCTGGGTTCCAGACATACCAGTCTGTCCAACCCGAGGCATTCTACGTGGTCCCAGTGAAACTTTTTCACACTTTAGCTATTGTTGGTATCAGCTTCTTATATTTAAAGATTCTGGATTCTCTGCATTTCTTTCATCGGCAGGATGATGTGGAGCATCCTCTAGTTTCAGCATACCATTAAATGCGGAGTGATCTGCCCTGCAAGCAGGCTGTTGCTGAGTCATCTGGGTGTTGGGAGCACTCTTTGGAGTAAGTCAATGCCAAAGCAGTTGTAGGTCTTCCCTGGTAGAGGTTTGGATCCTGGTAATGTTATAGACAATTGTGGTTGTTTCCATAGATGGTATCCATTGTTCAGGTGTGTGTGGGCAATGCCCATTCTTCTGAGGCCTAAGCCAAATCATTATGCCAATGTTCAGGGTATAAGGCCCAATTGCATTACCAAATTTGTGTTCCCATCTCTATTAGATAAAAAAACTTGTTTGCATATGTATTATTTTCCCATTTTAATGTGCCTATGCAAAAGAGAAGCAATGCCACAAGATATTGTTGGTGCATCTGGGGGCCGATGAATAAAGTCCAACATTCCCCATAACTTGGTTCAAACATGAAATCTATACAGAGATACTCTTCTACCAGTATTGCTTATAAAACAGATCTCAAAGGGGGAAAATCAAACAATCAAATAACAAAACCAGTGGGCAAAATTGTCACTATATGAAGATGTTTGAAGAGAGTTATAGAATTTTTTTTTCGGGCCATCTCTTTGATGCTCAGGGATTACACCTGGCTAAGGACTCAGAAATTGCCCCTGGCTTGGGGGGACCATATGGAACGCTGGGGGATCGAACCGCGTCGCCATCTTTCCTTGGCTAGCACTTGCGAGGCAGACAACTTACCTCTAGCACCACCTCGCCGGCCCCTTTTTTATTTTATTTTTTTAGAGTTATAGATTTTAAGGGAATACATCTGAGATATACAAAGGAGATACATGTGTCCCTTTTATGTTTTAGAAATAGTCAAGAGGGAGGGTGTTGTTTCTGAAACACCACTTTGGACTGTGATTTGGACAAGCGAAGAGCACATGGAGCCATTTCCTCCCCGTGTTACCTGCTGAAGCTTCTGACTCCCAGAGAGGTGTTTGCTTACTAATTGCTGGAAGTCGGAAGTTCACCAGTCCCCTCCCAGCCCCTTGCAGAAACAAGGAAGCCTGGGGTCTCATTTAAATTGCTCCTCGCTGGAACTCACTTACTGGGACCCTGAGCAGGTGTCCAGGAATAACCCTGGGGACCAGGAGGGAGGAGAGAGAAGGCTGTGGGGGGGGGGGGCAGCCGAGGCTGCATCTTCCCCTTAGCTTGGCCAAAAAGCATACCGGGTGGAGCCATGCCGTTCACATGTTGCCTGCTGAAGCTTCAGACTCCACCTAAAAAATTACTGTGAAAGATATGTTATCCACTGAAGCCTCATCCCCCACCCCTTCTCCCGAGGTAACTTGACCTTACCTGCAAGACCCCGCCCATTTCTGGGAGGGGTCTTGGAAAAGGTAGATAAAGCCTTTGACCCAGGGGATTAGGGCTTTTGCTCTTTTGGTCTTTGGCCAGCAAGGAGGTCAAATGGAAGATGGCTGAAAGGAGTTAAGATGCAGGGCTAGCTAAGAATAGCAAATGCTTAATAGATTATGATATAAGCCACACATGTGGTGGATAGAGTATGAATAAAGTTGATGCTTCCTGATGCCTGTCTCTGGATGAGTCTGATTCCGCAGTTCACCTAAACCTGGGACCCGCCAGCTGGATGGGGGTTGTGGAGCCACGTGGCCTGGGATGCAGAGAAATATCCCTCTATCCATCCCTCCCTCCCTCCATCCATCACCATCCAGCTCCATAATTAATTATTTAATGCAACAATCCACCTTGGCCAAAACAAAAATCAGTAGTATCAAAAAATGGTTAAATGTGGGGTAATAGGAAGTGGGAGTGAGGGAGTGAAGGAATAAAATGAGCTCCTGGGCGGCTTTCAGATTATGACAAATAGATAAAACACAATGATATCCAAATATTTGTCAATATGTTCCACGAGGGGGCTAGTTTCACAATGCACAGGTTTAGTAAGAAAAATTCCCTGGGACTTCATGAAGCCAGAACCTATTTTGCTGCTATTCCCACCATGCTGGCTTGCCCAGGCATGTGTCCCAGAAGAAGCCCTGAGTTCCAGAGGAAGGAGGTAGAAGGGTGTTGGGGTAACCCATGTCCCGTATCCCTTCCTAGGCCTGGTTAAAGAGGCCTTTGGCATGGTGGAGGGCGGCCAGACCCCATGCTGGCAGAACCTCCCAGCTCCCAGGAAGGAAGAAGATTCTTCCAGAGCTGGAAGGCGGGAGTGTCAAAGCCCCCACCCAAACCCTCCCCCTGGAGCCAGGCGGAAAATGGGGAAAGCCTAGGTAAACCAATAAACTCCTCCAAGGGACCCACCTCGCTGGCTTGCCCAGGCATGTGTCCCAGGGAAAGCCCTGGATTTCTGGAGGAAGGAGGTAGAGGGGTGCTGGGGTGACCCATGTCCCACACCCCTTCCTAGGCCTGGTTAAAGAGGCCTTTGGCATGGCGGAGGGTGGCATCTGGCCACTTTTCTTTTTTTTTTTTTTTTTTTTTTTTTGGTTTTTGGGCCACACCCTGTGACGCTCAGGGGTTACTCCTGGCTATGCGCTCAGAAGTTGCTCCTGGCTTCTTGGGGGACCATATGGGACGCCGGGGGATCGAACCGCGGTCCGTGTCCTAGGCTAGCGCAGGCAAGGCAGGCACTTTTACCTCCAGCGCCACCGCCCGGCCCCGGCATCTGGCCACTTTTATAAAAATTTTTGTTGTTGTTTGTTTTGGGGTGACACTTATTAGTGCTTAGAGTTTAGTCATGGCTCTGTGCTGAGAGATCACTCCTGGCAGGGCTTAGGGTACCATATAGGAATATCTGAAATTGAACACAGGTGGACTGGGTATAAGACTAAAGCTCTTTTCACTGGCTCTGGCCCTTATTATGAAGCTTTTCTTTCTTTTTTTTTTTTTTTTTTTTGGTTTTTCAGGCCACACCCTTTTGATGCTCAGGAGTTATTCCTGGCTATGCGCTCAGAAATTGCCCCTGGCTTGGGGGAACCATATGGGACGCCGGGGGATCGAACCGTGGTCCTTTCCTTGGCTAGCGCTTGCAAGGCAGACACCTTACCTCTAGCGCCACCTCGCCGGCCCCTATGAAGCTTTTCTAACATGCACTAAAATGAAAGAATTTCACAGTGGACAATTTAATCTTCATAAGAAAAAATAAATTTGGGGTCAGAGAGATAGCATGGAGATATGGGGTTTGCCTTGCATGCAGAAGGATGGTGGTTTGAATTCCGGCATCCCAAGCATAGAGCCAGGAGTAACCCCTGAGCACCACCAGATGTGGCCCCAAACAATATATATATATATATACCAGAGCAATAGAAGAGTGAGTGAATAGGGCAGTGCATTGCATGCTGCTGACCCAGGATAGATCCCTGGGATCCTATATAGTTCCCCAGGTTCTTTCAGGAGTGATTCCTGAATGCAAAGCCAGAAGTAACCCCTAATATTTTCAGGAGTGACCTAAAAATCCCAATATATATTACATATCACATTATGTTTTATATATACAAACGTGAAGGTTACCAAGGCATTTATAGTTAATAAAGCAAAAAAAATATTAGACATGGTACAATGAGTTTAATTTCACATGCAAGTACCATCCTTGCACACTGAGATTTTTGTATTCCTGGAGGAATATCATCTATAACTAAATAAGTTGTATCTGGGGAGCACCACAGGTTGGCTAAGGCCTTAATGAAGCTTCATGTCTCCTGAACGTGATTGCCTGTGGATTATTTCCTCATTGCTACCCTCAACACACAGACCTGCCCGCTGGAGGGGGTGGCAGGCACTTAGCCTGGGCTGGCAGAGAAAGCCCATCCATCTATTTTGCCATTGCCCACCTCCATCCAGCACTCAGTAATTAATATGTATTTCCACAATACCCTAGGAACACAAAAATGCCTTACAAAAATCCCTTCCTCACACCTACATTCCATCACAGCACTATTTACAATAGCCAGACCTTGGAATCAACCAAGATGCCCTTCAACAGATGAATGGTAAAAGAAACGGTGGTACATATACACAATGAAATATTATGCAGTCATCAGAAGAGATGAAGTCATGAAATTTTTCTATACATGGATAGATATGGAAACTATTATGCTGAGTGAAATAAGTCAGAGGGAAAGAGAGGGACATACACAGAATAGTCTCACTTAGCTATGGGTTTTAAGAAAAACAAAGACATTATTGTAATAATGCCCAGAGACAACAGAGAACAGATCTGGAAGGACTGGCTCTCGATGTGAAGCTCACCACATAGAACGATGAATTTGGTTAGAAAGATGACTACACTAACTATCATGACAACATTAATGAGTTATAGAAATAGAATACCTGTCTCGAATATAGGCAGGGGGTGTGGGTGGAGGGAAATGGGATTCATTGGTGGTGGGAATGTTGCACTGGTGAAGGGGTGCTCTTTTTGTGACTGAAACCCAATTATAGTCTTGTTTGTAATCACGGTTGTTTAAATAAAGATATAAAAAAAAGAAATAAAAAATTTCAAGTATGCACCTAGTAAGATGGAACATTCCTGTGTATTCCTCCTTCTAGACATAATCATGGCTGTTGGCAGGACCCCACAAGTTGACTTGATTTTTCCCACAATTATCTATGAAATCCCTCTTTGGGGCTGGTCAAACAAGCCTACTAGAGTTCCATCCTGATTTCCCATCAGTCCCATCAGTCAGTCCTTCTGGGACTCTGGAATGTAAAAATTTAAATAATTTAAATTTACAAGCTTCCTTGAAGCTCTAGATTTTTCTAATTTAAAACAGTTGATTTTTTTTGTCAACACAGTTGAATCATTTTTTTTTTTTTTTTTTAGTTTTCCAAATAATATTTAACCATTTGGATTCAAGACGGATGGTCTGACTGATTTGGAAAATAAATATTGGAAATGAAATAAAATCTTTTTAAAATATAAGTAAATAAATGAAACATAGTTAACCTCAACAACAAAATTTGAGCTGTGCAGAGCCACTTCTAAGAGAATTTTTTTTTTTCTTGAGTCTGTATTCACAGATTCACCTACCCTGAATATCACTGGTTGACTCCTCTAAAAAGGAACCTCAATAGAGGTCAAGTATTTGTTAATTCCATTCTGTGGGACTGGAGGTATGGATCCCCAAATCCCTATTACTCAAGGACCAATTGTTTCATAGTGTTATTTTAGTTGTGTTTATGCACAGTAAAGTTAAAAAAATTATATCAGAGCTCATTCCCTTTTATATTACCCATTTAACTGAAGAATTGTTCCCATTGTTTTTAGAGAGAGAGAGAGAGCGAGAGAGAGAGCGAGAGAGAGAGCGAGAGAGAGAGAGAGAGAGAGACATCTTTACTGGTAATCTAGAAGATATTTCTGTGTTTAGTAGAAAGAGGACAGAGGGATCCCAAGATGGCTCAATACTAGCAGCAACTGAATTGAAACATGAGGCCAGGAGGAGAAAGGACATTTTAAGAGACAATTCTAGATAGTGTGGGAGCAAAGAGTGTGAGAACCATAACTAAAGAGCATGACCCCTGAGGTCAGAGCCATAGTACATCTGCCTTGCACACAGCCAACCCAAGCTCAATCTCAGTATGGTAAGAATGATTCCTGAGTTCAGTGCCAGAACTAAGCCCTGAACACTGCCGAGTCTGGCCCAAAAACATACAAAAAATTATTTGGACAATAAATATTGGGAATGAAATAAAATCCTTTTCAGAAATATAAATAAATAAATAAATAAAACATAGTTGAACCTCAACAACAGAGTTTGACCTGTGCGGAGCCACTTCTATGAGGATATTTTTTCTATTCTTGAGTCTGGCACAAAAAACATATAAAAAATAGCTATGCAACCTCTAGAGAACAACTCAATCAAGTATACAAACATGATATCAGACCCAAAACCATAAGATATATAGAACAGGGCCCAGAGAGATAGCACAGTGGCGTTTGCCTTGCAAGCAGCCGATCCAGGACCAAAGGTGGTTGGTTCGAATCTCGGTGTCCTATATGGTCCCCCGTGCCTGCCAGGAGCTATTTCTGAGCAGACAGCCAGGAGTAACCCCTGAGCAACGCTGGGTGTGGCCCAAAAACCAGAAAAAAAAAGATATATAGAACAACACATAGGCAAAACACTCCAGGACATTGAGACTACAGGGAGTGAAGATAAAATTGGGAAATTTAAGAAATAGTCTTGTGGTCAGAGTGATAGTACAGTGGAGAGGGTGTTCGCCTTGCACTCAGGGATGTCCAAAGTTTGATCCCTGACATCCTATATGGTCCTCTGAGTACTGCTAGAAGGAATTCCTGAGTGCAGAGCCTGAAGTAAACCCTGAACATCACTGGGTGTGACCCTCACACCCCCAAGTATACATATATTTGTCCTGTGTCTCCTGCCTCTCCTGTCATCTGTTTACCCAGTTCCCTACTGCCCAGGCTGAATTCCTTCCAACTCAAGCTGAATGTGGCCATGTTTACCATCTTGTCTACCTCACCTCCAGTCCTGACACTTTCCCTTACCTGGCTGGAGTAGGAGCTAATGAGTGTGAAGGTTTAGAAGAACAAGTTCAGCAGCTTCAGGAACTCAGGATCTTGGTAGGAGAAACCTTCCCCAAAAACAGTGGAGCAGATGATGTTGGCAGTGATAGAGTGTAAGTAAAGGGTGGGATCCTCAGGGCTCCTGGGAGGAAAGGATACATATAACCAATCTCTCAAATGCAGAGCCCAGGATGGTTTTCACTGCTCTGCCACTGTTGTGTCTTTAGCTCCATGAGGGTTCCAAAATAGCCTGACAATAGGGACATTCATGTGCCCATATTATGTGTCAAACATTCTCCATTAATAGTCATTATTGTCTCTTCTCATCTTTGCCACAGATATGAGGAAGGGAAGGTTTCCTGACATTCTGTCACACCTGTCTCAACAGCATCTATTTGGGGAGAATCCAAAAACAACCGGAAGTGTCTTGTGGTTAGCCCCTCCCACTGGCCTTTAGCCTGGAAAGTAAAACTCCCTGCACAGGTCTCTAATCATCCTTTTTCTCTCCTGACTTCCTTTCCTGGAATTCTTATTTCTGTCTTTCATAGATATACTCAATCCATGTGTTGCATTCTCTGAGAAAAGTAAAGAGTGTGCTGACATCTACGTTTATATCTTAGTGTTGCTCTTGTAAATCTATTCCAGCAATTCTTCTGGCTCTCTGAGTCATTCTTCAACCCTGTCTGTGTCCCAGGTCTCTCTGTTGGGTGGTCCCCAGGGCTTATTCTTTCACTTTCTACTTCCCTCTCTCTGACCTCTTGCACCCCTATTTTCATTGCCACGCAGCACTCTACATTTGTGTGTGTGTATATATACATATGTATGTTTCTGCCCTACGCTTCCCAAATGCTCACCTTTGGTCTTCTGCAGCTCTTCCACCAAACACTGAGCCTCATCCTAAATCCGCTCTTCCATACTGCGCTTATCCATCCCGAAGTCCCTCATGGTGACCAGAGAATCGCAAAGGATCTTCCAACTTTCCCCATTGACAAAGATCACATCTACATGGTGTAAACCATACCATGTGTTGCATAAGATGTTAGAAGTAAGACTCAGATCCCTCTGCACCACCTTGTTTCCTGGACCAGACACACAGTCCATAGTCGGCATTCTTCAACCCAACTGTCCTAGAACCTTGCATCTCTTATCATATCCCTGGGAGACTGGCTCAATCACTTTCCCCAAGCCAGAGAAGGCATCAGCTTGGTCCACCAGAGTCTCCTGGATGGCCTCTGTCCCACAGATCTTGACCAGGGGCCTTGGTCTCAGATACACAGTAAATACATCCCCATATTGTTCTCTCATCTGTCAAGTATACTCATGCCCATGATTACTATTAGTTTGCCTTTCTGGGGTCTTTCTTGTAGTTCAATCATTAACACATAGACTGATAAATATCTTTCCCCATGAATGGTGCCATTTTCCTAACTCAGACCTCATGACCTATAGCCCTAGCTGCACAGAAGCTAAATTTGAGGTCAGAAAGATTTCCCATCATCTGCAATTTCATTTTAACCCTGTCTAGATTTACCTAAAATTAAATAACCATTGTCTTGGCTCTTTTAAAAAACAAGGTTTCTTAATGTTGGGGTGATATTAGCACACTTGCCTTACAAGAGCCAACCTGGTTTTAATCCTAGGCATCCCAGATAGTTTCCTGAACACCTTCGGAAATTATCCCTGAGTACAGAGAAACATTAGTCCTGGGCACACCAGGTGTGACCTAAAAAAATCAAAAATCAAAACATTGAGCAAGGAAAGCACTTGCTTTTCACATGGTCAACCTGGATTCATTAATCTCCAGCACCCCATATGATCCCTTGAGCTCCACCTGAGTGCTGAGCCAGGAGTAACCCCTGAGCATTTCTAGGAGTTACCAAAATAAAAACTGAATAAAATAATTAAATATATTCATTATAGCCATCCACCACCTCTTCTGTGAGTATTTGGGATCAATAAAATTATATTAGAACTAATTATTACACAGTTAATTTAATTTCCTAGTTATTTCTGCAATGTCATACATTAAAGTTAATACATCAAAGTAAAAAAAAGTCAGTTTTCTATAATTCAACCCCAACTTCTCAATTGTATCTTGACACTTTCCTTGGAAAATGACCTTAGACCAGGCTTCATAGAAAGGAGAGGAATGTAGGACTCTCTGTGGTGATCACGAAATCTTAAAATAAAAATCACATCAGTCTAGGTAGAACATTTGCCTTTCACACAACCAACCCAAATTCAATCCCTGGTGTCGCCCTTCCCCCAGCTCTATCAAACCCCCCCCCCCCAAGCAATGGCAGGAGCAATTTCGGAGTATAGAGTTTCAGACGTCAACCCCTGAGTCTCCCTATTTTAGCGAATAATGATTATATATGGTCTTCATAAAGTCGTATCATGAAAGTTCAGTATTGATGGTTCTACCACAGAAGCTTCTGAACTTGGATCTTCAATTTCCTGCCACAACTATTCATGAAAGCTGAACTCATAATGTTCATACGAATATGATGATGATGTCATGTTGTCAAAAATTGTGCAGCATTGAAGAAAATGAAGAGCAGTCAACCCACATGAGGCTTATAATGATAGCAGCCAAAAGCAACTAAATACAGAAGTAACCATGCATCATAATTCTAAGTGTGGATTCAAGTGGATCACACAATTACTGTTTCAGGTATTAGAGAGATAGTATAGTGAGGAGGTGCTTGCTTTGAAAACAGTTGATCTAGGTTCAATCCTCAGCACCCCATGTGATTTCCCTGAGTCTGCCAAACTAGGAGAGGCTATGAGAGATGTTTGTGAGGAAAACTACCTTATCATGTCACCCCTGTGAGCTAGTTGTTTGGGAAAAAAATTCCCTGATCCTCACACCCATAAATATGTGCCATATCAGGGTACAGTGTGACTTCAGTGAAAAAAATTATTTCACAGAAGGGGGAGCTAATACCAAAATGAATGTTCTCATAGGTAAAGTCTAAAGAAATATAGTAAGGGTGTGATAATGATAGTCAGAAATGATAATTCTTTTCCACAAGAACTAAATGCTGAAAGAAGACAAAGTGGGATGCTTGAGACTCTTTCAGTAACAACATTGCAAATCACACAGTCTAAAAGGAAAAGGGGGAAAAAGAGAAAGAGACAGATGAACCAGGAGAGAGTGAGAAGAAAAATGTCTACCATAGAGGCAGGCAGGGAGTGTGCAGGGGGAGGGTGGAAGCAAAACTGGGGACACTGGTGGCTGGAAATGTGCGCTGGTGAAGAGTGTTGTAATTATATGACTAAAACTCAATCATGAACAAAATTTTAACTGCATAAAAATGCATGTATACAAAAATGGATTAAGTATAGGACTGAAATTGCCCTATAATAGACCCTTAAGAATAGGCCCTACAGGGGCCAGTGCAATAGCACAGAACATAGGGTATGTGCCTTGCACACTGCCAACCTGATTCAATTCCCAGCATCCTATATGGTCACCCGAGCCTGCCAGGAGTAGTTTCTAAACATAGAGCCAGCAATAACCCTCAGCACTGCCATGTGTGGCCCAAAAGACTTACAAAAGTGATTGCTGAGGACTTGAACAGTGAAGAGAGGTATGGGGGGTGGTGAAGGGCCTAGAGATGGAGATTTGGGGCATGATGAGAGTGGGGATAATGCAACAACTTTGTATACCTGAAACAATAATATTAATTGTATTGTAAACCAAACACATTCATTAAAAAAAAAAAAGGGAAGGGGCCTGGAGAGATAGCTTAGCATAGCTATAGGGCATTTCCCTTGCACGTGGCCGACTTGGATGAACCCGGGTTTGATTTCCTTATATGATTCCCTTAATATGGTCTTGTGAGCCTACCAGGAGCTATTTCTGAGTGCAGAGCCAGTAGTAACCTCTGAGCACTTCCAGGTGTGACTCAAAAATAAATAAATAAATAAATAAGGCAAATTGAAAAACAAAGATTGACTTACAGTCACAGGAATGTTAAATTTGAACCAAAGAGATAGCAAAGCAGGTAAAACACTTGCCTTACATAAAGCTGATTACCCAAACTCAACCAGGAATACTGCCTGAGTGCAGAGCCAGAAGTAACCCCTGAACATTGCCAGGTGCAGCCAACAACAAAAACAACAAATAAAAAGAAGATGCTTGAGAAACTGTGAGTGTTGCCTGTGCGTGTTTTTCTACTGTCCTGTCTCCTGAACCTCTCAGGAGTGGGCCGAAAAGGGCCCAGCAAATCGCTCTCCCCGAGGCTCATTTAGGCTGGGCCGGAACTCCAAGGAACTGTGTTCAAAAGTGAAAACTGGCTATCAGCAGTAATTTGCAGAAAGGCAAGTCCCCTCTTTGTGATGTCAGGCTGGGAAAATCTGCTCCTGCCCAGTGGTTCCTGACTGTGAGAAACTGGGAGTGATACCTGTGTGTGTTTTTCTACTGTCATGTCTCCTGAACCCCTCAGGAGTGGGCAGAAAAGGGCCCAAGAAAATCGCTCTCCTAGAGGCTCCAGAAGAGCACTTAGCTCCACTTTGCTTCATGGTTGTGCACTCTTTCTAATGAAAGAATGCTACTGCAACATGCAGAAAAATCACACTAGGAACTGTGCTGGATCTCTGAAGCCCAGCATATCTCTCGGGACTGTCTTCTCTGCTGCGTGCTCGGGCCTAAGATTTGATTCTCTGTGTGGCTTCATCCATAGAGGGCTCCCCTTCCTTGGAGGCGAGTTCACCTGCCCAGAAAGGGTGGAGCCAATGGAGTGTGGCCACGCACATCATTTAGCCAATGAATACCACCACAACACTTAGAAAAACCCACAATACAAGTGTGACAATGGGGAAACAAAGCAGGCTAGCATCAGACATAGAGAATGAAGATGGCAACTCTGATGCCCGGAAAACAGCCAACCAACTAGTCAGTCTCTCTGATAAGGAGTTTAGAGAAGAAATATGGAAGATGCTCACAGAACTCAAAGAAAGCATTGATTGAGTTAAACAGAACTCTAATAAGAACCAAGAAAATATGAAGACAGAAATCAGAAAACTCCATACTAAAATAACAGGTCAAATAACAGGTCTGAAAAACTCAGTAAATGAATTGAATGATAAAATGCATAACCTCTCCATCAGGGTAACAGAAACTGAGGATAGAATTAGTGCTCTGGAAGATGAGATATACAGCAGAAGAGACTGGAAAAAAACCTTAAAGCAAATGAACAGAAAATGGAAAAGTTAGTCAAAGAATGTGAACAGATAAAAATAGAAGTCTATGATAAGCTCAACAGAAACAACTTAAGAATCACTGGAGTCCCAGAGACCCAGGAAGAAAATATCCAGGAAGAATCAATGGTTAAGATCAAGAACATCATTAAAGAGAAACTACCAGAGCTAAAGAATACATGTGATCAGGGGCCGGGTAGGTGGCGCTGGAGGTAAGGTGTCTGCCTTGCAAGCGCTAGCCAAGGAAGGACCGTGGTTCGATCCCCCGGCATCCCATATGGTCCCCCCAAGCCGGGGGCGATTTCTGAGCACATAGCCAGGAGTAACCCCTGAGCGTCAAACGGGTGTGGCCCAAAAACCAAAAAAAAAAAAAAAAAAAAAAAGAATACATGTGATCAAATCCTGCATGCCCAAAGAGAACCAACTAAAAGAGACCCCAGGAAAAACACCCCAAGACACATTCTAGTCACAATGATGAATCCCACAGATAGAAACAGAATTCTAAAAGAAGAAAGATCAAAAAGGGAAATTACATTTAAGGGAACATCCTTGAGATTTACAGCAGACATGTCACCAGAAACACTCAAGGCCAGAAGGCAGTGGTGGGACATAGTGACAAAACTCAATGAAATAAATGCTTCGCCTAGAATACTGCACCCAGCAAAACTGACTTTCTGGTTTGAAGGAAGAATACATGGCTTCACAGACAAACAACAGCTCAGAAACTTTACAGACTCAAAACCAGTCTTAAAAGAAAAACTGAAAGACCTACTTTAAGACAAGACTGACCAACAGACACACCAAACTTCTATATAAAGATGGCATTAAATGCCAGGACAATTCTTTCTCTCAATGACAATGGACTAAATGCACTAGTTAAGAGACACAGAGTGGCTAAATGGATAAAAAAAACCTCAATCCAACCTTCTGCTGCCTACAAGAAATGCACCTGAATAGTCAGAACAAACATACACTCAAAATAAAAGGCTGGAGGAAAATCATCCAAGCAAACAACACCCATAAAAAAGCTGGAGTGGCCATACTAATATCAGATGATGCAAACTTTATACTCAGAAAGTTGCAAGGAACAAAGATGGACATTTTGTACTAATCAAGGGATATATGTACAGCAGAAAGAAACCACTCTCCTAAACATATATGCACCCAATGAGGGACCAGCAAAGTATTTAATACAATTGTTGACAAATCTGAAAAAGGATATCAATAACAACACAATAATTGTGAGGGACCTCAACATGGCTTTGTCAACACTTGATAGGTCAACCAGACTGAAATCCAACAAGAATATACTAGACCTGAGAAGAGAAATGGAAGAAGGAGGCCAAGTATATATATATGACACTCCACCCCCAGAAATCTGGAACACATTTTTCTCCAATGTACATGGGACATTCTTCAGGATAGACTACATGCTGGCACATAAAACATACCTCCATAATATCAAGAGGATAGAAATTTTGCAGGCTACCTTCGCTGACCATAAGACTCTGAGATTATATGTGAACTCCAAAGGGACACAGAAGAAAAACTTTAACACCTGGAAGTTAAACAGCCTCATACTGAATAACCAGTGGGTCCAAGATGAAATCAAAGAGGAAATCAAAAATTTCCTGAAACAAATGATAATAAAGACACAAACTATCAGAACTTATGGGACACAGCAAAAGCGGTACTGAGAGGAAAATTTATAGTTTTGCAAGTACACATCAGGAAGGAAGAAGGAGCCTACCTGACGTAGCTCATAGATTTAGAAAGTACTCAACAAAAGGATCCAAAAATAGGGAGACAGAAGGAAATAACAAAGCTGAGAGCAGAAGTCAACAAAGTGGAATCCCAAAAAACAATCCGAAAGATCAACAAAAGCAGAAGTTGGTTCTTCAAAAAAAAAAAAAAAATAAACAAGATTGATAGACCATTAGCAAAACTAACAAAGAGAGAGAAACTTGATAACTCGAATTAGAACTAAAAAAGGGGAGATCACTACCAATATGGCAGAGATTCAAAGGGTAATCATAAACTACTTTGAGAAACTCTATGCCACTAAAAATGAGAACCTGGAAGAAATTGATAAATTCTTGGACTCTTATAACCTTCCACGGTTGAATAAAGAGGATGTAGTGTATCTAAACACCCCCATCACTACTGATGAAATTGAAACGGTAATCAAATGTCTGCCCCAAACAAAAGCCCAGGCCCAGATGGATTCACTAATGAATTATTTGAAACCTTTCAAGAGGAAATACTGCCAATCTTATGAAATAAAAAAAAATGGGAACACTTTCAAATAGCTTTTATGAAGCCAACATCACCTTGAGCTCCCATATGATCTCATATGATCCAGCTATACCACTCTTAGGGATATACTCTAGTTACACAAAAATACAATACAAAAATCCATTCCTTACACCTTTGTTCATTGCAGCACTATTTACCAAAGCCAGACTATGGAAACAACTAATATGCCCTTCAACAAATGAATGGCTATAGAAACTGTGGTACATACACACAATGGAATATTATGCAGCTGCCAGGAGAGATGAAGTCATGAAATTTTCCTATACATGGATGTACATGGAATCTATTATGCTGAGTGAAATAAGTCAGAGGGAGAGAGAAAGAGGCAGAATAGTCTCACTCATCTATGGGTCTTAAGAAAAATGAAAGACATTTTTAACAGTATATCAGAGACAAGAGAGATGAGGGCTGGAATTTCCAGGTCACTTCATGAATCTCACCACAAAGAGTGATGGTGTAGTTAGAGAAATAACTACATTGAGAACTATCCTAACAATGAGAATGAACGAGGGATGTAGAAAGCCTGTCTAGAGTACAGGCAGGGGTGGATGGGGTGGAGGGAGATTTGGGAAATTGGTGATGGGAATGTTCCACTGGTGAAGAGGGGTGTTCGTTACATGACTTAAACCCAACCATAATCATGTTTGTAATCAAGGTGTTTAAATAAAAATATCAACTAAAAAAACAGCAACAACAAATCCACCATTTCTGTGGTCTAATTTCCTTGTCTTCATTACTTCCCATCTGCAAAGTTACTATCTCTCTTGCTACTTGGTCTATCAAAGGCTGTCTATTTTTTATTTGGCTTCTTATTGTTGAGTCATAACCAAGGGGAGTAGCCAGCACCCATTTTCTATACTCAGAACAGCAGACAACACTCTGTAGATTACCAGGAAATTGTGGTCCCTTCTGTCCTTGTGGGTGAGGGTGGGGTGCTGGAAGGAGGCCAGGGAACTAAGGCCCTGTAGATTATCAACAGAGGTAACTCATAGGCATAAACATCATCACCTTATTTTTAAAATTTATTGAGTCTATTGTGAATTACAAGTCTTTCACAGTTGTATTTTAGGCCATATAGTGACAGCAAATTAGTACTGTTTCCACCTCCAATGCTGATCTCTCTCCATTATAGTTCCCCACATGCATCCTATACCTTCACCCCTAGTTCCCAGAACTACCAGTGTAACAGGTCCTTTTTGTGTTTAGCCTGTTATAGTTTGGGTTTCTTGATTCTGTGGTCATTGACTTTGGCTTGAGTATTTAGATCTAACCATTCTTTTTACTCAATGCTCCTGAGAACACTTGACCCCTGGGTCCCATCCACTTTTCTTTTCTTTTCTTTTCTCATTTTGTAGAAAGACATAGAAATATGAGTCAGAACAAAATGATTGAAGTTCTAAGGTTCTATGAAAAAGGTGGGAGCCAATTTAGGATTTTTTTACTTTCAGCAGGTTTGAGATTTGTGGCCTGAATTCCACCTGCAAACATACTCCTTCTTTTTATTTTATTTTATTTTATTTTATTTTATTTTATTTTATTTAAACACCTTGATTACATACATGATTGTGTTATTGGGTTTTCAGTCATGTAAAGAACACCACCCATCACCAGTGCAACATTCCCATCACCAATGTCCCAAGTCTCCCTCCTCCCCACCCGACCCCCGCCTGTACTCCAAACAGGCTCTCCATTTCCCTCATACATTCTCATTATTAGGAAAAAACATACTCTTTCTTTGTCAACTGAAATAGATACAGGTTCTGGGGGTTAGGATGTGAACATACTTTTGTGGGGGTATAATTTTCATCACGTTATCTGCCCATAGAAGTAAAGAGCCCTTATACCTTCATTGGTCAGAAAATGTTAATTCTAGGCCAGATATATCACAATGGGAAGGGCATTTGCCTTGTGTGCAGTTGATTCATATTCAATCCACTTCATATGGTTCTCTGGGGCCCCTAGGAGTGATCCCTGAGCACAGAACCAGGAATGATCCCAGGAGAACATTCAGATGTGACCCAAATGCCCCCTAAATCAATGTTATATGATCCAGTGAAACATCTATAAAATTGTAGAATCTGAATATGTGGAAATTAATAAACAGATTCTAAGATTAAAATAGAATTATAACACTTCAAAGACATGAGTTTAAAAAGGAAGAAATGTTGGAGGACAACAGTATCAGATATGTTGAGTTGCAAATTCTCAATACTGAAGACAGTTTGCTATTGGGGTGAAGGTTTACAAAAAACTAGAAGAGTCCAAATCTTAGTTGTACAGCTGATTTTTTATGCAGCTGCAGATTCATTTCGCTGGAGAAAAATATTTTTAGTAAATAGTGCTGAAGACTGGTGTGGAAGACAGAGGAAGGAAGCCAAGAAGGAAAGGCTGCCAACAGTCCAACACTGATATTTTAGCATCCCTTTCTGCATTTCTATTCTAAAGAATTATATATATATCTCAATTTGGGGAAGAGACTTGGAAGTCAACAATGCTCAGGATAAAAGAATTCATAATCGAATTAGAGGTTGATTTTTCTATGAGATGAGAATACAAAAATACACAGAGGGTTCAATAATCCCACATATGATTTTGGAGATTGGCTAGTTACTAAACTTTGAACAAAGTGCTGAAGGTTGCCATTGTTAGGAAACAAAAAATAATAATCTGTGGGAGTAGACCTTCAGCAATAAAACTTTTGCACTTTGTGTGGGAAAGAAGCCACAGGAACTGTGGTGATTGCAGTTTGAACAAAGTTATTAAACTAAAACTTTGGGTTGCTCACTCCAGGAAAGGGCCATAGCTTCAGGGGGTAAAGGTTCCTGTGTAGGTGGGCCACTTATGTGGCCACAAGTTAATCTCTCACCAGCATAAACTACCCTGAGACTTCCTGTGGTAGTGGGGAAGACTACAATGACTTAGGAAAGAAGCAGCCCGAGACTGCAAATTTGTACTGACATAAATTTGGTATCTGTTCCATAAAAGGACACTTTGCTCTCCATACCTATCATCTCACTGTCAAGTAGACTAAAACTTGGATTTTAGAGGGCACAATTGCTATAGCACAGTTTGTAGGGTGTTCTGCCTTGCATGCGTTCATTCTGGGTCAATCCCTGACACCCAATATATTCCCTGTAGCCTACAAAAAGTGATCCCTGTTGTAGAGCCAGATGTAAGCTCTTAGCACAGCTGTGAGAGGCCTAAAACAACAACAACAACAGCAACAAATTGGACTATGGACTTAAATGAAAGATCTTAAATGGTGATATTTCTAGATGGCTGGCAAAAATATTCATGAGCTTGGAGCAATATTTTGTAAATACTTTAATAGTGTGTAATACATTAAATATCTTATTTATAAGTTATACTTCAAAAATTAATTGAACAACTTACACTTAAGAGTTAAAAAAGTTTGCCCTTTTAAATATTACTCAAGGAAAGGGAGATGGAGACATTGGTGATATGAATGTTGCACTGGTGAAGAGGTATGTTCTTTTTATGACTACAAACATGTTTTAATCATGATGCTTAAATAGATATTATCATTATTATTATAATTGTTGTTGTTGTTTTGGGTCACACCTGGCAGTGCCTCAGGGGTCATTCCTTGGTTCTGATCTTAGAAAAATGTTTCTGGCAGGGCTCATGGGACCATATGAAATGTTGGGAATTGACATCAGGTGACTGTTTTGGGGTTGGATTCATTGCAAGGTAAACACTCTACATGCTATGTTAAAACTATGGCCTTAAAAGATATTATTATTTTTTTTATTTCTGACAAAAAGTCATATCTAGAATAAAGAACATTTCAGTGCCAGTAAGAAGGAAATAAGAACCAAGAAGCAAGCAACAAATAAATTGACCAGACACTTCAACAAAAGTGACACATATAAGTCATTTCCTGACTTAACATCACTGGTCTTTATGAAAGCTCAATGTAACATGACAACATGACTCTTATCAGAATGGCTTAAATTAAATAGCAAATGAATAATCTACTATGCACCCACACGTGCAGAAAAATAAGTTAAGATAGATGTGTTTGAATAGAGGAGATATCAGAGTAGCTACTAGGAAAAGTTCCTGGGTGTTGGAAGGGAGGTAGCAGGCTGACTTGAAGTGAACTAGTTCATAGAACCAGCTGGGGGCTCTTAGAGATATACCAGCCTGGAAAACTGCCTGAACATTTCTAAACCTGTCTTCTAACATGTGGATACAGCAGAAAATACCTTCAGACAGAACCAGTGTCCTAATCCTCTGAAAAGTTCTAGAAAAGATCCTAAAACCCCATCTTTGAAAAGTCTTTCTTGGGGAGTAAACAAGAATATCTCCCTTTGTCCTTGCTCCCCAGATCTCATTTTCTTTAAACATAATTTTTTAATTTAAAGCATTATGATTTTAAATTTTATTGATATATATATATATATATATATATATATATATATATATATATATATATATATATATTTACTTTTGGGTCACGTCCAGCAGCACTCAGGAATTACTCTTGGCTCTGTGCTCAGAAATCACTCCTGACAGGCACGGGGGACCATATGGGATGCTGGGATTTGAATCATCATTGTCCTGAATCAGCTGAGTGCAAGGCAAATACCCTACCGCCGTGCTATTTCTTGGCCCATTATATTGGGTTTTAGACATACAATGTTTCAGGACCAATCCCACTTTTGTATTAAATATTAATTATACAGTCCTTTGTGGTGTATGGAGTTGTCCTGGTGCCTGCACCTCCTTTCAGACTGGTGGGTCTGTAGGTTCAGGATAATGGGAAGGAAATGACCCACAGCCAGTTAGTAGAAGTCAGGAGACATGAAGCTTTATTATAAGGCCCTAACTCCCATGTGCATATCTCACATGGCTTCTAAGCTAAACAGCCTCTGCATTCATACTGTCTCAGATCTCTCTACCCCTGCTGTGTCTCCTTCCTGCCCCTTCTCCTGCTGAGCCTCTCTTTCATTCCTCCCCCAGACCTTAATTAGCAACACAGATCCCTCCCAGTAGTGGGAGGGTCTCCCTTGCCAGGTGAGATAGGCAGAAATTTGAGGGGGGAGGGTAAAATCTCTAAGTTCTTTGAAAAAAGAAATGACAAGGTTACAAAACTTTAGTTTTCCTGACCTCCACCAGCCAAAGTCTAGAACACTAGTATTCCATAGTAACAAAGTTTAAAGTGTATAATTAAAACATCAGTCTTTCCATAAACAGAACTTTTCTGAAAAATACACCTATAGTTTAAAATTCTTTTTTTTTTTTTAATTTTTATTTTGACCGTATTGGCTTACATATCTTTCACAGTAGTAATTTTAGGTAACACATTTAACATTGAATCAGGGGAATTCCCATCACCAAATTTATGTTCCCCCCCTCCCATTCCCATCCTGCATCCCCATATCCCCCACCCCACCCCCTGTCCCCAGGGCTGCTTGAATAAGTGGTTTCCTCTGTCTCTAGCTTACTACTTAGTGATCATATATCTGTTTGGTCCTGGTACCCTCCTTTGTTTCCCCCTCTATTTGAGAGGGGGAACGAGATAGTTTGAGTTATGTGGTTTTGTTGTGAAGGAAAGAAAAGCAACAGTATGGGAGTAAAAAATCCAATAAACTGAAAATGGGCAGAGTCCTTCTAGACTCTAGAGAAGTGGTCCTCAAACTAGGGCTAGCGGGCCACATATTGTATTTGTATCTGTTTTTGTTTCTTTATTGCAAAATAAGATCTATGCAGTGTGCATAAGAATTCCTTCATAAGTTTTGTTTTTTACTATAGTCAGACCCTCCAATGGTCCTGAGGGACAGTGAACTGGCTCCTGTTAAAAAGTTTGAGGGACCCCTGCTAGAGGCTTTCAACCTCAGTTTGAGAGAGGATAGGAAAAAGTTAATTGAAACACCACCACAGTACAAAAAGAAATATCAAATAAAATATCCAGAGAGCACTACAACAACAAAGACAAGCACCACACAATAGTCTCAGTTCTGAAATAAAACCATGCTGGAGTGCAAAAAGAAAGATAAAGATAAAATAAAATAAAATTGGAGACATCAACGTCATTATCTACACCAAAACAACAAAGTCAATAAAATAAAAAAATAAACATATAAGTAAATTAAAGGATTATTCTGCGCTTTTTTCCCCTGCATAGGCACAGTAACTATTGGGAGCATTAGAGGAGGAATTTCCCTTGGCTTAGGAGAAAACAGGTTTCTCACACCATTGAAGTATATTGTCATGGGATTAACTATAGACTCCTTGCATGATCATTTACTCTCCCCTCGGTGCTTTTGTGGTAGATGGAAGACTTCTGCTTTGTCGTGGGTGGTAAAATCAGACCTCTTTATCAAAAGATCTTGGTGTCTGTACAGGTCAAGGAGCGAAGTTTATGATGAAGTCTTTCTTTGTGGTTCTAGCAGTTCTGTTTCTTCAGTGTCCATTTAAAATCCATCTTCTGCAGTTGGTATTCTTGGTTATTACGCTGCTCCTAGGTTGGAGCCTGAGATAGAGTCTTTTATTATGTTTCCAGAAGACCTGTTCAGTTGCGATTGTCTGGGTCAGACCTCTGGAATTAGAGATCTTGTTTGTTGTACAGATTGTAGACCAAAACCTAGGCTAGAGCTTTTTTTTGTTGTTGGTTCCGGGATGCGTACTCTCCAGTCATGGTTGTAACAACCAGTCATCTGTAGATAGCAATGTTGGCTTTTGCACAGATCAAAGGGTAAAAAGTCATCTGATTTTGTCTTATTGTTGGCTGGTGAGGTAGGACAATCTGCTCTTAGATCAAGTTGTTCCCATTTTCTCATTGTTAGGATATCATATCAAAACTGGCACAGTTGGGTGCCCAGAGCATGCATCAAGGATGCCCCGGAGGGGATTTGGCTCCTGGAGCTGTTGTGGAGAACTGTGTCATTTCTATGTCTGGGATTCAGGAATCAAGGTTGGACGATCGGTGTCTAATTCCCTGGGGTCTACATTGAGTCCACATGACATATTTTCAAGATGGGAGATGCCCTTGTGTTGTAAAAAAGTATGAGTTCTTACAGGGCTTCCTGCATTGCCCTTTAATGGTGAGGTGAAACGAGAGGACGCTCCACAGCCTGACTTCAATGTAGGATATGCAGATTCCAGGATCTTTAATACAGAAACATGATACCAACAACAGGAGACTGTGTGAAAAGTGTGTTGGCACTATGTCCTTGGATTGGAACGATCTAACTTGCCTGGAGCCTAGAGTTGGTCTTATGCCAGGAAACTTCAGGGGTAGGGTCTCTTTGTATTTAGGCCAAGTTATTCCTTTCCATGCCTCTCATATTTTGGTGGGCCTAGTGCAAAACAACAATTGCCACTCTAACACCGTTTTTACTGTGCTCTTTTGACTCTAATCCTTAAAAAAAGCCCACTTAATAATTTGAGGTTAACTTAAGCTAATATGCATGTACATAGGAAATGTAAAAATTACTATGCCTCTAATGTTTAAGGAGTTACGTAAGTTTTATGGCTTTAGATTGCCTTGTGTGCTGTTAAGAAATATTATAATGTGTTAACAATCTGGGGACTTGATGGATTCTGTTTTATTTATCTTAATGTTCTTTGGCTGAAAGTTCAAAGTTAAGATATCAGCAAGGGGACTTTCTTCTGAGAATTATGTTATGGGTGATTGTCCTTCCACTATAACTTTAACCTTGTCCTTTTTCTTTGCATCTTTGTTCTCATGATTTAAAAAAAATGTGGAGCGATCTGCCCTGCAAAAAAAAAAAAAAAAAGTATGAGTTCTTATCACCTAGGAAGATAAGAGCTTGTTTTTATACATTAGATTTCCCATTTTTAAATATGCTTTTCACAAAGAAGTGGTGCTACATTATATTGCTGGTGGATTTGGAGGTGGAAAGAGAAGAAAACAGAACACTACAAAACTAAAATATATATGTTCACATATATATTAAAAGAAAAAAGATTTTTTAAAAATTAAAATAAAAAAAGTTAATTAAAGGAACAAAGTGATGCAGGAGGATTACATTTGGGGAAAAAACAGTGTTAAGATGTAGTGTTTATATAGGTCTTATATACTTATGATGAAAGTATAGGCTTCCCATTTGTCTTTGGTGTTTTCCTTGTGGGGTGTGGGCTCCAGGGCGTCTGGATGCCTTTTCATCACTCCCCCTGGCCTTCTTAAGATTGACAAAAGATTTGAGGCAGGAAGGTAGAGTTCTTGCAGTGGGGATCCTTTTGGCACTAAGTTCAATATCAAGCCACAGTCCACTTTAGGGAGAGGTGATAAAGAGGGCCAAATTAGTTTAAAATTCTTAATGCTATTTAACCAAGCACTTTTATACTAGAACACCCTTAATTCCTTTCATTTACTTCCCTAAACAAAATTACAAGAACATTTATATAGAAAATACACTTTGAAAACAGGCTACTACATTAATATACACTGTTGTGTATGTAAACATTTCAATAGGATTATTATGTTACTGACCCTCCCCTAGGGTGTGACCTGGCATTCTGCTCCCACTCTAGGGTGGTATCTGATTCTGCTCCCACCATTGCGTGGTACCTGATCCCACCATTGAGTGGTACCTGATTCTGGGGTATAAAAGCAAGGGTTGGTGGAAGGCGAGGGGCTTTTTTTTCTGGGGCTGATTCTGGGGCCTTTTGGCTTCTGCCTCTTCCACAGAATAAAAGCTGTTTTCTTCAGAAGCCTGACTGCCTCTTAGCGTTCTTTCCACCGCATTCACCTCAGAACCGCCGGCTGAACAGGGTAACAGATGCGTGGTCCGAGGTGAAGGAGAAAGGCCTCATCCTCCATCCCTCCTTCAGTCAACCCCATCAAGGGCAGTGTTACAACAATACACCATATACTTTATGTAACTAGGGAAATGTTAATTAATGAATTAAGAAAAACTATAAAACACATATGAACCAGCAAGACAATGACAACGGATTAAGAGATAACCTTTAACAGTTCAAATGAAGGAGGTTTTTTTTAAAAAAAAATTATCTGTTGTTGGGCTTTTCTGGGATGAACTTTCTCTCTTTTTATATTTTTTCTATCACCATCACCAAGTTTGTTTAGACGTGAATAAGCTGTGGGTGACTAGGGTGTACAGGCTACCACGTGGCTTTGGTTCCATGGAACCCCTGCCAGCAGTACCTTGGGCCCTGCATGGAGCCATTACTACTGCCCTGTGGTTCCACTTGCCTGGTCAGGTGCTCCCCTGCTGCAGCTGCTGCTGCTGCCACCTGCCCGCAGAACCTCGGGCCCACAGATGGTCCCAGGCTGGAGCCTCACGCGGTCCCACTTGCCTGCTAGCAGGAAGGGAGCATTCCATTGAATCTTGCTGAGAAAGTGGTAAGCTGCCTCTTGCTACTGCCGCTGCAGCAGCCTCTTGCAATTACCGCTGTGGCCGTGCGTCTGGGAGTTTACAGCAAAGTGATCTTAACCTGAAAGTCCATTAGTTCCAAAGCCGGAATCCATGTCAGGAGCTGAAGGTCATCATTCAGATGTCAGTCCGCTATCAATCATTTTTTCCCAGTCAGTGGCTTCTATAAGTCTCTGCAAATTGGGGGTCTGAGGCCCTTGGAAAAACATTTTTTTTTGTAGAAAAAAAGTCGGGTGTCTGGGCTTTTGGGGAGCTGCTCCAAGCTTTCAGCCACTTCCTTTCCAAAACTGCCCACTCTGCTACCAGAAGGGGCCTCCACCTTGTTTAGGAAAGGTGCCACAGGGTTCGAAACTTTTGGACTCACTCCAGCTAAATAGGAGCCAAAATTAAACACAAGAACAGGAATCTCACCATTATTGATATGGTCTTCTTGGGTTCAGGATTCAAATCCATGTTTGTAGCACCCACTTTCTTCCTACAAAGGACATATTAAACAAAGGTGGAAATTTACGTGTAAAAATAAGCTTTTATCTACGAGGGATAAACTCATACTTTTTTTACAACACAGGGACATCTCACCACTCTGAACATATTGTCATGTGGAACCAACTTAGACTCCAAGGGAACTAGAAGACACGACCATACTCAGCCCTTGACTCCGGATCCCAGACATAGAAATGACAGAGTTTTCCACAACAGCTCCAAGAATCAAATCCCATCCAGTGGCATTCATAATGCTGCTTCTGATTGTCCAACACTTGTCCAGTTCTAGACTTGATAACCTGACAACGAGGAAAATGGAAGCAACTTGAGCTAAGAGCAAGTTGTCTTTTCTCATTCAGCCAATGATAAGACAAAATCAGAAAACATGTCACCACTTTGATCTGTGCAAAAGCCAAGATCACTATATACAGATGACTGGGTTGTTATAAACAGGACTGGACAGTATGCATCCCGAGAACCAACAACAACAGCAACATCAACAACATCAACAACAGCAACAAAAAGCTCTAGCCTAGCTTTGGTCTATAATCTGTTTCAACAAACAAGATCTCCAATTCCAGAGGTCTGACTGAGACAACCACAGACTGAACAGGGTCTTCTGGAAACAGGAACAAAAGACTTTATCCAGGCTCCCATCCTAGGAGCAACATAATGGACCAATACCACCAACTACAGAAAATGAATTAAAATGGCACTGACGAAGCAGAACTGCTAGAACCACAAAGAAAGACTTATTCATAAGCTCCATTCCTTGAGCTGCACAGTCACCAAGATTTCTAGATACATAGGTCTGATGTTACCATCCAAGATGAAGCAGAAGTCTTCCATACACTACAAAAGCACCGAGGGGAGAGTAAAGATTATGCAAGAAGTCTATAGTTAATCCCATGACAGTATACTTCAGGGGTGGAGAAAACCTGTAGGTTCTAGGCCAAGGGAATTCCCTCTATAATATCCCCAATAGTTACCATGCCTATACATGGGGAAAAAAAAAAAACACAAAATAACCTTTTTTTCCCACATATTTATTTATTGATGGATCGATTTTTTTTTTTTTGGTTTTTGGGCCACACCCGTTTGACGCTCAGGGGTTACTCCTGGCTATGCACTCAGAAATTGCCCCTGGCTTGGGGGGACCATATGGGATGCCGGGGGATCGCACTGCGGTCCGTCCTATGCTAGCGCTTGCAAGGCAGACACCTTACCTCTAGCGCCACCTTCCCAGCCCCTGGATTGATTTTTTTGACGTCTTTATTTTGGTGTAGATATTGAAGTTGATGTCTCCAGTTTTATTTTATTTTATTTCATCTTATCTTTCTCTTTCTTTTTGCACTCCAGCATGATTTGATTTCCAAACTGAGACTATTGTGTGGTGCTTGTCTTTATTGCTGTAGTGCTCGCTGGATATTTAAAATTGATATTTCTTTCTGTAATTGGTTGTGGTGTTTTAATTATCTTTTTCATGTCCTCTCTCAACTGAGGTTGAAAGCCTCTAGAAGGACTCCATCCATTTCAGCATATTTGATTTCTTTTATTTTATTTTTTTCTTATTTTGTACCCCATTCAATTGCTTTTATTTCCTTCAGACAAAACCACATAACTCGATTTATCTCTCTCTGCCTCTTAAATAGAGGGGGAAACAAGGGAGGGTACCAGGATCAAACAAATATATGATCACTAATAGTAAGCTAGACAAAGTGGGGACCACCTACTCTAGCAGCCCATTGGGGATGGTGGGGTATAGGGGTTGCAGAAAGGGACCATGGAATGGGGGAAGGACAAATTTGGTGATGGGTATTTCCCTGATTCAATGTTAATATGTACCTAAAGTACTACTATGAAAGCTATGTAAGCCATTATGTTCAAAATAAAAATTAAAAAAAAGATAAAGAAATCCATGTTTGGGCCCCAGTATGTTGTATTAAATATTAATCCTTGTATTAAATATTTGTCCTTGGTGGTGCATGAAGTCGTCCTGGCACCTACACTCCCTTTCAGCCTGGCAGGACTGTAGGTTCAGGATAAAAGTAAGGAAATGTCCCACAGCCAGTCAGTAGAAGTCAGGCAACTTGAAGCTTTATTATAAGGCCCTAAACCCCATGTACATATCTCACATGGCTTCTAAGCTAAACAGCCTCTGAATTCATCCTGTTTCTGATCTCTCTCCCTTTGCTGCGTCTCCATGCCCCTTCCGCTGAGCCTCTCTTTTATCCCTCCCCAGGCCTTAATTAGCAATCCATGTTGCCACAAGTTGCATGATGGCAACTTACAGCTATGTAGTATACCATTGTGTATATGTGCCACATCTTCATGATACATTTATCTGCTGTTGGTGACATCAAGGTTGATTCCAACTCCTAGATATTGTACCGAGTTGTTGTGATGGAATAGCTGTGTGCATACATTCTTTTGGATGAAGTGATTTCTATCCTGGGTATAGATTACCCAAAAGTGGTATTGTTTGGTACATATGGCAGTTTGATTTTTAGGTTACTGAGAAACCTCCAAACTGTTTTCCATAGGGTTTGGGGTCAAGCTATCTACCGAGGAGTAGATTATGAGCTCCTTTCATCACCCACATCCCAGCCAACTACAAGTTGTTTCCCACTATATTGATTATGTGTCTTTCTTTCCCTCACTGGTGTAGAGATGATATCTCATTGCCATTTTGATTTGGGATTTCTCTAATCATAAGTGATGATCATTTTTTTCATGTGTCTGTTGGCCATCTGGTTGGTCTTTCTCAGAGTTTTCTTTATTCATTTTTTCAGTGTAATTTTATGGGGTGTAGATGTTGTGGGATTAACCTTTATGAGGTACTTTTTACCTAGATATCCTAGATTAATTTAAAGGACAGCCCTTTATGAGTACTTTATATTCTAGATATTAATCTGTTATCTGATGTGTTGAGTAAAAGTATTTTCCTCCCACTCTGTCAGTTGTCCTTTTGATTTTAGCCCATGTTACTTTTGCCATGGCAGAAACTTTTTAGTTTGATGTAGTTCCATTTATTCAGATTGGATTCTGTCGCCCTTAGCCATTGGCATCACATTGCTGATGACTCCTTTAATATTGTTGGGTATTGTAACTGGCTATTTTGTTTTGATGTATTGACCTTGGAGGTCTGTCTTTGTTCCAGAACCATGTGGTTTTGATCGCTATGGTGCCTTGTAGTACACACTTTCAATGTTAGGTAATAAGATACTATCGCAGTTTCTTTCTTTTCTTTCCTTCCTCTTCCTTCCTTCCTTCCTTCCTTCCTTCCTTTCCTTCCTTCCTTCCCTTCCTTCCTTCTTCCTTCCTTCCTTCCTTTCCTTCCTTCCTTCTTCCTTTCCTTCCTTCCTTCTTCCTTTCCTTCCTCCTTCTTCCTTTCCTTCCTTCCTTCTTCCTTTCCTTCCTTCCTTCTTCCTTTCCTTCCTTCCTTCTTCCTTTCCTTACCTTCCTTCCTTCCTTTCCTTTCCTTCCTTCCTTCCTTTCCTTTCCTTCCTTCCTTCCTTCCTTTCCTTTCCTTCCTTCCTTTCCTTTCCTTCCTTCCTTTCCTTCCTTCCTTTCCTTCCTTCCTTCCTTTCCTTCCTTCCTTCCTTCCCTTCCTTTCCTTCCTTCCTTTCCTTCCTTGCTTCCTTTCCTTCCTTCCTTGCTTCCTTTCCTTCCTTCCTTCCTTTCCTTCCTTCCTTCCTTTCCTCCTCCTTCCTTCTTTTCCTTCCTTCCATTCCTTTCCTTCCTTCCTTCCTTCCTTTCCTTCCTTCCTTCCTTTCCTTCCTTGCTTCCTTTCCTTCCTTGCTTCCTTTCCTTCCTTCCTTCCTTCCTTTCCTTCCTTCCTTCCTTTCCTTCCTTCCTTCCTTTCCTTCCTTGCTTCCTTTCCTTCCTTTCTTCCTTCCTTCCTTCCTTTCCTTCCTTTCCTTCCTTCCTTCCTTTCCTTCCTTCCTTCCTTTCCTTCCTCCTTCCTTTCCTTCCTTCCTTCCTTTCCTTCCTTTCCTTCCTTCCTTCCTTTCCTTCCTTCCTTCCTTTCCTCCTTCCTTCCTTCCCTTCCTTCCTTCTTTCCTTCCTCCCTTCCTTCCTCTTTCCTTCCTTTTTTTCCTTCCTTTTTTCCTTCCTTCCTTCCTTCCTCCTCCCTTTTCCTTCCTTCCTATCCTCTCCTCCTCCTCCCTTTCTTCCTTCCTCCCTTCCTCCCTCCCTCTCTCTCTCTTTCTCTCTTTCTTTCTTTCTTTTCTTTCTCTTTATCTTTCTTCTTTCTTTCTTTCTTTCTTTCTTTCTTTTCTTTCTTTCTTTCTTTCTCTTTTTTCTTTCTTTCTTTTTTCTTTCTTTCTTTCTTTCTTTCTTTCTTTCTTTCTTTCTTCTCTCTCTCTCTTTCTTTCTTTCTTTCTTTTTTCTTTCTTTCTTTCTTTCTTTCTTTCTTTCTTTCTTTCTCTTTCTTTCTTTCTTTCTTTCTTTCTTCTTTCTTCTTTTCTTTCTTTCTTTCTTTCTTTCTTTCTTTCTTTTTCTCTTTCTTTCTTTCTTCTTTCCTTCCTTCCTTCCTTCCTTCCTTCCTTCCTTTTCCTTCCTTCCTTTTCCTTCCTTTTCCTCCCTTTTTCCTTTCCTTTTTCATTTCCTTTTTTTCTTTCCTTTCCTTTTCCTTTTTCCTTCCTTTCCTTTTTCCTTTTTCCTTTCCTTTTCCTTTTTTCCTTTCCTTTCCTTTCCTTTTTCCTTTTTTTTTTTCCTTTTTCCTTTTTCCTTTTTTTCCTTTTTCCTTTTTTCTTTTTCCTTTTTTCTTTTTTCCTTTTTCCCTTTTTTTTTTTTCCTTTTTTCTTTTTTCCTTTTTTCCTTTTTCCTTTTCCTTTTTTTCCTTTTTTCCTTTTTTTTTTTTCCTTTTTCTTTTCCTTTTTTCCTTTTTTTTTTCTTTTTCCTTTTTTCCTTTTTTTCTTTTTCCTTTTTTCCCTTTTTCCTTTTTCCTTTTTCCCTTTTTCCTTTTTCCTTTTTTCCCCTTTTTTCCTTTTTTCTTTTGTTCCCTTTTTCCTTTTTCCCCCCCTTTTTTCCTTTTTTTCCCCTTTTTTCATTTTTTTTTCCCTTTCCCTTTTCTTTTTTCCCCTTTTTCCTTTTTCCTTTTTTTCCCTTTTTCCTTTTCCTTTGTTTTTTTCCCTTTTTCTTTTCCTTTTTTTCCCTTTTTCCTCTTTCCTTTGTTTTTTCCCTTTTTCCTTTTTCCTTTGTTTTTTTCCTTTTTCCTTTTCCTTTTTTCCCCTTTTTCCTTTTTTCCCCCTTTTCCTTTCCTTTCTCCTTTTTCCTTTTTTTCCTTTCTCCTTTTTCCTTGTTTTCCTTTCTCCTTTTTCCTTTTTTTCCTTCTCCTTTTTGCTTTTTTTCATTTCTCCGTTTCCTTTTTTTTCCTTTCTCCCTTTTCCTTTTTTTCCTTTCTCCTTTTTCCTTTTTTCTTTTCCTTTCTCCTTTTTTCCTTTTTTCTTTTCCTTTCTCCTTTTTCCTTTTTTTTCCTTTTCTTCTCCTTTTTCCTTTTTTCTTTTCCTTTCTCCTTTTTTTTCCTTTTTTCTTTTCCTTTCTCCTTTCTCCTTTCTCCTTTTTCCTTTCTCCTTTCTCCTTTCTCCTTTTTCCTTTCTCCATTCTCCTTTTTCCTTTTTCCTTTCTCCTTTTTCCTTTTTCCTTTCTCCTTTTTCCTTTCCTTTCCTTTCTCCTTTCCCCTTTCCTTTCCTTTCCTTTCTCCTTTCCCCTTTCCTTTCCTTTCTCCTTTCCCCTTTCCTTTCCTTTTCCTTTCCTTTTCCTTTCCTTTCCTTTCCTTTCGTTTCCTTTCCTTTCGTTTCCTTTCATTTTTCCTTTCCTTTCCTTTCTCCTTTCCCCTTTCCTTTCCTTTCCTTTCCTTTCCTTTCTCCTTTCCCCTTTCCTTTCCTTTCCTTTCTACTTTCCCCTTTCCTTTCCTTTCCTTTCTCCTTTCCCCTTTCCTTTCCTTACTTTCTTTTCTCCTTTCCCCTTTCCTTTCCTTTCCTTTCTCCTTTCCCCTTTCCTTTCCTTTCTCCTTTCCCCTTTCCTTTCCTTTCTCCTTTCCCCTTTCCTTTCCTTTCTCCTTTCCCCTTTCCTTTTCTTTCTCCTTTCCCCTTTCCTTTTCTTTCTCCTTTCCCCTTTCCTTTCCTTTCTCCTTTCCCCTTTCCTTCCCTTTTCCTTCCCTTTTTCCTTCCCTTTTTTCCTTTCCTTTCCCCTTTCCTTCCCTTTTTCCTTTCCTTTCCCCTTTCCTTCCCTTTTTCCTTTCCTTTCCCCTTCCCTTCCCTTCTCTTTCCTTCCCTTCCCTTCCCTTCCCTTTCCTTTCCTTCCCTTCCCTTCTCTTTCCTTCCCTTCCCTTCCCTTTCCTTTCCTTTTTCTTTCCTTCCCTTCCCCTTCCCTTCATCCTTTTTCTTCCCTTCCCTTTTTCCTTCCCTTCATCCTTTTTCCTTTCCTTTTTCCTTTCCTTTCCTTTCTTTTTTCCTTTCCTTTCTTTTTTCCTTTCCTTTCCTTTTTTCCTTTCCTTTACTTTTTTCCTTTCCTTTCCTTTTTCCTTTCCTTTCTTTTTCCTTTCCTTTCCTTTTTTCCTTTCCTTTCATTTTTCCCTTTCCTTTCCTTTTTCCCTTTCCTTTCCTTTTCCCTTTCCTTTCCTTTTTTCCTTTCCTTTCCTTTTTTCCTTTCCTTTCCTTTTTTCCTTTACTTTCATTTTTGCCGTGCCTTTCCTTTTTTCCTTTCCTTTCCTTTTTTCCTTTCCTTTCCTTTTTTCCTTTCCTTTCCTTTTTTCCTTTCCTTTCCCCTTTTTCCTTTCCTTTCCTTTTTTCCTTTCCTTTTCCTTTCTTTCCCTTTCCTTTCCTTTTTTCCTTTCCTTTTTTTTCCTTTCCTTTCCTTTCCTTTCCTTTCCTTTTCCTTTCCTTTCCTTTCCTTTCCTTTCCTTTCCTTTCTTTTCTTTCCTTCCCTTCCCTTCCCTTTTCCCTTTTCCCTTTCTTCCCTATTCCCTTTCTTCCCTTTCCCTTTCTTCCCTTTCCCCTTCTTCCCTTTCCCCTTCCCTTCCCTTTCCCCTTCCCTTCCCTTTCCCCTTCCCTTTCCTTTCCCCTTCCCTTCCCTTTCCCCTTCCCTTCCCTTTCCCTTTCCCCTTCCCTTCCCTTTCCCTTCCCTTCCCTTTCCTTTCCCTTCCCTTCCCTTTCCCCTTCCCTTCCCTTTCCCCTTCCCTTCCCTTTCCCCTTCCCTTCCCTTTCCCCTTCCCTTCCCTTTCCCCTTCCCTTCCCTTTCCCCTTCCCTTCCCTTTCCCCTTCCCTTCCCTTCCCTTCCCTTTTCCCTTCCCTTCCCTTCCCTTTTCCCTTCCCTTCCCTTTTCCCTTCCCTTCCCTTCCCTTTTCCCTTCCCCTTCCCTTCCCCTTTTCTCTTCCCTTCCCTTCCCTTTTCCCTTCCCTTCCCTTTTCCCTTCCCTTCCCTTCCCTTTTCACTTCCCTTCCCTCCCCTCCCCTCCCCTCCCCTCCCCTCCCCTTCCCTTCCCTTCCCTCCCCTCCCCTCCCCTTCCCTTCCCTTTTCTTCCCTTCCCTTCCCTCCCCTTCCCTTCCCTTCCCTTTTCTTCCCTCCCCTCCCTCCCCTCCCCTCCTCCTCCCTCCCCTCCCCTCTCCTTTCCCTTCCCCTTCCCCTTCTTCCCCTTCCCCTTCTTCCCCTTCCCCTTCTTCCCCTTCCCCTTCTTCCCCTTCCCCTTCTTCCCCTTCCCCTTCTTCCCCTTCCCCTTCTTCCCCTTCCCCTTCTTCCCCTTCCCCTTCTTCCCCTTCCCCTTCTTCCCTTCCCCTTCTTCCCCTTCCCTTCTTCCCCTTCCCTCCTTCCCTCCTTCCCCTCCTTCTCCCTCCCTCCCCCTCCTTCCCTCCCTCCCTCCTTCCTCTTCCCTCCTTCCTTCCTTCCTTCCTTCCTTCCTTCCTTCCTTCCTTCCTTCCTTCCTTCCTTCCTTCCTTCCTTCCTTCCTTCCTTCTTTCTTTCTCTCTTTCTTTCTTTCTTTCTTTCTTTCTTTCTTCTTTCTTCTTTCTTTCTTTCTTTCTTTCTTCTTTCTTTCTTTCTTTTCTTTCTTCTTTCTTTCTTTCTTTCTTTCTTTCTTTTCTTTCTTTCTTTCTTTCTTTTCTTTCTTTCTTTCTTTCTTTCTTTCTTTCTTTTTCTTTCTTTCTTTCTTCTTTCTTTCTTTCTTTCTTTTTTTCTTTCTTTTCTTTCTTTCTTTCTTTCTTTCTTCTTTCTTTCTTTCTTCTTTCTTTCTTTCTTTCTTTCTTTCTTTCTTTCTTCTCTCTCTCTCTCTCTCTCTTTCTTTCTTTCTTTTTCTTTTCTTTCTTTTTTCTTTCTTTCTTTCTTTCTTTCTTTCTTTCTTTCTTTCTTTCTTCTTTCTTCTTTCTTTCTTCTTTCTTTCTTTCTTTCTTTCTTTCTTTCTTTTTCTTTTTGTATGATTTTGGCTATCTGGGATCTTTTACAGTTCCACACAAACTTTATAATTGATTGTTTTAAGTCCTTGTAGAATTTTATTTGACTTTGAGTCGGGATTGCATTGAAGCTACTGTATATACTCAAGTCTAAGCTGAGCTTTTTCTGGCACAAAATTTGTGTTGAAAAACCCAAACCCGGCTTTTATTTAGGTCATACAGGTTATTTGATTCGGAGTGTGCTCACCGAATCAAATGCACGTCGTCTCCAGTCGTCTTCTGCTGTTTGCTGGAGGGTGCAATGCTTTAGCTCAGGCCACAAGTCACGGCTGAGTTGACGTGGTTAGTGGCTCAACTGAACTATATGCCACTGAACTATGTAATTCACAATATTCAATGGCACATTTAATTATGTGAAAAATCCATATAAGGCTGTAAAATTATGTAAATAAATGTTTATAAAACCTGAATCCTTATAATCAGGGGTTTTAGAGTATAAGGATTCAGGATTTTTAACCATTTATTTACAATACATTACTGTCTAAAATGGTATATATGTATGTACATATAATTTCTGAAATTGACCAGTGGCTGCTGCATTTTCCACCTTGGGTTATACTCAAGTCACTAAATCTTCCCAGTTTTCAGGGTAAAATTAGGGGGGGCAGTTTATAGTCAGGTCAGCTTATACTTGAGTATATAGGTATATAGTAATTTGGGTAATATGGTCATTTTGATAACTTTGATTCTTTCGATTCATGAGCATGGAATGTTTTTTACATTTTCTTAGGTCTTCTTCAATTTCTTTTTTTTTTTTTTTTTTTTTTTTTGGTTTTTGGGTCACACCCCGCAGTGCTCAGGGATTATTCCTGGCTCCAGGCTCAGAAATTGCTCCTGGCAGGCACGGGGGACCATATGGGATGCCGGGATTCGAACCGATGACCTCCTTCATGAAAGGCAAACGCCTTACCTCCATGCTATCTCTCCGGCCCCTTCAATTTCTTTCTTAAATATTTTGAATTGATGTAAGTCTATTACCTCTTTTGTTAAGTTGTATACCTGCATTATTTTTTGTTTTGTTTTTGGACCATACCCAGCAGTGCTCAGGTGTCACTCCTGGCTCCACGTCCAGAAATTGTCCCTGGCAAGCACAGGGGACCACAGGGGATGCCGAGATTTGAACCAATGACCCTCCACATGAAAGGCAAATGCCTTACCTCCATGCTATCTTTCTGGCCCCTATAACTGCACTTTCAACTCATTGGGGAAGTTCTTTTCACTTTAGAGAAACTCCTACCACCATTTTCTGTCCCTTGTGGATTTTCACCTATGAATCATGTGGCTTTGAGGTCAGGAAACACCCCAGATACAAATAGGTGTAGTGCCAGAGACACATCAATTTTCTTGTAGAGATACACACACAAGTACACCTACAGGAATCTTCATTCAGGCTGATTTTATGGTAGCAGTTGTTCCCCGTATTAATTTGTTTGACTTCACTATAGTTCTTTGAGGTAGATCCAGTCCTTCTCTGGTTTGACAAAAGGAACATCAGGTGGTAAGTCAGATATGAGCATCCATCGGTGGAAGTACCCATATGTCCACGTCCAACCAGAGGTGGGTTCACAAATTGTATCGTCAATAATTATTCTTTTTTTCATCAATAATTATTCTAAAAGAAGCTACAAATGCTGTCAGAGATTGCACCTGATTTTAGAAGTTAGGATTCCCTTTAGTCTAATTGGAATTGCAGCTAGAGATCAACCCCAGGTGAATCTTTTGCAATGGGCACAGGTGTCTGTGCATTCAGATGAGAAGGACAGAGCATGTGTGACTAACTGCCCATACCAGTGACCTTCTGTGCCCACAGTGAAGTGTCTTTTTCTTGAAGAAGGCATCAACTTCACAGAATTATTCCTCTTCTTCGCCATTATCCTGCAGAACTTTATTCTGGCTACTAACAGGGGACCCCAAGGACAATGACCTCACTCTCATGGAGTGTGGCTTTATCAAATTGCCCCAATATACAAGATTCACTTCCTGCCTTACTGAGGAGACTGAGGGAAGGGGCCCGTAGAATGCTGGTCATCCTATTTGTTTTAAGTCAGAAGTTCAACATGGATCTCATGGACTAAAATGAATAAATCAACTAGATTGATAACCTTTGTGAGATCATAAGGTTATGGAGGAGAGTCTATTTTCTTGCCTTTACAGCTACTTGAGAATTTTACATTTCTTCACTTGTTATCCCCCTCTTATTTAAAGCTAGCAATATTGAATCTCTCTGGCTAGTCTTTCACAGCACTATTTCCCTTGGATCCATTTCTTCTGCCTCCTCTCCCCATTACTTTGAAGGATGTAGGGATCACATTGCACCAGCCTAGATAATTTAATCTACTATTCCACTCTGACATTCTATAATTCTATCTAAAACTTAATCCTGCTTTGTCATATGACCTAAAATAGGCATTTGTTTGGGGAATTAGAATGTGCACCCTTTTCTTGTTGGAGTACATTGTTCTGCCTACCACATTCTCTGCCCAGTGAAGAGCCATTCTGTTTTCAACTAGGCATAAAACTCTTATGAAAAAGATGTCAATTCCAAACCAAACCAACTTATTGCATCCTGTGAGAAGCTCTATAGCAGGGGTGGCGAAAAAGTTTGACACAAAGAACCAAAATGTTAAACTATGAGAGTCAGAGAGCCACACCACGCAGTGACCTGCCAAAACAAACACTCACACAAAAGCATATAATTTTAACAATAATAAACACATATTGCATTTTGCCATTTTGAGTGAGGGTCAAATTCCTGCAGTGATGGTGAGGGTGTGCTGCGTCCTCCACACTAAGAACTAACTGCAAAATGGGACCCAGCATGTGACACACGGGTCCCCCGCTCGCTGGCCCGTGCAGTTGTTTCCGAGGGATGGGAGACGGGATGACGCAGCCTGGGGGCGGGACTACGCGCTCGGAGATCTCTCATCAGAGATCTCTCCTCAGAGGTCCCTCCTCAGAAGCAGCATAACAAAATCCAAACTTGGCAAAGAGTCACAGTATACAAAATAATGATAAGAGGCAAAGAGCCGCATTCATTTTGGCCGGGAGCCGCATGCGGCTCAAGTGCCGCATGTTTGTCACCCTGCCTCTAGAGGGTGTGTATAAATTAATTAATTGCTTATCATATTCAAATAAAAGTGTCAAAACACTTCAAATCTACACATTTGAAACAGAAGGCCAGTGCTCGAGGACAAAGACAGAGAGATCCTAGGAAATGTAAATCTTTGTTCATGAAGACACTTTGGTATTGGGATAAAGAAAAGAGAAATAAATATAAAATAAAAATAAGATAAAATAAAATAATAAAATAAAAGTAAGAGAAGAAAATCATCTTAACTTGAGTCATAAAATAGACCTCTGAGTTTTGATGTAGATGCAAAGTCATATTGATTTGATGCAGTCACTTTATGCAGATGGAAAGTATGATAAAAGGATATTTATAGCAAATAGTGCTGACAAAAGTTCATATTCCAGAAGAGGAACACACTTAGTAGGCCCTGGGATGAACAACACCATCACCCAAATGCAAATCCACCTCCAGAGGTGAAACCATACCATCTTCTAAGATCACACAACAAATAGACACAAGCACTCTAGAAAGTCCAGGTATAATGAAACTTCTCTTCATATATCAACATCATGTGAGAACATACATAGGTGCCAGGATGCATGTAGAAATACTTGTAAGTTTGAGTGTAAACATATGACTAGCAAAAGTAGGTATGCTCACCCACACACCCAGAAATTGAGCAGTATCTCTTGCTGTCTCTCTATCTCTCTTTCTCACACACATAGAGAGACAACACATGTGGATTTTGGCATCTGTTTACATCAGGGGTGGAGAGTATGGTAGAGTGACCAGGTTATTGGGCTGGATGAGCAGGAAATATGAGTCACATGATGAGTTTTGTCTAAATTTTTGCTACTGGGCCATGATGAAAAGTGAGATAGTCTGATACTATATATATGACACAGTGGCAGATTCAGGATTAAGAACCCTTTTCAACTGAGGAAGCAGTGGAGAGGAAGGCTGGCCAACCAGAACCAAGATGTTCACTGTCCTTCTCCTGGCTGTTCTCATGGGACTCTTTTTGCTCATGGGCTGGAGACACACAAACGCTCATGGACATCTCCCTCCTGGCCCCCGTCCCCTGCCCTTTTTGGGGAACCTTCTGCAGATTGGCAGACAAGGCTTCATCAAATCCTTCTTAAAGGTGAGACACAGAAGAGTAGGGTGTGGGATGGCTCCCCTGCTCCGTCTTTGAGAATCACTTTTAGGAGGGACTCAGACTTCCCTCCAGGTTCTGGTGGGTGTGTGGTGGTTGGAGACTAAGGGCCGTAGAGATGAAGCTAGTGGAGGGTGGTCAGAGCAGAAGTCCAGAGGCCTACATCTTCCTATTGGTGCCCATGATGTTTGTCCTTGGAAAAGATGGAGAGTAGCAGAGGAGTTTGGGTGTGAGTCAGGTGTATAGAATTTTACATTGTGCTGCCACCTTTTGCTGGAAGTGAGTGAGAGAAAGAAGGCAGGAGCACTGAGAAACAGTTGTCTGTAATGTCAGAAAAAGAGAGCCATGTGGCCTATTTAAGTGCCAGGAGAACTAGGAAGAGGGAGGGATTAAAATGGTCTCCACTAATCATTATTGCTGAGTAGCAACGTGTGAATGGAGAAGGGAATATTCTAAAGCTGGGCATGGTATTGCAGCTTTCTAGGGATGATTTCATGTATAATTATTTCCTTATCTTTAAGAACACAGTCCATGTCCACAAGTGGACTAATCACTTCTGAGTATTGCAATGATTCTGGACTTGTAAATTCCTGGACTACTTCTTTCCCCTCAGCATGGAGGGGGCCAGGATTCAATTTCACTGTGGTGGTAATTCATCAAGTCTCTCTCTCTCTCTCTCTCTCTCTCTCTCTCTCTCTCTCTCTCTCTCTCTCTCTCTCTCTCTGCCACACCCAGCAGCACTCAGGGGTTACTCTTGGCTTTGAATTCAGAAATTGGTCAGGGGACCATTTTGAATGCCTGTTATTGAACTTAGGTCTGTCATGTGCAAGGCAATTGTCTTACCCTACATTGTGCTATCACTTTGGCCCTCCAGGGAGGTTCTTTTATAGAAACCTGGTAGTCTGGGAGAAAAGCCCTCATCTTCTTAGAGGTAAAGATAGTGAGCTTGGAAATAGTCCTTGTCTTACACACACAACAGGGTCTTTCAGGATGAAGACAGGACCATCACAAGGGACATCCTCAGCAGTGCCTCCCACCATAGAGCTGCAGAATACTTGACCATGTCTGTGCCCTTCGAGATTTGGTAAAAATGATGTACCCTCTGCACTCCATACATCCAATTCTATTTTCAGACATTTGACTTTCTACAGCACTTCCTTAGCTCCTGAAAGGACCCTGAAAGAGTCCACACCCTCTACTGGCATAGCTTCTTTGTGAAGAAGTAGAAAGAGTGGAAAATACAGAGAAAACAGAGGACAGAGTAAGAAAGAAGAGTAAGAAAGATATTGAAGGATGAGACATAGAGGTGAGATTCATTATTGTTGGAGTCAGATTTATTTCTGTTTTTTTTTTTTTTCCCCTGGATTTAGCAGTTACTTACTGAGACTGTTTCCTTGACTGTAAAATGCAATGAAGTTGATTCTAATGAGCATTTCGTCAGATTGCCTTGAGGAAGTGAGACTTGACAAATAGCCTAGTGTGTGGAAATGCTTGTCTTTAGGCAACCATTTTGACCCAGTGATGTCTGTGTTTGCTAAGTCAATAATCCTTACCTGATTCCTTTTGTGCTCCTAGGAAATATTCTAGGTGTTGGTGATAGAGCATTGGACAAGAAATGCAAACTAAGCTAAGAAAGAAAGAAGCAATTACACACTATACTTCAATAAAACCAGGTGCTACTTTAGAAAGTGTGGGGGGGCAATCATTCAGGTGGCAAGGCATGGATAGGCATGGTTTTATTTCTGAGCAGAAACTTTGGAAGGAAAAGGTAGAAAGCACTGGAGAGAGGCAAGTCTCTGGGCAAGATACTGAGGCAGAGCAAGCTCAGGACATTTGGGGAGAGAATTGGAGACTGCTTCCAGAAAGCCAGCAGGGAAGAGGGTGGTGGGTCTGTAGGAGAAGAAACCAGAGGGTGGTGGGACCCATTATCTAGGGATGTAAAGACCATGGTGAAAAGAGACTATTGATTTATGCCCAGTCCAATGAGACCACAAAGTGGACGTGGGGGTTTGGAACACATTTGACACTTTGTGAATTTACATTTTAATGAAATTAGTATCACTTTTTAAAGGGGTGCTTTAAGTGAGCTCAGGAATAGAAACTGAGGGACCAGCATGGAAATTGGCAGAGCTCAACATAATTAAATTTTTTTTTAATTAAAAATTTTTATTGAAAGCATTGTGATCTACAAAATCCTTCATAGTTAGATTTCAGACATACAATGAACCAGGCCCAATCACACCACCAGTGTCAACCTCTCTCCATCAATGTTTCCAGAGTGCATCCTATATTAGCACTTTGCCCCTTGGCCTTCCTGTATAACAGGCCCATATTAAGTTTAGTTTGTTAGAGTTTGGGTCTCTTGATTCTATCATTGTTGACTAGGTTTTGATATAGTTCTGTATTTCTTTTGTTTCCACCAATGCAGCCAGACCACTTGTCTGCTGGACTCCATCCTTTCTTTTTTTCTCCCTTCTCAATTTTGCATCAGAATGAAGAAATATGAGGTAGAAGAAAGCAATAAGTGGGGTCAGAGTGATAGCGCAGCAGTAAGGTATTCGCATTGCACATGGCTGACCCAAAACGGACCTGGGTTCTGTCCTCAATGTCTCATATGGTCTCCCAATCTAGGAGTGATTTCTGAGAGCATAGACAGGAGTAACCCCTGAGTGGCACCTGGTTTGGCCCAAAACAAAACAAATAAACAAATAAAAATAAAACAAAAATCCCACAAAGCAATTCATGTCCCAAGGTTCTATGAAAAAAGCAGGAGCTCCTACCTAAATGATAAAAGCGGGTTGGCAGTTTTTTTTTGTATATGCACAGCAAAATTTGGTGAAGATAGAAAAAAACTTTGGCCTAAAACAGAGTGTTCCTAACCATGAAGCATCCTGCCAAAAGACCAATTATAGGGTCCAAGAATACTAAGTTGTCTAACCTCTAAGTCTTTCTTCATGGTCCCAGGATAAAGTTCTTCTCAATCACCATTGTTGCAGTTAGATCTTCAGTAAGTAGAGGTCATAGTTTTTCCGCAGATCCTATGTTAAAGACAGGGTGTCATGAAGTGTCTCCTGGTTTCATCTCAATATTAGGTTGCAAGGCAGGGAAACCCTGAATACAAGTTGTTGCTGTTTCATATGAACCTACCCTGGAGCAGGTCAGTGCCAAGGCAGCTTTAAGATATTCCCCAGAAAAAGTTTAATTCCTGGTGGTGGTTCAGAAAACCATTCCTATTTCAAAGATGGGACCCAAGATTCAGGGGTGAACAGCTAATGTCTGATTGACTGAAGCCTAAGTCAATTCACTATGACAAATGTTCAGGGTGAGAGGACCTCTGCAATAAAAATTTAGGAGTTTCTATTTCTGTTAGATAAGAAGATCTTTCTTTTTTTTTTTTTGGGCCACACCCGGCGCTGCTCAGGGGTTACTCCTGGCTGTCTGCTCAGAAATAGTTCCTGGCAGGCACGGGGGACCATATGGGACACCGGGATTTGAACCAACCACCTTTGGTCCTGGATCGGCTGCTTGCAAGGCAAACACCGCTGTGCTATCTCTCCGGGCCCAGAAGATCTTTCTATATGTACGATTTCTCCATTTTAATGTGCCTGTGCAAAAAGGAAAATGTCACAAGATACTACTGGTGCATATGGTGCATATAAAAATAATAAACTAAGCAATACCTATAGCCTGGTTCTAACATAAACTCAGAACCAAGAGAAATTTATCTTCTAGAATTTCCTACTAAACAAATTAAAAAAATAGGTGGGGAAAACTGCATCTAAATAAGGAAATACATAATAATAAGGAAATAGTCTTAAAGACATATATAAAGAAAATATACATGTTCCCTTTAAGTCTTTAGAAATAGTATGGGGGATATAATTTAGAGCACAGCTTCAACCTGCTATGTGGTCTTCTGAAGTCTGAAGAATGACTCACAGCAGTCACAGATCAGGAAATGTCCTTGAGCTGAAGGTCTCTCAAAAGCCAAATCCAGTAGCAAACAACAGTCCATGGCAAAGGGAGGTGGGAGAAAAGGGGCCACCGAGATTTAAACATCAGCAGCTGTGGCAGCAGCTTCTTCCTGGGCCTAGTCAGGAGCTGGGCTGGGAGGCTGTCCCAGCTTTGGGAGCCAGCTGGCAGTGAGTTGCAGTAGGGGGAATGTTCCAGTTCTTGACAATTTAAGAACTGAGAGTAAAAAGGGTTAGATGGGGAGAAATAAGAAATCAGGGGTGACACCTTGGGACGCAATCTCTATTCTTCCATTAAATCTCTATTTCACACTGCAAAGCTATAACCAACTTAAGACAGTAGTACCTCAACATTTCCAGCTCTCACTGGCTCTGAGGAGAGAGGCAATTTTTCCATTGCAGGGACCCTCTTGCAGGCAGTGAGAGGGACAGTAGAGGCAGTACTGATCAGTAGCTATTGAAGTGGATGCAAAAGGCACAGTGGCATATGCATGAGGATTTAATGGCTTCAAATTTCCCCTGGAACTTCTGTCCTTTATCTACTTTATTCAGGATTTACTCCTGAGAACAGTAGTACTATTTCTCCCCCTTTCTTATTAAACAGAAGTCTGTGTTATTCAATAATGATATGCTATTATTTGTGTTATTAAAATGTTATGTTTATGTTTTCAATAACAAAATTCATGAACATAAAAAAATTAGGCTGAGGAAGCAAAGGGACAGAAAAATATTTGTAAAGTGTTAAGCAGGGGAGGGGGAAAACTAGGGGTTATATATAACAGGCAGAAGGACTATATACCAACAGACAGGCATTATCTAAAATACAGACCAACATTAGACAGACATAGTGGTCACCACACACACACATATACACACACATAGATAGACAATGAAGATCGATCCATAGGTTGCAGTTGAAAAACTGACTCACGTGGCACCTGTCAGAGTGCTTAAAAATATAAAGCCAGGTCCAGAGAGATAGCACACTGGTAGGGTGTTTGCTTTACACTTGACTGACCCAAGACAGACCTGGGTTTGATTCTCTGCATCCCATGTGGTGGTCCCCTGAGCCTGACCAGGAGCAATTTCTGAATGTAAAGCCAGGAGTAACCCCTGTGCACCCCCCAAAAAATCAAAACAAAAATATAATGCCTGAAGGTCAAATGAAAAGGCTTTCTATTTCCTACCAAAATTATCATTGCTGATTTGCTGAAAAAGGCTTTCTAGGTTAGCTTGTGCACAGAACAATTATAAAAGAATCATATTTTCAAGTCTAGAACACTAGTAATATTTTAATGAGCATTGTAAAAGGAGTCTACACCATGAAGTAATAGATTTTGGTTCCTTTCTTGAAAGCAAGTTCAAAACATGGGCATTATGATATAGTAAATTAACTTGAATTAAAAATAAATTGCAAAAACATACTTTTTGAATGAGCACTGTAGCAAGTCTATTGCATGCAGTTGCCTATCCCAATGATATTTGTGAACATAAACATTAGATCATATTAGCAGAAATATTAAAATGAAAATGAATAAATTAGAAAAATTGTCAAGACATTATCATAATGAGCACTGTATTTGGAGTCTAATAAGATAGCATTATAATGTGAAACTAGGGCATCCAACCTATATCTCCAAGAACCACTGTGAACAAAAAGATTAAAAAGTTATTGTAGACATATTAATAAGACAATAAAACATTCTTATCGTGAATACTGTAGTGGGAGTCCATGGCTTCCAAAAGCATTCTGCACCTGTTTTATAAAAGATTTTTTAATAAGTAAAAAATAATTAAAATTTTAGTTGCTGGGATTGACAAAGCACAATGTCAGTTCAAATTGGGTTATATATGTACTTCCAATCTCATCTTTCTGCTTCCAATCTCACCACCCCATGACCTCATAAGTAGCCCCATCTTCTTGACAGAAATATATATCCAGTCAACTTCTATTGATAATGATTGGTAACTGAGATACACATTTATTTCTGAGGGTGGATGTAGCTGAATGAACCACATCTCATTTTCATTAAGCACTCTCATATAATATGAATATATCTTTTTTTTAATGGTCCCTCAGTCACGTGTGTTTGTGAGTATGTATGTATGCAGGCATGTATGTACAGGTGGGGGTACTCCCTTCATCATTCTTGTTTCCATCCTAACTCTTTATTCCACATGGCTGAGCACATATCCAAGTGTAGTGCTGTAGTCCTGCTGAGGTTGGGGAAGCCCCCCAAGCTACTCTCACCCACTCGTCTGCCTCCCAAGGGCTCGAAGTCATCTTTTGCCTGTGGTCATGCAGCACCTTTGGCCTTGATCTGGGTTGGACACCTGATGGCTGTGGCCATCCCTCAGACCAATCGTGGGATGACTACATTTTGAGTGTCCAAACTTGGTGACTTGTGCTTGGAAATTCAAAGTAGACTTGGGACAGTCAAAGACTGGATCTAGTGAGATATCTCCACTAAGTTTGTGTAGAGTCTTGAACTCCCATATGTAGAATGTATGACAAATGCATGAATGCTCTTATGCCTGGCTTCTTTCTTTCTTTTTTTCCCAGCCCTCTCCCCACCCTGCCTGACTTCTTTCAAGTGATGTTATTATGAGTTTGATCTAAATGCTGGGGTTAGCTGCATGGCATCTCTCCTCTTCAATGCTGCATAGTATTCCACAATACAAGCATATCACTATTTTATATTTATGTGGCCGCTCATTTGATCAATAGACCTTCTATGAATTGCTCTCTTCATTTTTGAGTGAACACACAAGTGTATATTTTTGTTAGATGTGTGACTGGCCATAAAGTTACTGAGTCCTTGAGTCACTTGAGTTCAGCTATAGTAGATTCAATCCTCTGTTCAATTAAATTAAAGATTGGAATCAAAGATGGTAATAAGAGAAATATCATTGGGAAAACCTACTGGCCATGTAGGCTGCAGATGATACAGATTAATGGGATTGAATTATACATATGTGTTGTATTAACTATTAATTATAGAGTCCTTGGATGGTGCATGGAGTGGATGGATGACACCTGCACCCCCTTTTAGCCTGGCAGGTCCGAAGGTTTAGGATAATGGCGAGGAAATAATCCACATATGTTCTATTATAGTCTGAGACACTGATAGTTGATTCCTGAATGTAATATTGAGCAATTTCCAAAGTGACTTGAATGATGTAATTTTTCAGATTTCACAATCACCTTGAGAGGGTGCTATGTTCCACACCCATCTACCAATGATGCATCAGGGTAATTCTTCAAGAAAATGTCAAGATGAGGATGGAAGGCTGGGGGTGGGTCAATGGAGGCTGATACTTCTATTGAAAATTCAGAGAGATATAATTGGGACAAAGGTATGAATATTGGTGATATTAAAAGCATTTACATGTTGCACTGGTGAAGGGGGTGTTCATTACATGACTGAAATCCAACCAAAGTCATGTTTGTAATTAAGGTGTTTAAATAAAGATATAATTTAAAAATAAACATTTACATGATGTGCTACTGAGAACTCTGATTACTGAGTCTGAGCCAGACCAAAAGCACTACTTTATTGGGGGAAGATAAATATAAGCCTATGTGATAAATATAAGCCCAATTCTTTTTTCATTTTTGGGCCACACCAGATGGCACTCAGGGTTTTTTTTTTGGATCTGAGCTTAGAAACTGCTCCTGAGCTCAGGGGACCATAGAAATGTCGGGAATTGAACCTGGATCCAACCTTGGTTGGCCACATGCAAGGCAAATGCCTTACCACTGTGCTATCTCTCTGGTCCCTGTATTTTAAATCTTAAATAACAAAGATGACCAGAGAGGTGGAAAATAACAGTAGGCATGGCATGGATATGTTGGCAGATCCGAGAGCAATATGGGGATGTATTTACTGTGTACCTGGGACCAAGGCCTGTGGTCATGCTCTGTGGGACAGAGACTATCCGAGAGGCGCTGGTGGATCAAGCTGATGCCTTCTCTGGCCGGGGGAAAATCTCTGTGGTTGAGCCTGTCACCAAGGAATATGGTAAGGACTAGAAGGTACCAGAAAAGATGGGATAGAGGATGGAAATTGGGGAGCCTGAATCCAGGATGGGAGGCAGAGGGTGGTGTAGAGGGACCCTACTTTCGACTTCTTCTGCAATCTGTCTTGTCTCTACAACCCCCAGGTATGATCTTTGCTAATGGGGAACGTTGGAAGATCCTTCGGCGATTCTCTCTGATCACACTGAGGAACTTTGGCATGGGAAAGCAGAGTGTGGAGGAGAGAATCCAGGAAGAGGCTCAGTGTCTGATGGAGGAGCTGCGGAACACCAAAGGTGAACCTCAGGGGAAGGGTAGAGCAGAAAGAGTGAATGTTAGGCATACACACACATACACGCACACGCAGTGTATGGTAATAGAAACGAGGGTGAAGATAGAGAGGGAAAGTAAAGAGAGAAAGACAGAGCTTTAAAGATTACCAGACAGGGGCCTGAGCAGTAGTACAGCAGCAGGGCATTTGCCAGGATGGACCCAAGTTCGATTCCCTGGCATCCTAGACGGTCCCCCGACCTGCCAAGAGCGATTCTGAGCACAGAGCCAGGAGTAACCCCTGAGTGTCACCGGGTGTGGCCCCCAAACAAACAAACAAATAAAGATTACCAGACAGAGATCTGGGGACAGATAAGTCATTGAGGAAAGTCATAGTAAGCCAGAATGGATGTTGTCAAGAACAGCACTAAGACAGAAGGTTAGAACATTCTTTACTTTGCTCATGAAAAACAACTCTATGAAAGGAAACAAGAGAGGGAAAAACCAGAGAGGTGCTGGGAGTTCTTCCTTTCCAGAGTGAAGAGCAACGAGAAAAGTGGGCAATGGGATATAGACAAACCAGAATGTACTTCTGGTTGCTTTTGGATTCTTCCTAAATGGGTGTTGATAGGACAAAAAGGTGACAGAGTCTTTTGTCAGGAGATTGGAAGAAATCACTACAGAGAATGGGAGGGAAAGACAGAGACACAGGGAGCAGAGAGAGATAGGGAATGAGAGACAAATAGTGAGAGACAAGGATTGAGAGGCACACAGAGAGCAGCAGCATGGCTAAGAGTCAGAGAAAAAGACACAGTGACTTTGTTAAATAGATCCACTGAGGAGGCAGAGTCCCTCTGTACAGTGGGTAGGGAACTCACTTTGCATGTGACCAAATCACTTTTGATTCTGGCACCTCAGATGGTTCCCTGAGCCCTGCTAGGTGTGATCTCTGAGCACAGAATCTGACTAAGCCCTGAGCACCACCAAATGTGGCTTCAAAACAACAAGCAAAAAGAGACCAGCTGATACCAGGACTGAGAGTGAAGGGGCCGGGAAAGGTAGAAAGAGAAAGGGTAAAGAAAAAAGACACTGGCAGACAGGGGCAGGAAAGCTCTGCAGGGGACAGGGAGCTATAGGAAAGATCAGGAGTGAGGTTGCATCCACCAGTGGTTCCTGGATTCATAGTGCTCTGTCCTCCCTTCTGAGTCTGGAATGTGCAAAGACCAGCCAATACAGGTGGAATTGTCGTGTCTGATGACCCAAAAGGTAGAGATTGAAGAAAGGTGTATGACAGTTAAGATCATCAAGGGCAGCATTTTTTAAATTGTACATGATTTTGGCAGATTAAACACAGATGGAACTCTATGACCTTTACCTCTGGTACAGTCTCCTGGGGGGGGGGGGGATCTGCTACACAGCTGCTGTTTTTGTCACTATCTGGGTCTACATCTGGGTTTCATTGATGCTTAGCTGGATACTCGACTCAGGTAAAGTTCTTTTGGAAAGAGGATACAATCAACTGGATTGACACTTTGACCTCTGTCCAACTGGGATCTATTGCTGAGAATGAGACAAACGAATAAGAAGAACAACAAGCAAACAAAAACAGTTTGTGCCTTAGTGTAGCCTGGGCAGTTGCTGTAGGCGGCTTCTGTCCTACAGTGCCAGTGGATTTCAATGAATCCTACTTCAGAGAGAGTGGGTTGCATGAGACGGCGAAATATGAAATAAATAATGACCACACACGAAATATGGGGACAACATGTTCTGGCAAGCATGTGACAAAATTTAATCTTCATGTTGGGCGTATATATATAGGGCAAAACCAGTCTTGGGCATGAAAGGGATTTCCCCTTTGACAGGGGGCGGGAGTATAGAGAAAAACCGAAATATTAACAGGGCCTGTTGATATTTACATAACAATATTACTGGCTAGGCTCAGTTGGAAAGGGTCTATCTAAAAAATTAGAAGGGAGAAAATGGCATAATATAAAGGAGGGTTGCCTGATATTTGTAGCTGGATCAGTTTTTCAGGTCTGCAGGTTAGCAAGAAGAAAACTGAAGCTGCTATTCTGCTATTGAGTTAGCAGAGAGCTAAGTTAAAGAAATGTAAATTTTGTAGAAAGCTAGTATCTACAGAGACTCAGCTAACTTTGCTGAATTGCTTTTAGATGTAAATAAGAATGACAAGAAGAGGCCTCCCAATGCTTACCACAGACTGTGTTCTTTACACTGACTGTATAGAAAGAGGAGGTATAGTAAGTGCACCCCATATACACCTCAGCCCAGGACCTTTGCCTGGTCTGTATTGTGAATGGGGGGACACGGAAGCTGAGTTTTTCCTCTGGGTAGGGAAAGCATGGGTGTAGGTGGGTTTAAGCTGCAGTTCTTTTCCTTTGGACTAAGGAGTGAAATAAATTAAGTAAAAAAAAAAAAAGAATGATAAGAAGAGAGCAAGCTTGTCTTTGCTGATTTTTGGTGCTGGGATTTCTCTGGGCAAAAGAATTTTATTGAGGCCATATTTCTGCCTGTAATTTTACAAGGCAGAAATAGCCAAATAAACAAAGGAATGTAATGTTAGTACCATGACATGAATCTAAGAAATATTGCCAGTAATCCACGTAGGGTCAAAAAACCTACAACGAATCTGCTGCACAAATATTTCTTGGAGAATTATCAGTTTTCCACGCCAGGAAAATCTGGGCATGCATCTGGTGGGCCTTTTGAGTTCCCCTTTAATGGAGTTGTCATATGCATGGCCTGACAGGCAGTCAATCTGTGAGCTCACAGGTTGGCCATTTACTCAATGCAACATTGCTCCCCTTCCCAGATCTCCAATATGTGGCTTATTATTTAAGTGAAGGAAACATTAAAGACTATCAGTAGGTACATCAAAATTTAGTGGGCATATGAAAAACAGAAGCTGAGGTATGTTAAACTAGTAGACCGATGAGCACCATTAAAGTACAGAGTAAAGCCATGAAATTCCCTCTTCTATTTTTCCTCAGATTGCCCTTTCTATTTAGTAGCCCTGACATTGTTTTTCTTCATTTTTTCCTGGTGCAATTTTTGCTTCCCCCTTATATTTCAATTTTTCTCTTTTGAAATTTTATTTTTTGGAATGATTGTGATCTACAAAGTCCTTTTTAGTTAAATTTCAGATATACAGTGAGCCAGGGCCATTCCCACCACCAGTGTAGACCTCCCTCCATGCATGAATCCAGAGTGCATCCTTATACCACCACCTTCTGCCCCTAGCCTGCCAGTCTAACTGACCCATTTAAGTTTAGATTGTTAAAATTTACATCTCTTGATTTGATTGTCATTGACTTTAGCATGGATATTTAGTTCTGTCCTTTTATTCCATCAATGCATCTGAGACCAGTTGGCCCCTGGCCCCCATTCTTTCTTTTTTGCCTTCTTAATTTTATAGAAAAGTACAGAAATATGAGATAAAAACAAAATAGTCCATATTCCAAGGTTTTATGAAAATGCTGGGACCCCCCATGTAAAGGATAAAAATGTTAAAAAAAGAGGAGGAAAAAAAAGACAAAAAGAGGGGCTTTCCCTTATATAAACTTGACTGATTGATTAATTGATTGAGCATATTCAGTGGTGCTCAGGGTTACTACTGGCTCTGCACTCAGAAATTTCCCCTGGCAGTCTGGGGGACTATATGGGATGCAGATCTTTCCTGGGTTGGCTGCATGCAAGGCAAATGGCCTATAGCTGTGCTATCTCTCCAGCTCCTCCTACTTAATTTCTAAGACCTCTGCTGTTTTGTCCATGGGACTATCCCAACCATGGTGTTCATTTTCTGTTCGGAGGAAAATACTCATCTGTGAGATGGGTACACCAGTAGGGATGACCAATTTGTGACTGTGATTGAAGTAGGTATGGCACACAATATGGACTCATGGAGGTCCCTTATCATTGTCCTGTTTCTGAGTCATTTTGGGCCAATGAGGAAAGTCAGAGTAATGCACAACACTTCAAGGTCCCTAATAACCTGCCTTCTCCTTCCAGGAACACTCCAGGATCCTACCTTCTTCTTCCACTTCAGTACCGCCAACATCATCTGCTCTATTGTCTTTGGGAAACGATTCTCCTACCAAGATCCTGAGTTCTTGCAGCTGATGAACGTGTTCTTAGAAATCTTTAATCTCCTGAGCTCCTTCCCCAGCCAGGTTATTAGAAGGGGAATGCATTTGGGAAGAGGTGAACACTTAGGGCATGCAGAGTACACGTGATCTGCTTGAGTAGGTAGGAATTTCGTGTAGGGCTAGAGAGAGCAGGAAAAATAAGGTTGACAGGGAGGCAGAAACCAGAGGTAGGAGAGATGGTGAGATAAAGTGAGAACATGGTCATGAGAAAGAAAGGCAAGTAATGGTGAGGTAGGAAGAGAGAATCAGAGAGTAGAATGAGACCAACATTCAGACTAGGAAATGTGAGTTTGGAAAAAAAAGGAAGATGCTAGAAAGAGGAGGAGAGGAGAGAGAAGGGCAGGGATAAGGGTTCTTTTGCTTTGTTTTTGGGCCACACCTGGTGGTACTCAGGGCTTACTCTTGGTCCTGTGCTTAGGGGTCACCTCTGGTGGACTTAGAGGATCATATGGAATGCTGTGGATCAAATCTTGTCTATAAGTCAGGCCCTGATAAAAGTTCTTGAGAGACATAGTAGAAAAGAGATGGTTGAGAGAAACTTCCAGAAATCCACTCTTCTGCCTAGATTACCAAATCATTCACCCAGTTCCCCAAATCTCTAGTAGATAAGGGATCCTGTTCCTTAATTTGGTCCCATTTTTCTCTTTCTCCTTTTGTTTGTCCCCCCTTTATTTTTATCCTGAGCACTAAGGGTGGCACACACAGTGGTTTTTGCATATCACACTTGGTTTTGGTGCTCAGTGGGAGCTCACATACTTGATGCAGTGTTTTTATACAGACCTTGTGCTTCTGTCCATGATTGTGGAGCTGATATACTCTTGGCTGTATTCAGGACATTACACACAATTAATGCTGGCTGGCTTCCTAACAGAAGAGCTTCAGGGATCACTCTTAGGCTCTGCGGTTCACTCTGGAAAAAGGTGTTTTTTGCTATTGAAACATTCACAGAACATAAGTCAAGGATAAGAGATGTGTAAAGAAAAGAGATGGAGGGGTGGGAGAAGACACCAACCTAAGGATGCGAGGATAAGAATGGAAGATGCAGGAAGAGCAAAATTCAGGAAGGAGATTGTATGGATGCAAGAGGAATGAGATAGAGATAGAGGTGGAAAGACAGACACAGAAGGATATCTCAGGGAAGTTTCCAGAAGCTGTATCTTGCTAAATTCAGCCCCAAAACTGTCTAAAGAAATCTCTTTTCCCACAGGTGTTTGAGCTCTATTCTCACATCTTGAAGTACTTCCCTGGCACACACAGGCAGATCTATAAAAATTTACAAGCTATTGTCGACTTCATCCGTCGCCATGTGGAGAAGCATCGCGAGACTTTGGACTGCACTGCTCCCAGGGACTTCATTGATGCCTACCTGATTCGCATGGAAAAAGTTGGGCCTGGGAGAGGGGAAGAAAGAAAAGGGAGGAAATGATGTAGAGTCAAGAAGAAAGGGGTACAAGGATGATGGAAAAGTAGGGGCATGGGAGATTTAGTGGGAAGACAAAGGGTAGAAGAAGGCAAGGAGAGAGACAAATAAAGATAGATTCTCTTGATACATGGCAGTTAACTTGCCATGCCCCTTGGGTAGCCCCACTGTAATGACAGTTGAACGGGTACACAGTACCTGGACATGCCGCTTGGGTTTGTCTGCTGTCATACTGCATATAAAAAGAAAAAGTTGAACAGTTGGATTGGGGGGGGGGGGGTAGTGCCCAAAGTGACCAAAAGCAGCACCTGCTGGTCCCGGGGGCCAAAGATAAAGCATGAGAAAGACGCTTTATATCTTTCTTTCTTTCTTTCTTTCTTTCTTTCTTTCTTTCTTTCTTTCTTTCTTTCTTTCTTTCTTTCTTTCTTTCTTTCTTTCTTTCTTTCTTTCTTTCTTTCTTTCTTTCTTTCTTTCTTTCTTTCTTTCTTTCTTTCTTTCTTTCTTTCTTTCTCTCTCTCTCTCTCTCTTTCTTTCTTTCTTTCTTTCTTTCTTTCTTTCTTTCTTTCTTTCTTTCTTTCTTTCTTTCTTTCTTTCTCTCTCTTTCTTTTCTTTCTTTCCTTCTTTCTTTCTTTCTTTCTTTCTTTCTTTCTTTCTTTCTTTCTTCTTTCTTTCTTTCTTTCTTTCTTTCTTTCTTTCTTCTTTCTTTCTTTCTTTCCTTTCTTTCTTTCTTTCTTTCTTTCTTTCTCTTTCTTCTTTCTCTTCTCTTCTCTCTTTCTCTTCTCTCTTTCTTTCTCTCTCTGTCTCTCTTTCTTTCTTCTTTCTTTCTTTCTCTTTCTTTCCTTCCTTCCTTCTTTCTTTCTTTCTCTTTCTTTCCTTCTTTTTCTTTCTTTCTTTCTCTCTTTCTTTCTCTCTCTTTCTCTGTCCTTTCTTTCTCTCTTTCTTTCTTTCTTTCTCTCTCTTTCTTTCTCTTCTTCTTTCTTTCTTTCTTTCTTTCTTTCTTTCCTTCTCTCTCTTTCTTTCTCTCTCTTTCTTCTTTCTTTCTTTCTTTCTTTCTTTTCTTTCTTTCTTTCTTTCTTTCTTTCTTTCTTTCTTTCTTTCTCTTCTTTCTTTCTTTCTTTCTTTCTTTCTTTCTTTCTTTCTTTCTTTCTTTCTCTCTCTCTCTCTCTCTTCTCTTTCTTTCTTTCTTTCTTTCTTTCTTTCTTTCTTTCTTTCTTTCTTTCTTTCTTTCTTTCTTTCTTTCTTTCTTTCTTTCTTTCTTTCTTTCTTTCTCTCTCTCTCTCTCTCTTTCTTTCTTTCTTTCTTTCTTTCTTTCTTTCTTTCTTTCTTTCTTTCTTTCTTTCTTTCTTTCTTTCTTTCTTTCTTTCTTTCTTTCTTTCTTTCTTTCTTTCTTTCTTTCTTTCTTTCTTTCTTTCTTTCTTTCTTTCTTTCTCTGACCAGTGAATTTCCCTCTCTCTGAAACCCCTAGGCAGCAGCAACAGGTCTCTGACTTTAGGAGGAATAAAAATCTACTTGGTTTCTCTCCTTAGAGAGTCAGATAGAGACAGACCATTAAATCGATCACAGAGCAAGGGACAAATGAAAATTGAAGTCTTGGTGAGACCCAGAAGCAAAAAGAGCTGCTGGGAAGAGAAAACAAACACCAAAGAAATGCTAAATTAAAGCCCAAGAGACAACTGGACACATAGAGAATGGATGAAATGTTGAACAACAAGAAATAGATGGAGGTTTCCAGAGAGGCTCCCACAGTTAGTGCCAGTCTAGGCTCCAATGACTTCAACACTCTCTTTCTGTATTCAGGAGAAATCTGACCCCAGCACTGAGTTCCACCAGCAGAACCTCCTCATCGGTGTGCTCTCACTCTTCTTTGCTGGCACTGAGACCACCAGCACCACCCTTCGCTATGGATTCCTGATCCTGCTCAAGTACCCCCATATCACAGGTGGGCAGAATGGGGTTTTATTTATGTGAGTGGATCACCTGATCTTTTTTAAGCTGCATATGTAAGACAATGGATCCTGGCTCAATGAGAGGCAGCATGTACTTTTCAGTCTGGGAGCTCTGCAGGTTTTAAATAAGCCCTTGATCAAGTGAAGGTTCCTTCTAGATGGATAAATGAAAACTCTGTTGGTATGTTCTCCAACTGCTGCTTCTTCTTTTAACAATCAACTCACTCTTTGTTTATCCCTCCTTCTCTTTACACATCCACTTATTTACCTTTTTTATTTAGCAGCTCACCTCTATACTCTCTGATCTGGATAAATCATCTATGATTTACATGCATCATTTTGCTTCTTTTGTGGAATTCTTGTTGCTCCTTTCCCTGCTATGTCTTCTAGAATTGGTTTTCAGGGATAACAATGTTGGAATACAATCTTACCTATAGGTTTTTTTTCCTGGCTCAGGTGCCCATGAATAGAAACACATAGGCCAAGAATCATCTTCTTGCTACATGTTTGTTTGAAGGCCACTTACAGTTCCTACTCTTACCTGCAGAGAGAGTTTATAAAGAGATTGACCAGGTGATTGGCTCACACCGTGCTCCTGCTCTCAGTGACCGAGTCAACATGCCATACACTGATGCAGTCATCCATGAGATTCAAAGATTTGTGGACCTGATCCCCCTTAGCTTGCCTCACTCTGTCACCAAGGACACACACTTCCGAGGATACCTCATCCCAAAGGTGAGGCCAACAAGAGTCCTGAATGTATCCTGTGTGGGCATCCTGTATTCTCATAATTCCCCCCTGTGGGTTTTTAATATTAAGTGCCTCTTTTCCTATAGACCCATCTGAGGGGAATGGGACTATTGAAATGCATTATCTTTGTTTGTTTGATTTGCGGCCATGCCCAGAGATTCCCAAGGCTTACTCTAACTATCCAATCAGGGGCAACTCTTGGCAGGGCACAGAGAACCATATGTTGCTGGGGATTGAACTTGAGTCAGCCTCTTGCAAGGCATGTACTGTACCAGCTATACCAGCTTACCTTCTGATCTTTTGACCTTCCTTAAGGGCACCGAAGTATATCCCATCCTGAGCTCTGCTCACAATGATCCACATTCCTTTGAGAAACCAGAAACCTTCAACCCTGACCATTTTCTGGATGCCAATGGGAAATTTAAGAAGTGTGATGCTTTCATGCCTTTTTCTATCGGTAAGTTAATCTTGCTCTGGTCCCAAATCCTAGTCGTGGTGAGGTCAGAGGCCTTTGATTATTGAGTAGTTAGCATCATCCAGTTCTTTAAGCAGACCAGACCCACTTCATCTTTATTATGTTGGATGAGACTCAATCATTAAGACCACAGAAATGTGGACACTAAGACATGTATATATATGTCAGTGTGTATCTCAATATATTTTTTGGCCACTCTCGACAGTGCCCAGAGCTTATTCCCAGATCTTTACTCAGTGATTACTCTTAGTGATGGGGGATAATGTGCAGTGCAGTGTATTAAACCTGATTTTAAACGCACACAAGGCAAATACCTTTATCCTCACCTGCTCTACTAGACTCCAGCCATGGATGTATATTTTAACTTGTACACTTCACTATAAAATGTTTCTTGAATTCTATCTTGAGTCCAGTCCTTTATGGGGATTCTGTCAGATAATTTGCCTGCTGGAATTATAGATCGTTTTACAGAAGCGTGTACAAGTGTGCAGAGTGGGATTAAGTAATGAGCTCATCAAGAATTGAATATTTCCTGTGTAGAGATCCCATCAGCACAAAACAACTGCTTGAATCATTTTTACTATATAAATCTAAACTGTAGTGAATGATCTATAGGTACTTTGGGTAATGTTTGTGCAATCAGGGTGGTAACAATTCCAGGAAGCATAGACTTCTACACTAAAGGTCTCATGAATGTGTCCATTCGGTCACAGGAAAGAGTGTGATCTGCAGAGTCTGAATACCAAGGGCAAATCTTGAAGGTGGGGACAGAATGGTGCCTCAGAAAAACAAGCCAGGATATTAGAAGTTTTTTTTGTAGGATCTCAATATATTGTCACTTGTGTGTATCCCCACTTTAATAAACCCTTAGTGTTCAGGCTTCTTAAACGTTGGGAGAAAAGAAGATCCTGAGGAAGTTCTTGTTTTCAATACAGTAACTTCAGCTATCTGTGGCATAAGAGGTGCATATGACCAATACTGGCAGAAAGACAAATCAAAAAGTATCATTAGAACAGAGAAATACCATTATTGTGTTGGAAGGAATGGGACAGCACTGGGCCACAGCAAAATTGTAGAACAATAAATCTGGAGATCTTCCTGAGCCTTTCTTAAACTCATGTTTCCTGGCTCTGTATGAGCAGCTGATGCCACACAAACAGGTGTCTCTTGTTCTCAGAGGCATCCACATTGCCTGGAATTCTGTCCTTGAAAGTTTTTCCACACATCATTAGTTTGCAAAGTAAATGGAAAGTTCTACCTTTGTTTTCATTGCTCACCACATTAGCAGTTGAACATGTTCTGGGGATGGTTTTTTTTTTTTATTTTGGAGAAGCTGATGGTAACCTTAGACTCCCATTCCCTCCAAACTTGATGTAAATCATCCAACTTTTAATTTTTGGCCTAAAACAGGCAGTTTCAGTGGCTTAATACTGACTCTATCATTAGGATCACCCCTAGCAATGTGTGGGAGACTATATGCAGTTTCAGGATTGAATTAAGGTTGACCATGTGCAAGGCAAGAGACTACACTTATATTATCTCTTTGGACCCTCATTACAATGTTATGTCACATTAACAGTGTTTTTATAACTTTGATGCTCTCAGGCTGAGATCAGGAGCTGGAGATACAAATAAGTGCAGTGTCAGAGACACATCCTCTCCCCATACAGAGAAAAACAGACAGCAACTACACATATATAGTCCTTTATGCAGGGTGGCATTATTTTAAGAATTGTTACCGCTAATAACTCCTTGACTTCTCGATGCTTCTATGAGGTAGGTCCACTCTCATATTAGATAGGAAGGACATTAAATTGTTTGATCAAAAATCTGCACACATTAAGAGACACATACATGACATGCACAGATGTCTAGGAGAAGTGAGTCCAGGTACTTGGTGGAGTTATTGAGAATTGTAAAGGAAGCCATACATACTTTTCTGGAATATTGCTTTTGGAAAAGCTGCCCAGAAATTGAACCTGCTAATCAGAAGTCAAACCCATATAAATGATATACAATGGAAATCTGTGTTTGGGTTTTCATATGAGACAGGACAAAGTAGGTGTGTGACCTGGTGTCCACTCCAGTGACCTTCTGTGCCCACAGGGAAGCGCATTTGTCTTGGAGAAAGCATCGCCCGGACAGAATTATTCCTCTTCTTTACCACCATCCTTCAGAACTTCACCTTGGACACCAACAAGGCACCCGAAGACATTGACCTCACCCCCACGGAAAATAGTGTAACCAAAGTGCCCCCTTCATACAAGATCAGCTTCCTGCCCCGCCAAAGTGACTGAGAGAAAGGACTCAAAGGATTTTGGGGGCATTAAGTGTCCTTGTCTTTCTAGGACATGCCCCCTTTCTCCATATCTTCTTCCTTCCTTAATAAGACTTGCTTCAAGCCAGTATCTCTTTCCACCCTTAATAGCCACCTCTACCAGGAAGTGCTTCCTGAGACTCATCTCCTTTCATCACAGTGCAGTCCTTCTGGTGCTCATCAAGGGTTAGCATTTAGTTGCGGGGATCCAGTATCAATGGACCGGTTCACTCTGGCATTAGTGACATGCCAGAAATTGAACTTGTGGCACTAAACCATGAGTCTATTTCTGCGCCCAATTTATTCTATTGTTTTTATCCAAGTCAAAAATTCTCAAGGAGTCTGAATCAAAGGCTAGTCGTAATAAGGAATGATGTACCATTTGACCACATTTCTTCTAACATTTGTTTCTGCTCCTTTTTGCTGTGGGTGAATCTTATTATCTCATTTGCATTTATCTGATCATAAGCAATGACGAGTGATTTTTTCATATACTATTGTCCACTTGTAACCTCTATGGAAGGCAGTATAAAGTCTTATTCATAATTAACAATTCAGATTTCATGTGACCCACCAATCCCACTTATTGACAACTCTCAGAACTCAAAAGCAATTTTCCGTTTTAAAAAGACTTTTTCCGAACATTCTCCTATACTCATTTCCATAGTATTCACAATAGCCAAGCTTTGAAAGTAATTCAAGAGTCAAGAATAGCAGAGTGGATAAAGAAACTGTAGTATATACATCCAATAGAATTCAACTCACATATTGGCAAAGATAAAGTCATGCAACTTGCTGTGACCTGAAGGAAATTAGAGTGAATAATGCTAAATAAAGTTAGTCAGCTGACAGGACAAATGAAGTTTGTTTTTTCTCATGTGAGAATTGAAATAAACAAAGGAATAACATTGGTCTACTACTAACTAATATTAACAGGCCATAGTCTGCCAAGAAAGGTTGAGCCTTTGAGAAAGGGATAATTACGTGCTGGTGGTGGGTGTGATGTTAGAACATTGCATGCCTATCATTTTTGGAAACCATGGTGCCTAAATAAGTGGCAAAAGGAAAATAATCATAAAATAAAAACAAAACACATTACAAGCCTGATAAATAAAACCAAAGAGTCAACTGGACTATGATTCTTCTAGGGGTTCTGGGTAAAAACTATTTTTTAGTTGTTTGTCCTTATTTGTTCGTTTTTGGCCACACCCAGTGGTGCTCAGGGCTTACTTCTGAATCAGAGCTCAGAAACTCCTTCTGGCAGGCTTGGGGGACCATATGGGATGCCTTGGAGAATTGTCAACAGCAGCCCCTCTGGAAGGGCTCTTCAATGTTATCATGCAGACCCTGGAGAATGAAGACAAAGTCTGGCCATATCACAAGGAACAGACCCATCTTCCATGGACCCATTAGCCACTGATTCTAACTCAATAGCAGAACTCCCTGTTCCTTCAACATCTATCTTACTTTCCCAATCAGCTCTATAGAAAATCTTTTAGTTCCACTGGGGACAATGTTGGCAGGAAATGTGCACTGGTGAAGGTTATTTTACATTGTATGACTGTAACTCAATATGAACAAATTTATCTGTGGGGCAAAACCCCAACTGTATTACAAACAACCTTGTAACCATAGTGTTTAAGTAAAATAAAAAAAATAGTTCCAATATGAGAGTAAGATGTGTTTTTGAGATATCTATCTATATATCTCTCTAGTTTTGGGACCACACTGAGTGGTGCTTAGGGGCTACTCCTGGTTCTCTGCTCAGGAATCACACTCATGGCTTGAGGGAGCATATGGGATTCTGGGCACTGAACCCAGGTCAACTGTGTACAAGGCAAATCCCTACCCACTCTTCTCCAGTCCCCTTTTTCTTAATTTCTCTTATCTCTCTCACTTTCTTCCTCTATTTCCTTGTAGGCACAGTGGCTTGCAATACTGTTACTGAGATGGTACATTGGTTCATGGTGTCAAGCTTGCTTCTAAGGGGAAGGGGAGTGCAGTTAGGACAGAGAAGGGACTATTATAACAATGGTAGTTGAAAATGATCACCCTTCATGATTTAAAAACTATTATTTTTTTAAACTTTGCTTATTGATTGATTTATTGGTTTTTGGGCAACACCCAGCACCTCTCGGGTTACTCCCAGCTCTGCACTCAGAAATCACCCCTGGAAAGCTGGGAGACTATGTGGACCACTGGGAATTGAACCAGGTCTCTCCCACGCAGGCTGCACCCAAGGCAAATGCCCTATCACTGCTCTAAATTTTTTTTTTAATTTAAACACCACAATTACAAGGTTGTTCATAAAAAAGTTTTTTTCACAGATAAAGTTGTTCATGATTGAGCTATAGGCACACAATGTACAACTATCCTCACGAGTGCTCGTTTCCTGCCACTATTGTCCCCAATTTTCCTCTCACCTTCCCTGATGCCTTATTCCTTTTCACCCACCCTCCCTTAGTGGTTGTTTTTCTAAGTTCACATTAGGGAGGCGGGAATTGGATGGTTACCTAACTGGACATAGTGGCAAGCTCAGGATAAAAGGCCCTTCTGGAAACAGGTGTGGACGTAGGCCAACCAGGATCATGGAGCTCATTGCGATCTCCCTCAAGGTACTCTTGCTGCTTATGACTAAGGCTCATGGACACTTTCTTCAAGCCCTCATCCTTTCCTTTCTTGGGTCACTTCTGCAGATGGACAGAAATGGACTGCTCAGGTTATTCCTAAAGGTGATGTACAGAAAGACAGAGATTTGGGGCATCTTCCCCCCTCTCAGTTCTTGGGGATCACTCATGGGTGGGACTGAAACTTCCCTCCAGGCTTGGGAATGGGAGTGCAATGGTTGGTGCTTAAGAAGCATGGAGATGAAGCTGGTGGAGGGTGCTCAGAGGCATCACTTCTCTGTTGCAAGCACATGGGCATTGTCTTTGGAGCTGGAGGCTGGGGAGGGATGTTTGGGAGTGAGCCATGGGTGTGGGAACTCACTTTCACTCTGGGCACCTGTCTACTATTGGAAGAGAGAGCCAAAAGGGCACGATGACACCAATGAAATAGATGCTTCCTTTGTCACAAAAGATGTCAGTTAATGTTCATTCATTGTGTGTACTAGGATAATAGGCATGAGAGAGGGATGCCCTGTGTAATCCTATAATGAATATCAATATGAGAATAAGGTAGCTGAGAGTTTGGAGCATTTGGTAGATCTGGGCTTGGTAGTACAGATTTCCTGGCATGGTGCTATGCTTTATTATATATTCCTTCATTAATAATGCAACCTACACCACCAACACACAAATAATTGGAGTTCAGGGACACCAACAATAACTTCTAGCTGCTGGAGCATCTCCGTTTCTCCTCCCAGGTGAGGATTAACCTATTCTGAATCTGAACCATTGTTAACCCCTTTGCTTTTATTTGTTTGGGTAATATATGGCAGTGATTATGATTTACTCCTGGCTCCGTGTTTAGTGATTCCTCTTCGTCGTATTCAGGAAACTATATTGGTACCAGAATTCAGACTGGGATGGATCTAAGCAAGGTACATGCTTTATGCTCTGTACTATTTCTCTAGTCCTTTCTTCAGTATTTTTAACAAAGATTTTTTTCCATATATGGAGGCTTGGGATATAGTAATTGATATTGTGTGTGTGTCCTTAGGATATTAATCCGTGTTTGTGCTTACATTGTAAATTCTGAGACTTGGTTTTCCTTTCAGCCCTGAGAAGCTAGAAATCAGTAGCATTGTGATGAGGAACCCTCAAGTTTTTTACTGCAAACTGGTGGTCTGGGGAGAAATTGAAGCTCAGTGGGCAGAGGATGGCTTATCATCATCCCATAGTAGGGGATTTATAGGGAAAAGAAGATAGAAACCTTCAGAAGAGGTTTCTTTAGCAGTCCATTTCAAACTAGAGCTGGGTGAATCACTGAGCTTCCCTGTGTCCTTTGAGAATTCGCTAAAAACTGAGTTCTTCTTCTTCTTCTTCTTCTTCTTCTTCTTCTTCTTCTTCTTCTTCTTCTTCTTCTTCTTCTTCTTCTTCTTCTTCTTCTTCTTCTTCTTCTTCTTTGCTTTAGTAAAACTTAATTCTTTTTTTTAATTTAACCAACTTTATTACATACATGATTGTGTTTGGGTTTCAGTCATGTAAAGAACACCATCCATCACCAGTGCAACATTCCCATCACCAATGTCCCAAATCTCCCTCCTCCCCACCCAACCCCCACCTGTACTCTAGACAGGCTTTCTATTTCCCTCATACATTCTCATTATTAGGATAGTTCAAAACGTAGTTATTTCTCTAACTAAACTCATCCCTGTTTGTGGTGAGCTTCATGAGGTGAGCTGTAACTTCCAGCTCTTTTCTCTTTTGTGTCTGAAAATTATTATTGCAAGAATGTCTTTCATTTCTCTTAAAACCTATAGATGAGTGAGACCATTCTGCGTTTTTCTCTCTCTCTCTGACTTATTTCACTCAGGATAATAGATTCCATGTACATCCATGTATAGGAAAATTTCATGAATTCATCTCTCCTGACAGCTGCATAATATTATATTGTGTATATGTACCACAGTTTCTTTAGCCATTCATCTGTTGAAGTGTATCTTGGCTGTTTCCAGAGTCTTGCTATGGTAAATAGTGCTGCAATGAATATAGGTATAAGGAAGGGATTTTTGTATTGTATTTTTGTGTTCCTAGGGTATATTCCTAGGAGTGGTATAGCTGGGTCATATGGGAGCTTGATTTCCAGTTTTTGGAGTAATCCCCATATTGCTTTCCATAAAGGTTGAACTAGACCGCATTCCCATCAGCAGTGGATAAGAGCTCCTTTCACTCCACATCCCTGCCAACACTGCTTGTTCTCATTCTTTGTGATGTGTGCCAATCTCTGGGATATGAGGTGGTACCTCATAGTTGTTTTGATTTGCATCTCCCTGATGATTAGTGATGTGGAGCATTTTTTTATGTGTCTTTTGGCCATATGTATTTCTTCTTTGTCAAAGTGTCTGTCCATTTATTTCCACCATTTTTTTGATGGGAGTAGATGTTTTTTCTTGTAAATTTCTGTCAGTGCTTTGTATATTTTGGAGATTAGCCCCTTATCTGATGAGTATTGGGTGAATAGTTTCTCCCACTCAGTGGGGGGCTCTTGTATCCTTGGCGCTATTTCTTTTGAGGTGCAGAAGCTTCTCAGTTTAATATATTCCCATCTGTTAATCTCTGCTTTCACTTGCTTGGAGAGTGCAGTTTCCTCCTTGAAGATGCCTTTAGTCTCAATGTCCTGGAGTGTTTTACCTACATGTTGTTCTATATATCTTATGGTTTCGGGTCTGATATCGAGGTCTTTCATCCATTTGAATTTAACCTTCGTACATGATGTTAGCTGGGGATCTAAGTTCAATTTTTTGCAAGTGGCTAGCCACTTTCTTTGCTCCATTTAGGATTTCTTGCTCCTATATTAAAAATTAGGTGATTGTAAGTCTGGGGAACATTCTCTGAGTATTCAAGCCTATTCCACTGATCTGAGGGCCTGTCTTTATTCTAATACCATGCTGTTTTGATAACTATTGCTTTGTAGTACAGTTTAAAGTTGGAGAAAGTAATTCCTCCCATATTCTTTTTCCCAATGATTGCTTTAGCTATTCGAGGGTGTTTATTGTTCCAAATGAATTTCAAAAGTGCCTGATCCACTTCTTTGAAGAATGTCATGGGTATCTTTAGAGGGATTGCATTAAATCTGTACAATGCTTTGGGGAGTATTGCCATTTTAATGATGTTAATCCTGCCAATCCATGAGCAGGGTATGTGCTTCCATTTCCACGTGTCCTCTCTTTTTTCTTGGAGCAGAGTTTTATAGTTTTCTTTGTATAGGTCCTTCACATTTTTAGTCAAGTTGATTCCAAGATATTTGAGTTTGTGTGGCACTATTGTGAACGGGGTTGTTTTCTTAATGTCCATTTCTTCCTTATTACTATTGGTGTATAGAAAGGCCATTGATTTTTGTGTGCTAATTTTGTAGCCTGCCACCTTGCTATATGAGTCTATTGTTTCTAGAAGCTTTTTGGTAAAGACTTTAGGGTTTTCTAAGTAGAGTATCATGTCATCTGCAAACAGCGAGAGCTTGACTTCTTCCTTTCCTATCTGGATTCCCTTGATATCTTTTTATTGCCTAATCGCTATAGTGAGTACTTCCAGTGCTATGTTGAATAGGAGTGGTGAGAGAGGACAGCCTTGTCTTGTACCAGAATTTAGAGAAAGGCTTTCATTTTTTTCTCCATTGAGGACAATATTTGCCTCTGTCTTGTGGTAGATGGTCTTAACTATATTGAGAAAGGTTCCTTCATTCCCATCTTGCTGAGAGTTTTGATCAAGAATGGGTGTTGGATCTTATCAAATGCTTTCTCTGTATTTATTGATATAATCATGTGGTTTTTATTTTTCTTGTTGTTGATGTTGTGTATTATGTTGATAGATTTACGGATGTTAAACCATCCTTTTATTCCTGGGATGAAACCTACTTGATCATAGTGGATGATCTTCTTAATGAGGCATTGAATCCTATTTGCCAGGATTTTGTTGAGGATCTTTGCATCTGCATTTATCAACGATATTGGTCTGTAATTTTCTTTTTTGGTAGTATCTCTTTCTGGTTTAGGTATCAAGGTGATGTTGGCTTCATAAAAGCTATTTGGAAGTTTTCCCGCTTTTTCGATTTTATGAAAGAGTTTTACTAGGATTGGTAGTAGTTCCTCTTGAAAGGTTTGAAAGAATTCATTAGTAAATTCATCTGGGCCTGGGCTTTTGTTTTTGGGCAGACATTTGATTACTGTCTTAATTTCCTCAATAGTGATGGGTGTGTTTAGATTTGCTACATCCTCTTTATTCAACCGTGGAAGATTATGAGTCCAAGAATTTATCCATCTCTTCCAGGTTTTCATTTTTAGTGGCATAGAGTTTCTCAAAGTAGTTTCTGATTACCCTTTGAATCTCTACCATATCAGTAGTGATCTCTCCTTTTTCATTCCTAATACAAGTTACCAAGTTTCTCTCTCTCTTTCTTTATTAAAAACTGAGTACTTCTGTTCCCAAGATCCTCATCCATCCATTTGCATATAATTCAGAGTTCTTAGCCTCTTATAGCACTGCAATGGCCCCTAAAAGGACCCTTCAGGTGTTCATGACCTTCCACTGTCATGGCTTCTTGTCGAAGGAAAGAGAAGATATAGAGATGAGGAGAGTGAGAGCATAAAGTAGAGGCATAGAGAGATTATATCATATTTGGAGTTTCATAGGAGTTCACATTCTGTATTAAACTGTTGCTCAACTATGTGAGCTCAACTATTGCTCTTCTGTATTTTGGATTCAAATGTACCTTTGCTGCAAAGTGAGATGATGTTAATAAAAATGAGTGCTTTGTGTGTGGTTACTTTTTTTTTTGCTTAATGGCTCTATTTTACTATATATTTTTTATTTCATATTTTTATTTACAGGCTTTAATGTTTTTTTTTTTACAAATCTTTTACAGTAATATTTTAAGTACATAGTGACATTGAATCAGAGACATTCCCACCACCAATGTTGTCCTCATGTTCCCAGCATGCATCCCATTCCCCCTCCTTAACCCTCTGGGCTGCTAGAATAAGTGATCCCCTGTGTGTCTATCTTGTTATAGATTGGGTATCTATTCTGTTGTCATTGGCTTTGGAGTTTAAGTTTGTTCATTTTACACTTTTACTCAATGTTCTTACGACTATTTGATCTTGTTACCCTCCATTATTTCTCTCTCAATTTGTGAGGCAGAACAAGAGTTTCAAGTTATGTGGTCTGTTAGAAGGGAAAAAAATGGAATGGGGCAAAAAATCCAACAAGCAAAAAAGGGAAGGAGTCCTTCTAGAGGCTATAAATATTAATTTAAGGGAAGAAAGTGAAAAAGAAAAACATAACAAGAATACGTAATAAAATCAAACCACAAAAACCCTCAAAAAGCACCACAACAATAAGCACCACAGCATTAAAGACAACAAACAAGTAATAAACATGGTCATGAGATAAAAACAAAACAAAGCACAAATCCCTTTAAAAAACAAACACACACACAAAACCATAAAGAAGCAACAACAATAACAAAAAATTAATTTGTGCTTTTATTTGTATAGGCACAGTAAATATTGGGGGAGATTAGAAAGGGAATTCCCTTGACCTAAGAGATACAGGGTTTCTTCTCCCTTGAAGTATACTGTCATGGTAATAAATATAGGTTCTGTACATGCTATTATTCTCCCCCCTAGGTCCTTTTGTGATGTCTGGATAATTTCCGCTCAGTCATGGATGATAAAATCAGGCCTCTGTATCTAGAGATCTTGGTATTTGCACAGGTCATAAGATGGAGCCTAGGATGGAGTCTTTTTTATGGTCCTAGAAGTTCTGTTCCATCACTGTTATTTTAATCAGTCTTCTGTAGTTGGTGGTCTTGGTTTTTGCATGTTTCCAGAAGTTCTGCTCAGAGGCAGTTGTCTCATTCAGACCTCTGGAATTAGATATTTTGGTTGTTGTACAGATCACAGGCCAAAGCCTAGTCTAGGGTCTTTTTTATTGGTCCCAGGATAAGTTCTGCCTAGTAATGGTTGTCACATTCAGTCTTCTGTAGATAGCAATCTTGGCTTTTGCACAGACAAAGGATGACATGTCTTCTGATATCATCTTATCATTAGGTGGTGAGGTAATACCACCTGCTCTTAGACCAAATTGTTGCCATTTCCTCATTGTCAGGATGTCATATCAAAACTGGTGCTTGTTGGTGTCAGAGAAGTATTAAGAATATCCCAGAGGGAGTTTGGTTTCTGGATCTCTTGCAAAGAACTGTGTCAGTTCTTTTTCTGGATCTAGGGTTCGGGGTTGGAGGGTCATTGTCTAATCACATTCAGTCTAAGTTGGGACCACATGACATATGTTCAAAGTGGGAGATGCCCCTGTATTGTAAAAGTCTAAGTTCTTATCCCTAGTAGATAAGAGCTTGTTTCTATACATAAAATTCCCCCCTTTTTAGTATACCCATGTAAAAAGAAATGGGCTATATTATATTGCTGATGCATTTGGGGGTGAGATTGTCAGACTCCATCATCTCTGCACCCTAGTTTTGACCTGAGCTATTATCCCAGGCAAGATAATAGCTTGTACCAAGGAGAACCAAAACATATGAAGTTATGGAGGAGAAGAAAACAAAACACAAACAATATGTATATGAAGTAATAAATACAAATAAGTTAAAAAAAGTAATTCAGGGAACAAAGTGATGCAGGAGACTACATTTGGGGATAAACAGGTTTTTTTTTTATTTAAACACCTTAATTACATACATGATTGTGTTTGGGTTTCAGTCATGTAAAGAACACCACCCATCACCAGTGCAACATTCTCATCACCAATGTCCCAAATCTCCCTCCTCCCCACCCAACCCCCGCCTGTACTCTAAACTGGCTCTCCATTTCCCTCATACATTCTCATTATTAGGACAGTTCAAAATGTAGTTATTTCTCTAACTAAACTCATCACTCTTTGTGGTGAGCTTCCTGAGGTGAGCTGGAACTTCCAGGATAAACAGGTTAAGATGTATTGACTGAACTCTGCTGGATCTCAGATGCCAGCACCCCTATCTGCCTCTCTTCTGTGCTGTCCTGCATTTTCGGCCTGATTTCATCCTGTGTGCGGCTAATCTGCGGACAGCCCACCTTCCCGTGAGCCTTCTGTGGAGGTGAGTCGACATGCTCAGAAAGGGAGGAGCCACTGAACTCTGCTGAATCTCAGATGCCAGCACCCCATCTGCCTCTCTTCTATGCTGTGCTGCATTTTTGGCCTGATTTCATCCTGTGTGTGGCTCATCTGTAGATGGCCCGCCTTCCCATGAGCCTTTCGTGGAGGTGAGTCGACACGCCCAGAAAGGGAGGAGCCACTGAACTCTGCTGGATCTCAGATGCCAGCACCCCTATCTGCCTCTCTTCTGTGCATTTTTGGCCTGATTTTATCCTTTGTGTGGCTCATCAGCTGACGGCGTGGCTCATCAGCTGACGGCCTGCCTCCCCGTGAGCCCTCCATGGAGGTGACTCAACACACCCAGAAAGGGAGGAGTCAGAGGAGCATGGCCACTCCCCTTCGCAACCGTGCACATCATTTAGCCAATGAATACAACCACAACACATAGAAAAACCCACAATACAAGTGTGACAATGGGGAAACAACGCAGGCTAGCGCCAGACATAGAGAATGAAGATGGCAACTCTGATGACTTGAACATGACCAACCAACTAGTCAGTCTCTCAGATAATGAGTTTAGAGTTGCAATATGGAAGATGTTCAAAGAACTCAAACAAAGTATAGAAGAGAACACTAATAAGAATCAAGAAAATATGAAGATAGAAATGAGAAAACTCCAAACTGAAATTTCAGGTCAAATAACAGGTCTGAAAAACTCAGTAGATGAATTGAAGAAAAACATGGTTGAGCTTTCCCATGGGTTAACAGCAGTGGAGGATAGAATTAGTACACTGGAAGATGAGATGAATAACAACTCCATATAGGAGAAGAAATTGGAAAAAAGCCTCAAAGCAAATGATCAAACAATGGAAAAATTATTCAAAGAATGGGAACAAATAAAAATAGAAGTCTCTGATAAGCTCAACAGAAACAACTTAAGAATCGTTGAAGTCCCAGAGACTCAGGAAGAAAATCTCCAGGAAGAATCAACAGTCAAGAACATAATTAAAGAGAAACTATCAGAGCTAATGAATACATGCGATCAAATCCTGCATGCCCGAAGAGTACCAACTAAAAGAGACCCCAGAAAAAACACCCCAAGACACATCCTAGTCACAATGATGAATCCCATAGATAGAGACAGAATTCTGAAAGCAGCAAGATTGAAAAGAGAAATTACATTCAAGGGAACATCTTTGAGATTTACTGCAGATCTGTCACCAGAAACACTCAAGGCCAGAAGGCAGTGGTGGGACATAGTGACAAAACTCAATGAAATAAATGCTTCACCTAGAATACTGCACCCAGCAAAACTCACTTCCAGGTTTGAAGGAACAATACATAGTTTCACAGACAAACAACAGCTCAGAAACTTTACAGACTCAAAACCATTCTTAAAAGAAAAACTGAATGGCATACTTTAAGACAAGACTTACCAACAGACACACCAAACTTCGATAAAAAGATGGCACTAACTCCCAGGACAATTCTTTCTCTCAATGTCAATGGACTAAATGCACCAGTTAAGATACACAGAGTAGCTAAATGGATCAAAAAACTCAATCCAACCTTCTGCTGCCTACAAGAAATGCACCTGAATAGTCAGAACAAACATAGACTCAAAATAAAAGGCTGGAGGAAAACCATCCAAGCAAACAACATGCATAAAAAAGCAGGAGTGGCCATACTAATATCAGATGATGCAAACTTTATACTTAGGAAAGTTGTAAGGGACAAAGATGGACATTTTGTATTAATCAAGGGATACGTACAGCAGGAAGAAATCACTCTCCTAAACATATATGCACCGAATGAGGGGAATATTTAATACAACTGTTGACAACTGTTGACAAATCTGAAAAATAATATCAATAACAACACAATAATTGTGGGAGACCTCAACACGGCATTGTCAACACTTGACAGGTCAACCAAACTGAAACCCAAGAAGAATATACTAGACCTGAACAGAGAAACGGAAGAAAGAGGCCTAGTATATATATACAGGACACTCCATCTCCAGAAGCCTGGATACACATTTTTCTCTAATGTACATGGGACATTCTCCAGGATAGACTACATGCTAGCACATAAAACATACCTCCATAATATCAAGAGGACAGAAATTTTGCAAGCTGCCTTTGCTGACCACAAAGCCCTGAAATTATATGTGAACTAAAAGGGACACAAAAGAAAAACGTTAACACCTGGAAGTTAAACAGCCTCATACTGAATAACCAGTGGGTCCGAGATGAAATCAAAGAGGAAATCAAAACCTTCCTGAAAACAAATGACAATGGAGACACAAACTATCAGAACCTATGGGACACAGCAAAAGCAGTACTGAGAGGAAAATTTATAGCTTTGCAAGCACACATCAGAAAAGAAGAAGGGGCATACCTGAATAGCTTAATGACACAGCTCATAGAATTAAAAAATGCTCAACAAAAGGACCCAAAAATAGGGAGCAGAAGGAAATAACAAAGCTGAGAGCAGAAATCAATGAAGTGGAAACCCAAAAAAACAATTCAAAAGATCAACGAAAGCAGAAGTTGGTTCTTTGAAAAAATAAACAAGATTGATAGACCACTGGCAAAACTAACAAAGAAAGAAAGAGAGAGAAACTTGATAACTCGTATTAGGAATGAAAAAGGAGAGATCACTACTAATATGGTAGAGATTCAAAGGGTAATCAGAAACTACTTTGAGAAACTCTATGCCACTAAAAATGAAAACCTGGAAGAGATGGATAAATTTTTGGACTCATAATCTTCCACGGTTGAATGAAGAGGATGTAGCATATCTAAACACACCCATCACTGTTGAGAAAATTAAGACAGTAATCAAATGTCTGCCCAAAAACAAAAGCCCAGGCCCAGATGAATTTACTAATGAATTCTTTCAAACCTTTCAAGAGGAACTACTACCAATCCTGGCAAGACTCTTCCATGAAATCGAAAAAAAAAAAAAAAAAAAAAAGAGAAAACTTCCAAATAGCTTTTATGAAGCCAACATCACCTTGATACCTAAACCAGACAGAGATACTACCAAAAAAGAAAATTAAAGACCAATATCGTTGATGAATACAGATGCAAAGATCCTCAACAAAATCCTGGCAAATAGGATTCAATGCCTCATTAAGAAGATCATCCACTATGATCAAGTAAGTTTCATCCCAGGAATAAAAGGCTGGTTTAACATCTGTAAATCTATCAACATAATACACAACATCAACAACAAGAAAAATAAAAATCACATGGTCATATCAATAGACGCAGAGAAAGCATTTGACAAGTCCAACACCCATTCTTGATCAAAACTCTCAGCAAGATGGGAATGGAAGGAACCTTTCTCAATATAGTTAAGGCCATCTACCACAAGCCAGAGGCAAATATTGTCCTCAATGGAGAAAAACTGAAAGTCTTTCGTCTAAATTGTATCTCTCTTATAGACTTATTAATAATGCCTATGTAATAATACAAAAAAGGTGGAGAATGTGGGTATCCCCTCCCCACCTGAATTTATCCCACCTGAATGATCAGAACTGCCAACACCTGGAATGGGTGGGGAGAGGAGTCGGCATGGGGGAGAGGGAGGGATAAGAAGGAGAGTTAGAGAGTGAAGTATATGAGAGGCATCATCAGGAGGGAGAGCCATCATCATCAGAGATACAGCATCAGAGTCAGCATCAGCAATTGAGTATCATCAGGGAAGCAGCAGCAGTAGCATCACCAAAGGGAGTTAGTCAGCCTGGAAGCCACTTAGGAAGCCTGGAAGAAGCAGCTGAAAGGGAGACAGGTCGAGAGAGCCCAGTAGGAATAGAAAAGTAGCTGCTCGGAAAAGGCTTAGTATGGAGGCCATATAAGGAGGTGTATATGGCGCTAGGGACTGTAAAATAAAGCTGGATGACTCCTGAAACTTCATATGACTGCTTTGTGAATCTCTCCACCCTCACCCTGCAACCTTCAGACCTGCCAGACCATAAGGGCTGTGGGAGCTGGGTTGAGTCCACTAAGGCCTCACCATCCTCCTACCAACAATAGGACTCATTAATTTATATTAAGACGACTCTCCTCCTCCCCCCCACTCCTCCCTATTCCTCCTTTTACTTCTTCTTCTTCCTCCTCCTCTTCTTCTCATCTTCCTCCTCTCCTCCTCCCCTTCCTTCTCCCTACCCCCCCAGCCATCTCTGCAGCTCCAGCCACCTCCTTCCTCCACCTCTTCCTCCTCCCCCCAAAATAAAAAAATTATATTAAGACAACAACTGGTGCCCAAACAGGGACTGACTTGAATCCTGGACCCAAGAAGAAGACCTCAGCAATGGTGAGTGCTAATTGTGACTGTACCCTTTGGTGGTTATCACCATGACAGCCCCTCAAGCTTGACTGAATTTGTTCTGCCTTTCACTGGAACATTGGTGAACATGGCTCCTTTTGTGAATGGTTTCATGTTGCTCTGGTGTATCTACCTGCATTTCTTACTCTGGACTATACATGCCAAGCTCCCTAGAGATTCTCTTGCATACATTTCATAAGAGGGGAAGAGTACCTTCTCAGTGGTGACAAGTTCTCGATCTAAAGGCCTTCCCAGAACTAATAATTTATTGTTTATTACTGGCACTAAGCCAGAGAGACCCCCATCTCCCAAGAATGATAAGCCAGCTACCATCTCTGCAGACTCAGAGTCTGAAAATGACTCAACCAAAGATACTTCCAAGCCCCAAACACTGAGTCAGGTAGACAAGCCAGTGCTGGCGATCCAAGTCCTGGGCACTGTTAAATGGTTCAGTGTTCAGAATGGTTATGGATTTATCAACAGAAATGACACCAAAGAAAACGTCTTTGTTCACTGGACAGCTATTAAGAGAAACAATCCCAGGAAGTTTTTGTGTAGCATTGGTGTTGGAGAGACTGTGGAGTCTGATATTGTGAAAGGAGAGAGGGAACCAAAAGCTGCTAATGTAACCGAACCTGGTGGAATGCCAGTAAAAGATAGCAGATATGCTCCCAATCGACATAGGGTCTGTCAATTCATCCTCCAGAGTCACTCAGTTGGCCCATCACCTATGGTCGAAGAGCCCCCTCAAGTGAGACAGAAACAGGTAGTAAAGGAGAAAGAATTGAAGACCCTGGGCAGCATCCCAAGCACCATTACCATTTTTTCTCTATGAGAGGCACCTTTTGTGAGGACCCATGACCCCTAACCTGTGGCAGATTATCTAATAGACCCCAGCAGCCTACACAGAGGGATGATGGAGAAGATGGAGGATCCAAGACCAGCTGAAGATCAACAAAGAAGCTCCTTTTAAAACTTTTTAAACCTGGGTTACCTCCAAAAATCAACTTTTTTTTAGGTTAATCTTTTGACTATTTGCATCGGTCATTGTCTTACTATTTAAGTTGTGTTTTATCTCTATGTATCATATTGCTTTGTTTTATGACTTACTGCAAACAGAAAATTTTGTATCTAATTTTAATATTTGTTTGCACAATTCTAGAGTTTGGAAGTTTTCAACTATCCTGGTGCATGTTTTCCAATTGTTATGTTATATTGTGTATCTTACATAGTGATTTTATGTGTTGTATCTCTCTTATAGACTTATCAATAATGCCTATGTAATAATACAAAAAAAGGTGGAGAATGTGGGTATCCCCTCCCCACCTGAATTTATCCCACCTGAATGATCAGAATGGGTGGGGAGAGGAGTCGGCATGGGGGAGAGAGAGGGATGAGGAGAGTTAGAGAGTGAAGTATATGAGAGGCATCATCAGGAGGGAGAGGCATCATCATCAGAGATACAGCATCAGAGTCAGCATCAGCAATTGAATATCACCAGGGAAGCAGCAGCGTCACCAAAGGGAGTTAGTCAGCCTGGAAGCCACTTAGGAAGCCTGGAAGAAGCAGCTGAAAGGGAGACAGGCTGAGAGAGCCCAGAAAAAGTAGAGAAGTAGCTCCTAGGAAAAGGCTTAGTATAAGAGGCCATGTGAGGCAATGTGCATGGTGGTAGGAACTGTGAAATAAAGCTGACTGACTCCTGAAACTTCATCTGACTCTCTGCCCTAACCCTGCAACATTCAGACCTGCCAGGCCATAAGGGCTGTGAGAGCCAGGTTGAGCCCAGAAAGGCCTCAGCATCTCCACACCAATTCCAGAACCAATTAATTAATTTAATTAATTAATTTAATTAATTAAAACAACAAACAGGTATGTAATCAGCCTTTTACTACAAAGTCCTATAATAATGTCATAGGGAGCTCATATACAGATAAAAAGAATATGATTGGAAGCCAGAGATGCCAGTGGTAGCGTTTCCTAACAATATGTTTTAGTACCTTAATCTTACTAGGTATAAAATAACCTCTCAGCTTTTCTGTCCACAGGGATTCTTGGATTCAAAGGATAGACACTCTATTTTGACACCTCGGTGCTCAGTTATACTAGATACCATATTCAGTTTGCATTATGCCTAGAAACTGGGGAAACCTTCTGACTCCGACACACTGAGCAATCTCTTTTATTTGATTTATTAAATATTTTAAATTTATTTTTACTATATTTACTTATTTTTCTGTTCTCCTCTATTATCTTCTGCTCTTCCTTCCTCTCTTAAGCTATACCTAAGCTAGTTATTTATCTTAATTCAACAGTTCTTAAGTGCTATTAGGGTCAGACCTCTAACAACACCTTAAGAATAGATCACTAATGTATGTCTTTATATGGGCAGGAGTTACATAGAGATAGGACTCATCTATGAGAGCCAAACCTAAATTGTTTATAATCCATGCCTATAGTGTATATTGCCCCTTCTATATATTATCCCATCTCCCCCTTCAGAAATCCTACTATCCCTTCACCTCCCTCAATTCCAATCCTATATCCCACCTTACTAATTCTCTTTACCCTCAGTTCTTAACCCATTACATATCAAGACCAACCTACTGTTCCAATAGGCCATCACCCAGCTCTCAAACGAAGGAACACCCATTCAACCCCACATCTCATCCCCTACCAAGAAACTACAACCAGACACTTCTGCTGACTCATGCCTTGTGGTCCTCCTTCTTACCCCCCATATGTGGACTCTTGCTTGATACCAGATTCAGCTCCAGAAGGACCCCCAGTGCAAAAACTACCCAAGCCCTTTCTGCTGCAAATAATTTCTGAAACTCAACAAGACCAGGATGTGTGATGAAAATGTGCCCTGTTTTCCATCCTCACACAAGAATATCTCAAAAGACAATGGGGAAGCCTATATTTCCTTTATAAGTTTAAGACCTCTATAATACTACCTCTTAATCTGTTTATCCCCAAATGTAACAGAGTCTCCTGCATCACTTTGTTTCATTAATTACTTTTTTTAAACGGATTTTTATTATGTTTTCCCTTTATATATTGTCTTGTTTTTGCTTTCTTCTCCTCCTTAACTTCATCTGTTTTTGTTCTGCTTGGTACAAAACCTACAAGAAAAAGTCTTGCCGGGATTGAAGCTCGGGTCAAAACCAGGGCACAGAGATAATAAATCCTGACACTCTCACTCCCAAATGTGTCAGCTATGTAATATAGCACCATTTCTTTTTGCACAGGCACACTAAAAAGGGGGAAATTTGACGTATAGAAACCAGATCTTATCTACTAGGTATAAGAACTCATACATTTTACAATACAGTGGCACATCCCACCTTGGGCATATGCCATGTGGTCCAACTTAAACTGAGTGTTATTAGACAACAATTGTCCAACCTTAAACCCTAGATCTCAGACATAGAACCAACACAGTTCTCCATAACAGCTCCAGGAACCAAACTGCATCTGGGACATTCTAAATACTGCTCTGGCACCAACAAATGCCAGTTTTGATATGACATCCTGACAATGAGAAAATGGCAACAACTTGGTCTAAGAGCAGGTTGTCTTACCTCACCACCTAACAATAAGATGAAATCAGAAGATAAGTCATCATTTGATCTGTGCAAAAGCCAAAATCACTAACTACAGAAGACTGATTGTGACAACCATGACTAAGCAGAACCTGTCCTGGCACCAATAAAAAAGACCCTAGTCTAGGCTTTGGCCTATGACCTCTACAACAATCAAGATCTCTAATTTTAGAGGACTGACTGTGACAACTTCAACTGAGCAGAACTTCTGGAAACATAATGAAAGACTCTATCCTAAACTTCATCCTAGGATTGGTGCAAAATCCAAGGCCACCAACTATAAAAGACTGATTAAAACAACAGTGATGAAACAGAACTTCTAGAACCATAAAGAAAAACATCATAGGCTACATACTATAACTTGTGCAAATTCCAAGATCTCTAGTTACAGAGGCCTGATTTTATCATCCACGAATGAGCAGAAAGTTTTCAGACAGCACAAAAGAACTTAGGGGAGAGAATAAGAGCATGTACAGAGCCTGTAGCTATTCCCATGACAGTATACTTCAAGGGTGGAGAAACCCTGTTTCTCTGAGGGCAAGAAAATTCCTTTTCTAATCTCCCCAATATTTACTGTGCCTATAAAAAAAAGCACAAATTAATTTTTTGTTATTATTTTTGTTGTTTGTTTTAGTTTTGTTTGTGCTTTGTTTTGTTTTCATCTCAGGACCATGGTTATTGTTTGGTTGTTGTTTGGTTTTTGGATGTTGTTTTGTTTTTATTGCTGTGGTGCTTTTTTTTGTTTAATTTTTATATGGTTTTTATGTTTTTCTTCCTTTTCTTCTCTTAAATTGGTATTTATAGCATCTAGAAGGACTCCTCCTGTTTTTGTGTTCGTTTGATTTGTGCCCCCCTTTTTTCTTTCTTCTAACAGAACCCCATAACTTGAACCATCTCCCTCACAAAATGAGGGAGAAATAATTTAGGGTACCAAGACCAAACAGTTGTATGAACATCGAGTAGAAATAAAAAATGATCAGATTTAAACAACAAATCCAAACCCAATTACAACAGAATTGATACTCAATCTACAACAAGCTAGACACAGAGGATACCACTTATACTAGCAGCCTTGGGGGCAAAAGAGGGGGATATGGGATACATGCTGGGAACAGGGGTGGAGGTAGGACAACATTGGTGGTGAGAATGCCCCTGATTCAATATCACTATGTACCTAAAATATTACTGTGAAAGATTTGTAATCCACTGTGGTCAAAATAAAAATTAATAAAAAAAACACTGAATCCTTATAATCAGGGGTTTTGTAGTATAAGGATTCAGGATTTTTTAACCATTTATTTACAATACTTTACTGTCTTAAATGGTTTATTCACTTTATCAAAGTTGCCATTGAATACTATATATATGCATATATATATTCTGAAATTTACCAGTGACTGATTCATTTTCCACCTTTGCTTATACTCGAGTCACTAACTTTTCCCAGTTTTTAGGATGATTTTTTTTCGGGTCACACCCGTTTGATGCTCAGGGGTTACTCCTGGCTAAGCGCTCAGAAATTGCCCCTGGCTTGGAAGGACCATATGGGACACCGGGGGATCAAACTGCGGTCCTTCCTTGGCTAGCGCTTGCAAGGCAGACACCTTACCTATAACGCCACCTCGCTGGCCCCAGCTTTTCCCAGTTTTTAGGGTAAAATTAGGGAAGTGGGCTTATACTCAGGTCGGCTTATACTTTATATATAGGTATATAGTAGTTTAGGTAAGATGCTTATTTTGATAACATTGATTCTTTCGATTCATGAACATAGAATGTTTTTTTATATAATTTTTATTTTGATCATAGTGGCTTACATATTGTTGACAATAATATTTTAGGTACATATTTACATAAAATCAGGGGGGATTCCCATCACCAATTTGTCCTCTCTACACCTCTGTTTTTGTCCTACCTCCGATATCCTCTTCCCTCACCCCCAGGGCTGCTAGAATATGTGGTCCCCTCAGTACCTAGCCTACTACTTAGTAGTCTTGTACCTGTTTTGTCCTGGTGTCTTCCTTATTTCCCCCTCTAATTGGGAGGCAGGACTAGCTAGTTCAAGTTACGTGGTTTTGTTTGAAGAAGAGAAAAGTTATAAACTGGGGTAAAAGTCTAATATGCCGAAAATAAGCGTAATTCTTCTAGAGGCTCTCATTATCGGTTTAAGAGATGAAGGAGAAAAAGAAGGTGAAACACTCCACCAGTACAAAAAGAAGTGTCAAATATCCAGTGAGGACTTCAACAATAATGATAAGCACCACAAAAAACAAAACAAAACATAACAAAAAACCGCCATGGTCTTGAGATAAGAAACATGGCAGAGCACATAAAGAATGAAAAGAAAAGAAGAGAAAAAAAAATAATTATAAATGGGAGCAACAACTTCAATAACCACACAAAAACAAAGAAATTGACCAAAATAGATAGGTAAATAATAATAATAATAACAAATGAAGATAAAAAAATAATATATAAAAAATAAACAATGTTTTGTGTTTTTTTTCCCTCCTGGCCTGGCACAGTAAATATTGGGGTCATTCGAAAAGGAATTCACTTGGCCTAAGAGATATGGGGTTTCTTCGCCCTTGGAGTATATTGTAATGGGATCAACTATAGACTCTGTTCAGGATCATTTACTCTCCCGGTGGTGCTTTTGTGGTGTTTGGAAAACTTCTGCTCCATCTTGGGTGATACAATCAGTCCTCTGTATCTAGAGATCTCAGTATCTGCACAGTTCCAGAGGTGGGACTTATGATAAAGTCAGTCTTTGTGGTTCTAGAAGTTCTGTTCCCTCAGTGTCATTTTAATCCATCTTCTGTGGTTGGTGGTCTTGGACTTTGCACTGAACCTAGGATGGCACCTAGGATAGCATCTTTCTTTGTGTTTCCAGAAGTCCCATTCCGTTACAATTGTCTCTGCCAGATCTTTGGAACTGGGGATCATGGTTGTTGTGCAGGTCGTAGTTCAAACCCTAGACTAGGGCTTTTTTATTGGTCCCAAGATATATACAGTCTGGTCATGGTTCTAGCAGCCAGTCATCTGTAAATCGCGATCTTGGCTTTTGGACAACCAACGGGTAACAAGTCTTCTGATTTTGTCTTATTATTGGCTGGTAAGGTAGGATAACCTGCTCTTAGGTCAAGTTGTTTCCATTTTCCTCGTTGTCAGGATATCGTATTAGAGGTGGCACTTGTTGGTGTTCCAACAGTATTAAGGCTGTCCCGGATGGGATTTGTTTCCTGCAGCTGTTGTGAAGAACTGTGCCGTTTCTATGTCTGGGATCCAGGGTTTAAGGCTGTATGGATGGTATCTAATCACCTGAGGTCTAAGTTGATTCCACATGACATATTTTCAAGGTAAGAGATATCCCTGTATTGTAAACAACTATGAGTTCCTATCTCTAGTAGACAAGAGCTCTTTTTTATATGTAAGATTTTCCCTTTTTTTAGTGTGCCTTTGCAGGGAGAAATGGTGCTACATTATATTGTTGGTGCATTTGGGGGTGGACAGAGAGGAAAACATAAACAGGTCACATACTCAAAAAAGATGAAAAAGATAGGATTAAAAATGTATGTGCTCACATATGTATATGTAGAACAATTTTAAAAAATGAATTAATGAAGTATTTAAAGGACCAAAGTGATGCAAAAGACTACCTTACATTTGGGGAAAAGCAGGTAAAGAGGAGGTATAATACAGGTCTTATGCTTATGTTGGAAGTACAGGTTTTCCCATTGTGTTTTGGGTTTTTCTTGTGGTGTGTGGGTTCCCAGGCACCTTTCCATCACACCCCCTGACCTTCAAATTGGCAAAAGATTTGTGGCAGGGAGGTCTTGGAGTTCTTGCATTGGGGATACTTTTGGAACTAAGTCCGGTTTCAAGTAACAGTCCACATTAGGGGGAGTTGGTAGGGAGGGCTGCGCAGCATGAGTCCGCAGGGGAGTTGGCTGCCTTTTCTTGCAGGAGACGAGGTGTGGGTTTGACTGGGTGTCCCTTCGCTTGGGTGGTGGGTACTGTTTTGTTGGGGGTAGTAGGTCAATCTTGATGCCTAATAGTTTAAGGACTGAGGGTGAAGAGTTTTAATACGGTGGGAGGTCTGGATGGGATTGAAGGGTGAAGGGATAGATGGATTTTCAAAGGGGGGAAAGAGGAAGGTATATGGTAGGGGTAGGAAGGGAGAAAAGAGAAAATACTTTAGAAAGAAAGGGAGAGGAGAAAAGGAAAAAAGTAAAGAGAAGAGTAGAAAAAAATAAAAAAGAAAGTAGTGAGAAGAGAGGAGAAAATAGCAAGGGAATGCTAGTTTGCTTGAATGTGTCCGATGAATAGAGAATGTAGTTTAAGTCTGTACGTCACAGTTACTGCTTCAATGGTCTGACAGGTCACGTGCTTCAATTCCTAAAAGAAGGTATAATCTTGAGATAAGGTGTATGTTAAAGAGTTTTCTCAGGACCATCTTGTAGTGCCAGGTTGGTATAGTATCTCGTGTGGTATCCCGAGCTGCCATCTTAGTTTGTCCACCCTTTGTATCCAAGGGCACCTGTGGACAGAAAAGCTGAGAGGTTATTTTAAATATAGTAAGATAAAGGCATTAAAACATAGTGTTATGGCCGGGCGGTGGCGCTAAATGTAAGGTGCCTGCCTTGCCTGCGCTAGTCTTGGACGGACCGCGGTTCGATCCCCCGGTGTCCCATATGGTCCCCCAAGCCAGGAGCAACTTCTGAGCACATAGCCAGGAGTAACCCCTGAGCGTTAATGGGTGTTGCCTAAAAACAAACAAACAAACAAAAAAAACAAAAAAAACATAGTGTTATGGGATGTTTCCATTGGAGTCAGTGATTTCCCGTTGTATTCTTTACCTGTGATCACTAAGGGATTATTGTGGGTCTTTGTTTTAGAAGACTAATTACATACCTCTTCTCTCTATGCTGTTGTTTCTGGCGTTGCTGTTTTCTTTGTGGTATAATGTAGTCAAGAGTTTGCGTTGTTCCTTTTTCATGTATTTTGGGCACTGCTCCCGTGTATATGTTCACTATTACAGTGTTTAGAGTTTCTACCCTGTTAAACCCTGTTATTTGATTGTTGAGTATTAGTTGTGTATAAGATGTATGTTCTAGGTGCTTCAGAATAGTGCTACCATTCTGTGTGTATCTTTTGTCTTCTGACTTACTTCGTTTAACATAACATGTTCTAGGTCCATCCACTTTGCTGCAAAGTCTGTGATTGTATCATTTCTGACTGCCATGTAATATTCCATTGTGTATAGTTACCACATCTTAATGATCCATTCATTTGTTGTTGGACATTGAGGTTGGTTCCAAGACTTGGCTATTATACTGAGTATTCATTACATATTGAATTTTTCCTTCCAGTGCTTTGCCTTTTATTTCTTTGTTGGTTTCTTGATCATTTTTTGTTTGCAGTTTTCCTTCGAGTTCCTCAATGTGCTTCTCCAACTCTGTGTTTCTGCTCGTAAGGCTTGTTACTTTGTCTTTTAATTCCTTCAATTCTTTTTGTATGGAATCTCTCATGTTCTTTAACATTTCTTTTTTAATTTGGCTGATTCGTTCATCCATATATTTCTTATACTCAGTAGCTAGGGTTTCTTTCATTTCTTTGATCAATTCTTGCATTTCCTCCCTCATGGCTGCTTTTAGGTCTTCTTCCCATGGATCTGTGCATTTTGGGTGACTTGGAAACTTGTTAGTGTTTGTCTCCGTATTGCTAGCTATTAGGGTTCTCCTTGATTTACCCATATTTCATTGTATTCATTGGTGTGCTTTGGAGTGCTGTGCCTTCTAAATTCAGCCTGCCTAAATTCAGGCATGGAGATGGGTCCCCTTCCTGAAGGTGGTTCTAGAGGGGGCTGTTGGGTGAGCTTACTAAGGTTTGGCTCCTCCTGTGCTCTTTGTGTGGCCTGATCCATTGCTTCTCCATTTTGTTGTCCACTAGTGCATGTCCTCCTCTGGCCAAAATGGTGGAGCGCATTGTTGAGCCTAACTCTTTCTCCTCCCTTTTGTTATCTAGAGGTCAGCCTTCCTTCAGTGGGTCTTGTCAATTTCCTTCTCATTCCTGTCAGCGGTGCAGTTCCGCTCCTGGCCATAATGGTTGCTGGTGCTGTTGAGCCTAGCTCTCTATCTTCCCTCTTCTCTTTGGGAGTCAATGGAGCTCCGCCCCCTTCAAACCTCAGCTGAAGAAATTCCCTCAGCCAATCCCTGTCGGCTGCTGCCCTCAGCCCTTGGGGAGTCCCAGGTCCGCTCCGGTGCTCAGGGGTGTGGGTTGCTCTAGGTCACCCAAGGGTCCAGGTGGCTGGCCCAATATCACCCAGTCTATTGGTTCTAGCCTGTCCCAGTGGCGCAGAGTGGGTCAGGTGCAGGATTCTCCTCACCCCTCCTACCTTCCACTCAGGCTTGGGGTCCTTGGGGCAGCTTGTTTGGGTTGCTGTCGCCACGCATGGGCACCCACATGGGGGGAAGGGACTCACCCGGTTTGCTCTCTGCTGGGGCTTGGGGTCCCCGTTCCTGGGATGGGTTGCTCGGGATGCTGGCGTCGCACGTCTGGGCACCCACAGGTCTGGGCGCCCACATGGAGGGAAGGGACTCACCCGGTTCGCTCTCTGCTTGGGCTTGGGGTCCCTGTCCCTGGTATGGGTTGCTCGGGATGCCGGCATCGCAGGTCTCGCATAGAATGTTTTTTATATTTTCTTAGGTTTTCTTCAATTTCTTTCTTAAATGTTTTGAAGCAGTATAGATCTATTACCTCTTTTGTTAAGTTGTATACCTGCATTTTTAACTCATTGGGGCGGTTCTTTTCACTATAGAGAAACTCCTACTACCATTTTTGTCCCTTGTAGATTTTCACTTATGAATCACGTGGCTCTGAGTCTGAGGTTAGGAAATAACCCAGATAAAGACAGGTGTACTGCCATAGACATCAATTTTCTTGTAGAGATACACAAGTACACCTACAGGATTCTTCATTCAGGCTGGTTTTATGCTAGGAGTTTTTTTTTCCATTTAATTTGTTTAACTTCACCATAGTTCTTTGAGGTAGATCCACTTGTTCTCTGGTTTGACAAAAAGTACATTATGTGCTAAGCCAGGTATGAGTAGTCATCTGCAGTTGTGAAAGTACTGACATGTCCACGTCCAACCAGAAGTGGGTTCACAAACTCTATGGTCACTAATTATTCTAAAAGAAGTTACAAATGCTTTCTGAAAAGTGTGTTTGGCAAAGCTGCCCAGAGTCTGCTTTTGATTTTAAAAGTTTGGATTCCCTTTAGTCCATCTGGAATTGCAGCTAGAAATCAACCCCAGGTGAATCTTTTTCAATAGACACAGGTGTCTGTGCATTCAGATGAGACAGGACAGAGCATGTGTGACTAACTGCCCATACCAGCAACCTTCTGTGCTTACAGTGAAGTGTCTTTTTCTTGAAGAAGGCATCATCTTCACAGAATTATTCCTCTTCTTTATCATTATCCTGCAGAACTTCACTCTGGCTATTAACAGCCCCCCCCCAGGGCAATGACCTCATCCCTATGGAGTATGGCTTTATCAAACTGCCCCAATATACAAGATACACTTCCTGCTCTGATGAGGAGACTGAGGGAAGGGGCCCATAGAATGCTGGTCATCTGATTTGTTTTAAGTCAGAAGTTCAACATGGATCTCACTGGATTAAAATGAATAAATCAACTAGATTGAAATACTTTGTGAGATTATAAGTTATGGGGGAGAGTGTATTTTTTTGCCTTTTCAGATACTTGAGATTATTATATTTCTTCACTTGTTACCCATCTCTTATTTAAAGCTAGCATTATTAAATCTCTCTGGCTAGTCTTTCACAGCATTATTTTCCTTGGATCCATTTCTTCTGCCTCCTCTCCCCATTACTTTGAAGGATGTAGGGATCACATTGAACCAGCCTACTATTCCACTCTGACATTTTATAATTCTATCTAAAACTTAGTCCTGCTTTTCTATATGACCTAAAATAGGCATATATTTGGGTGATTAGAATGTGCACTCCTTTTTGTTGAAGTGCATTGTTCTGTCCACCATATTCTCTGCCCAGTGAAGAGCTATTCTGTCTCCAACTGGGCATAAAACTCATATGGAAAAGATGTCAATTCCAAACCAATTTAATGCACCCCATGTGGAGCTCTATAGGGTGTATATGTATAAATTAATTAATTGCTTTTAATATTCAAATAAAAGTGTCAAAACACTTTAAATGTACACATTTGAAATAGAAGGCCAGTTCTGAAGGACAAAGACAGAGAGATACTAGGAAATGTAAATCTTTGTTCATGAAGACAGTTTGGTATTGGGATAAAGAGTCACAAAATAAGAGAAAGATTAATCCTAACTTGAATAATCCTAACTTGAATCATAAATTAGACCTCTGAATTTTGATGCAGATGCAAAGTCATTTCAGTGATAAAAGGATATTTATAGCAAATAGTGCTGACAAAAGTTCATATGCCAATAGAGAAACACACTTAGGCCCTGGGATGAACAACACCATCACCCAAATGCAAACCCACCTCCTGAGGTGAAATCCATACAGTTTTTTAAGATCACACAATAAATATACACAAACACTCCAGCAAGCCCATGTATATGCAAAAGTCTCTTTACATATCAACATCATGTGAGAACATACATAGTTGCCAGGATGCATGGAGAAACACGTAAGTTCGAGTGCAAATATATGACTAGAAAAAGTAGGTATGCTCACCCACACATCCAGAAATTGGACAGTATCTCTCGCTGTCTCTTTGTCTCTCTATGTCTCTTTTTCTCACACACACAGATAGACAACACACAGAGATAATCACTGTTGTGAATTTTGACATCTGCCTACATCGGGGTGGAGAGTATGGTAGAGTGAGCAGGTCATTGGGCTGGATGAGCAGGAAATATGAGACACATGATGAGTCTTGTCTAAATTCTTGCTACTGGGCCATGATGAGAGGCGAGATTGTCTGAAGCTACATATATAATACAGTGGCAGGTTCAGGATAAAGAACCCTTCTCAAAGAAGCAGTGGAGAGGAAGGCTGGCCAACCAGAACCAAGATGCTCACTTTTCTCCTCCTGGCTGTTCTCATGGGACTCTTTTTGCTCATGGGCAGGGGCCACTCAAAGACTCATGGACGTCTCCCTCCAGGCCCCTGTCCCCTGCCCTTTTTGGGTAACCTTCGGCAGATTGACAGAAAAGGCTTCCTCAAATATTTCCTAAAGGTGAGATACAGAAGAGTAGGATGTGGGATGGCTCCCATGCTCGGTCTTTGAGGATCACTTATAGGAGGAACTCAGACTTCCCTCCAGGCTGTGGGGTGTGTGTGATGATTGGAGACTAAGGGCCATAGAGATGAAGCTAGTGGAGGGTGGTCAGAGCAGAGTCCCAGAGGCCTTCCTCTTCCTTTGGGTGCCCATGATGTTTGTCCTTGGAAGAGATGGAGGGTAGCAAAGGAGTGTGGGTGTGAGTCAAAAATATAGAATTTTCGGGGCCGGAGAGATAGCATGGAGGTAAAGCGTTTGCCTTTCATGCAGGAGGTCATCGGTTCGAATCCCGGCGTCCCATATGGTCCCCCGTGCCTGCCAGGAGCAATTTCTGAGCCTGGAGCCAGGAATAACACCTGAGCACTGCCTGGTGTGACCCAAAAACCAAAAAAAAAAAAAAAAAACAACAACAAAAATATAGAATTTTACATTGTGTTGCTACCCTTTGTTTAAGCACCTCTTGCAGCTGGAAATGATTTAGAGAAAGAAGGCAGGAGCACTGAGACACAGTTATCTGCAATATCAGGAAACCTGAGCCATGTGGTCTATTTTAGTGTCAGAAGAACTGGGAAGAGGGACGGATTAGAATGGTCTCCACTAATTATTTTTGAGTAGCAACATGTGAATGGAGAAGGGGATATTCTAAAGCTGGGCATATTACAGCTTTCCAGGGATGATTTCATGTATAATTATTTCCTTATCTTTAAGAACACAGTTCATGTCCACAAGTGCACTAATCACTTCTGAGTATTGCAAGGATTCTGGACTTTTAAATTCCTGGAATTTATCTTTCCCCTCAGCATGGAGAGGGCCAGAATTCATCTTCACTCTGGTGGTAATTTAACAAGTCTCTCTGTCTCTCTCTCTATTTCTCTCTCTCTCACTCTCTTGGCCACACCCAGCAGCACTCAGAAGTTACTCTTGGCTTTGAATTCAGAAATTGCTCAGGGGACCATTTTGAATGCCTGTGATTGAACTCAGGTCTGGGATGTGCAAGGCAATTGTCTTACCTACACTGTGCTATCACTTTGGCCCTCCATTGAGTTTCTTTTATAGAAACCTGGTAGTCTGGTAGATAAGGAGCCTGAATCTTCTTAGAGGTACAAATAGTGATCTTGAACTTGGAAATAGTCCTTGTCTTACACCCACAGCAAGGTTTTTCAGGGTAAAGACAGGACCATCACAAGGGACATCCTTTGCAGCACCTCTCATCCTAGAGCTGCAGAATACTTGAATCCTTGTCTGTGCCCTTGGAGATTTGAGTAAAAAATGAAGTACTCTCTGCACTCCATACATCCACTTCTATTTTCAGACATTTGATTTCTTACAGCACTTACCCAGCCCCTGAAAGGACCCAGGATGAGTCCACACTTGGTAAACAGCCTAGTGTGCGAAAATAGTTGTTTTTAGGCAACCATTTTGACCCAGTGATGCAGTGATGTCTGTGTTTGCTCAGTCAATAATCCTTGACTGATTCCTTTTGTGCTCCTAGGAAATATCCTACATTTTGGTAGATAGATTGGTGATAGAACATTGGACAAGAAATGTAAAGTAAGCCAAGAAAGAAAGATGCAATTACAGACTATCAATAAAACCATGTGCTACTTTAGAAAGTGGGGGAGGGGCAATCATTCAGGTGGCAAGGCAGGAATAGGCATGGTTTTATTTCTGAGCAGAGACTTCGGAAGTGAACGTTAGAAAGCACTGGAGAGAGGCAGTTTCTGGACAAGACACCGAGGCAGAGCAAGCTCAGGACATTTGAGGAGAGAATTGTAGATTGTTTCCAGAGTGCCAGCAAGGCAGAGAGTGGTAAGTTTGTGGGAAGAGAAACAGAAGATGTTTATCTAGGGATGTGAAGACCATGGTGGAGAGAAACTATTGGCTTACGCTCAGTCCAATGAGACCACAAAGTGGACGTGGGGGTTTGGAACATGTTTGACACTTTTAGTAAATTTACATTTTAATGAAATTAGTATCACTTTAAAAGGTTTGCTTTTAGTGGTCTCAGGAATGGAAACTGGGGGACCAGCATGGTACTTGGCAGGCTCAACATAATTACATTTTTTAATTTAAAATTTTTTTATTGAAACCATTGTAATTTACAATCCTTCATAGTTGGATTTCAGCCATGCAATGTATCAGGGCCAATTTCACCACCAGTGTGGAAAAAACCTTCCTTCACCAATGTTTCCCGAGTGCATCCTGTATTATCACACTTTGCCCCATGGCCTGCCTGTATAACAAACCCATTTTAAGTTTAGATTGTTAGAGTTTGGGTCTCTTAATTTTATCTTTGTTGACTTGGTTTTTGATATAGTTCTGTCTTTATTTTATTTCCGCCAATGCAGTTGAGACCACTGTCCCCTAGACCCCGCCCTTTCTTTTTTTTCCCTTCTCAATTTTATATCAAAATGAAGGTATATGAGGTAGAATAAAGCAATTAGTGGGACCATAGCAATAGTGCAGCGGTAGGATATTTGCCTTGCATGTGGCTCACCCAAAACGGACCTGGGTTTGATCCCTGGCATTCCATATGGCCCCCCAAGCATTTCTGAGAGCATAGACCTCAGTGTCACTGGGTGTGGCCCCAAAACAAACAAACAAACAAACAAAAACCCAACAAAGCAATTCATGTCCCAAGTTTCTATAAAAAAGGCAGGAGCTCCTATTTAAAAGATAAAAAAAAAAAAGGGTTGGCAGTTCTTTGCATAAGCAAAGCAAAAATTGGGGAAGATAGGAAAAACTGGCCTAAACATAAAGCATCCTGCCATAAGACCAAATATAGGCTTCAGTCAGACTAAGTTGTTTAACTCCAAAGTCTTTCTTCATGGTCCCAGGAAAAAGTTTTCCTCAATCACCATTGTTGCAGTCAGATCTTCAGTAATTAAAGATGATCATTTTTCTACAGATTCTATTTTAAACTCAGGGTGTCATGAAGCATCTCCTTCATGACAGGCAGGAAAACCCACCCTGAATGCATGTTGTTGCTGTTTCCAACTCATCAGGTCATATGGTATGAGCAGGTCATACCAGGGCAGAATTACGATCTTCCCCAGTAAAGTTTAATTCCTGGTGGTGGTGCAGAAAACCATGCTGGTTCTAAAGATGGTATCCAAGGTTCAGGGGTGAACAGCTGATGTCCAACTGACTGAAGCCTAAGTCAAGTCACTATGACAAATGTTCAGGGTGAGAGGACTTCTGCAATAAAAAATTTAGAAATTCCTATCTCTATTAGTTAAGAAGTTCTTTCTATATGTAAGATATCTCCATTTTAATGTGCCTGTGCAAAAAAGGAAACAATACCACAGGATACTATGGGTGCATATGGGGTAAAAGTAATAAACTAAGTTCTCTTTAACCTGGTTCTAACAACTCAGAACCCAAAAGAAATCTATCTTTTAGAATTTTCTACTAAACAAATACAAAAAAGAAGTGGGGGAAAACTACATCTAAATAAGGAAATACATACTAAGAAGGAAATAGTTCTAAAGACATATAAAAAGGAAATATACATATCCCCCTTTAAATCTTTAGAAATAGTCTTGGGGGATATAATTCAGAGCACAGCTTCAACCTGCTATGTGGTCATATGAAGTCTGAAGAATGGCTCACAGCAGTAACAGGTCAGGAATTGTCCTTGAGCTGAGGGTCTCTCAAAAGCCAAATTCAGTAACAAACAACAGTCCATGGCAAAGGGAGGTGGGAGAAAAGGGGCCATCGAGATCAAAACATCAGCAACAGTGGCAGCAGCTTCTTCCTGGGCCTAGTCAGGAGGTGGGCTGGGAGCCAGCTGGCAGTGGGTTGGGATAGGGGGTATGTTCCAGTTCCTGAGGATTTAAGAACTGAGGGTAAAAAGGGTTAGATGGTGAGATATATAATAGGTAGAAAGACTATATACAACACAGACAGGCATTACCTACAGTACAGACCAACATTAGACAGACATAGAAGTGATCACCACATACACACACTTGAACACACACACATAGATAGACAACGAAGATCAATCCATGGGTTGTAGTTGAAAAACTGACCCAGGTGGCACGGGTCAGAGTGCTTAAATATAAAGCCAGGTCCAGAAAGATAGCACAGTGTAGGGCATTTGCCTTGCACTCCACTGACCCAGGAAAGACCTGAGTTTGGTTCCTGGCATCCCGTATGGTCCCCTTAGACTCCAGGAGCTATTTCTGAATGCAAAGTCAGGAGTAACCCCTGTGTGGTATTGGGTGTGGTCCCCAAACAAAACAAAACAAAAAATATAAAGCCTTTAGGTCAAATGAAAAGGTTTTCCAATTTCTAGGAAAATTATCATTGGTGAGAGTAAACTTTGCTGAAACGGCAATATGGGTTAGATTGTGCACAGAACATTTTTAAAAGAATCATAGTTTTCAAGTCTAGAATACTAAGTAATATGTTAATGAGCACTGTAAAAGGAGTCTGCACCATGAAATAATGGGTTTTAAACATCCTGGTTCCTTTCTTGAAAACAAATTAAAAACATGGGCATTATGATATTATAGTAAATGAACTTGAATTAAAAATAAACCGCAAAAACATACTCCTTAAATGAGCACTCTAGCAAGATCTATGGCATGCAGCTGCCTATCCCAATATCTGTGAACATAAACATTAGATCATATTAGTAGTAATAATAAATGGAAAATGAATACATTATAATAATTGTCAAGACATTATCATAATGAGCACTGTATTTGGTGTCTAATAAATATAGCATTGTAATGTGAAACTCAGGCATCCAACCTAAATCTCCAAGAACCACTGTGAACAAAAGGATTAAAAAGTTATTATAGATTATTATATTATATTATATTATATATTATAGACATATATTATATATCAGACATATATATTATATAAGACACTAAAGCATTCTTAACATGAACTAGAATTAGTGTGAGTTCATGGCTTCCAAAAGCATTCTGCATCTGTTTTATAAAAATTTTTTAATAAGTAAAATATAATTAAAAATTTAGCTGCTGGGATTGACAAAGCACAATGTCATTTCAAATATGGTTTTATACGTTCTTCCGATCTCATCTTCCTGCTTCCAATCTCACCACTCCATGACCTCATCAGTCACCCCAGTTTCCCACTTAACTCTCTACCAACTTCTTGACAGAAATATATATCTCCAGTCAACTTTTATTGATAATGATTGGTAACAGAGATACACACTGATTTCTGAGGGTGGATGTAGCTGAATGAACTACATCTCATTTTTATTAAGCACTCTCATATTATATAAATATATCTTTTTTTCAGTCACATATGTGTGTGTATGTGTGCAGGCATGTGTGTGCAGGTGGGGTGCTCCATTCATCATTCTTGTTTCCATCTGAACTCTTTATCCCACATGATTTATCACACATGCAGTCCCTTGCCGAGGCTGGGGAAGACCCCAAGCTCATCTCACCCACTTGCCTGCTTCCCTATGGCTTGAATTTATCTCTTGCCTGTGATCTTGCAGCACCTCTGGCCTTGATTTGGGTTGGACACCTTGTGACTGTGGCCATCCCTCAGACCAACCATGGGATGGCTACATTTTGAGTGTCCAAACTTGGTGACCTGTGCCTGGAAATTCAAAGAAGACTTGGGAGAGTCCATGACTGGATCTAGTCAGACATCTCCACTAAGTTTGTGTTGTGACTTGAACTCCCCAGATGTAGAATGTATGACAAATGCATGAATTCTTTTGTGCGTGGCTAGAGGCCAATTTTCCCCTGTCTTTATACAAAGCCAACAATCAGCAGCTAAGAAGTTTGTGAGTTTCTTCTAGGATGTTCTGAGTATTCGGATCTAACTTCTCAGCAGGCATCTGGGGTTGGAGGGAGGGATGCCAGGGCCACTTAGGCATTAGGGTCTCCACCTCCTTTGTAGCCCAGTCTATGGCCTCCTTCTCTCTTTCCTGGTCTGTTGCCCCCCCACCCCCCATCCGAGATGTGAACGGGTGCCTTTAGGGGCCAACAGACCAAGTCTCCCACTTCGGCCATGCAACTCGCGACTCCATAGGGGAACTTATGGCTATTAACTGTCCATTTCCCTCCCATGCTCCCCCTGTAAGTCTCGGTGAGCTTGGCCACCAGATATGCCTTGTTATATTTGGTACACTCTTGATACTCCCTATAGCATCGGGAGTGAACTTGATTAAGCTCCACACATCCAGCGGGGCATTTTCCCCCTGAAGAGAGAGGCAAAGGCTGAGGTTTTGCTTTACACACCCATTCTGGCTCCCCCCCCCCACACACACACATGGGAAGTAGGGGACTGAAGGTAAGCAGTTCTAGTCCCACAGTCTACTGATCGAGTGTACAGAAGCCTACTGTTGAGTTTATAGCCCCCCCTGCAGTCACAGGGGTTTCCATATAGTCTTTAGTTCATCTGGGTGTACGGCCTGATCGAGTCCTCCCTCAGAAAGTGCCAGGGGAAGCATTGTCAGAGTCAGTGAGCACATCAGGGCTGGAGTGTGCCCGCTGGACCCGAATCTTGAGGGGATTCTGTGTGCTCCACTTTCCACTCATCATGGTTGAGATCAGCAGGGGCAGGTTTTAGATGGGAGGTGTGAACCCAGGAAGCTATGCTGTCCACCTTAACAGAAGTTGGGGTTGACAACATAAGGTCCTTTCCACCTAGGCTCTAGTGTCTGCGAGTGGTGCAGGAAAGGCAACTGAAGTTTAGGGCTCTATTGTTTTCTCTCTACCCTAATGGCCCTTTTAGTTGCAGGATTAAAGAAAAGAACACAGAAACCTCCTTATCTTCGTGGTGAAATTCACAGCCTGGACAAGAAAAAAGCCCTGAAGATCCAGCTGAGTCAGCTTATAAGACCAGAACAAAAGACAGACAGTCCTGGTCTTCCTACAGCAGCAACCACCCCCCCCCCCCCAGTGCGAATGCTTTCTGAGCCTTATAATGTTTTCTCTCCCCCTTCCACTCCCCTAGAAGCTCAGCTGGCCGCCATCGCTGCCCTACAAAGTCAAGTCTGGAAGGGACTCAGACAGGCATATGAACCCAGAGAACTGACGATGACTCACCACTTCAAGCCTGAAGACCAGGTCCTACCTTGGGCTACTTCTTCTCTTCTTTTCTTTTTCTTTTTTTTTTGACTTCTTCACTCATCCTTTGGGAGTGGTTTTGCTGTTAAAAACAGCCACGTGCACCGAACTCACACTATAACTTAGCATTAGGGCCCTAGGAACAGAGCCTTAAATTGCCTGCTGCCAGTTTAGAATTACTTTTCTAAATACTTTTGCACCTAGCAGGATCAGATTTTATTGCTTTCTTTATCTTTAAGTATTCACAACCTAGTACCATCAAGATTTTTACATTAAGCCACCTTAAAATCCACCATTAAGTTTGGTGAGATAAATTAGACATGGAATTGAAATACTGTAACAATAATATGCATTCACAAAGTTAACAATATTGTTTAAAAAGCCACCACAATAATTTGCAACTTTTTTCAATTGTTCAATTTAAGAAATCTTTAAGTTAGAAATGTTAGAAATTTAAACGCTCAAAAGAAATTTTTTCCTGACTTCTGAATCATTTGCTAAATTTTTCTTTGATATGTAAAAGACCCACTGGGATTACTTTGCCTACAGCCACATTTCCCAGCCAGGTGAGTCCCGAAGGACAATAGCCATTTCCCTGGGGACTCAGTAAATTCCTTCAGGCTGAAGAGTTAAAAAACACCCTTTTTTTCTTTAGCTAAAAAAAGCAGCCAGTTAGCCCCATTTCTTTCTGACCTTAACACATGGCAGGAAAGTTGGGTGATTGCAAAGTCCAGAAATTCTCCAGGGAAAATTTATCCCCGATGGCCATTGAGAAATCTGGGGTTTGCGATCTCTGACACTCTCTGCCATGTCCCTAGAATAACAAAGCCGGCTTAACACACAATTTCTGACCTGAGGAGAAGTGGCCCCTAGAATTTCTTTCCATGGTCAGACCAAAGAAAAAAATAGAACACAAAGAAACATAGACAAAAAACAGACAGTGGTGCCACACTGGAACAACCCCAATGAATGCACTCAAGTAATTTCTGCCCAATGTTCTAGTGTCAGAGTAAGTGGGGTGAATTGACTTTGCCTGATTATAGCGAGTTTGAAATTTTCTATCACAGTGGCTAATACAGAAAATTACTTAGGAGGAAAAATATTCCTGAGCCTATGACAATATGAAGGGCAAGCAACCCAATAAAAGTATCAAAATTTTCTGTCTGAGAAGTGCAATTTGAAATACAACCATAGAAAAAGAAAATGAGAAGGAATCAAACTTATCAAAGGAACATTCAGAGGCACAACTGTAAAATTCACAGATTAATTCTCAACTGTAAATACCAACAAAAATCCAACAGACGGCAATGCCAATAACAACCAAGCTGGTGTAGCTCCACAAATCACAGGCAGACAACCTCTCCCAAAGCCCGGAACGTCTTCCCACTGCTTTTAATGACCTCCTGTGGCACCTCCAGGGTCGTGACCTATAGCACAGAGCCCGTCAGCTCGCTACTACTTGAATTCCTCGTTGAGTAGGGGACTCGAACCCTCAGTCACAAAGTCTATCTGCCCAAAAAGAAAAGCCCAGGCCTAGAAGGATTTCCTAATGAATTTTTTCAAATCTTTCAAGAGGAGCTACTACCAATCCTAGCCAGGCTCTTCCATAAAATTGAAAAAACGGGAACATTCCCAAACAGCTTTTATGAAGACAACATCACCTTGATACCTAAACCAGACAGAGATGCTACCAAAAAAGAAAATTACAGACCAATATCCCTGATGAATGCAGATGCAAAGTTCTTTAACAAAATCCTGGCAAATAGGATCCAATGCATCATCAAGAAGATCATACACTACGACCAAGTAGGTTTCATCCCAGAAATGCAAGGATGGTTTAACATCCATAAATCTATCAACATCATACACAACATCAACAAGAAAAATAAAAATCACATGATCATATCAATGGACGTAAAGAATGCATTTGATAAGGTCCAAAACCCATTCATAATCAAAACCTCAGCAAGATGGGATTGGAAGAAACCTTTCTCAATCTAGTTGAAGCCATCTACCACAAGCCAATGGCAAATATTATCCTCAATGGAGAAAAACTAAAAGCCTTTCCTCTAAATTCTTGTACAAGACAAGGCTGTTCGCTCTCACCACTTCTCTTCAACATAGTACTGGAAGTTCTTGCTATAGTGATCAGGCAAGAAAAAGATATCAAGGGAATCCAGATAGGAAAGGAAGAAGTAGTGCTCTCATTGTTTGCAGACGACATGATACTCTACTTAGAAAACCCTAAATACTTTACCAAAAAGCTTCTAAAAACAATAGATTAATATAGCAAGGTGGAAGGCTACAAAATCAACACACAGAAATCAATGGCCTTTTTATACACCAATAATGATAGGGAAGAGATGGACGTCAGGAAGGCAATCCCATTCACAATAGTGCCACACAAACTCAAATATCTTGGAGCCAACTTGACTAAAGATGTGAAGGACCTATACAAAGAAAACTATAAAGCCCTGCTCTAAGAAATAAGAGAGGACACACGAAAATGGAAACACATACCCTGCTCATGGATTGGCAGAATTAACATCATTAAAATGGCAATACTCCCCGAAGCATTATACAGATTTAATGCGGTCCCCTTAGAAATACCCATGACATTCTTCAAAGAAGTGGATCAAACACTTATGAAGTTCATCTGGAACAATAAACACCCTCGAATAGCTAAAGCACTCCTAGAGAAAAGGAAAATGGGAGGCATTACTTTCCCCAACTTTAAATTGTTCTACAAAGCAATAGTTATCAAAACAGCATGGTATTGGAAAGACAGACCCTCAGATCAGTGTAATAGGCTTGAGTTCTCAGACATTGTCCCCCAAATATACAATTACCTAATTTTTGACAAAGGAGCAAGAAATCCTAAGAGGAGCAGGGAAAACCTCTTGAACAAGTGGTGCTGGCAGAACTGGTTAGCCACTTGCAAAAAAGCAAACATAGATCCCCAGTTAACATCATGTACGAAGGTAAAATCCAAATGGATTAAAGACCTTGATATCAGACCAGATACCATAAGGTATATAGAACAACACGTTGGTAAAACACTCCATGACATTGAGACTAAAGGCATCTTCAAGGAGGAAACTGCACTTTCCAAACAAGTGGAAGCAGAGATCAACAGATGGGATACATTAAACTGAGAAGCTTCTGCACCTCAAGAGAAATAGTGCCCAGGATACAAGAGTCACCCACCAAGTGAGAGAAACTATTTACCCTACACCCATTAGATAAGGGGCTAATATCCAAAAAAATACAGGGCACTGACAAACTTTACAAGAAAAAAACATCTAATCCCTTCAAAAAATGGGAAGAAGAAATGAACAGACACTTTGATAAAAAAGAAATACAAATGGCCAAAAAGCACATGAAAAATGCTCCTCATCACTAATCATCAGGAAGATGCAAATCAAAACAACATGAGATACCACCTTACACCACAGAGATTGGCGCACATCAAAAAGTATGAGAGCAATTAGTGCTGGCGGGGATGTGGAGAGAAAGGAACTCTTATCCGCTGCTGGTGGGAATGCTGTCTAGTCCAACTTCTATGGAAAGCAATATGGAGATTTCTCCAAAATCTGGAAATTGAGTTCCCATTCGACCCAGCTATTCCACTCCTAGGGATATACCCTAAGAACATAAAAATACAATACAAAAACCCCTTCCTTACACCTATATTTATTGCAGCACTATTCACAATAGCCAGGGTCTGGAAACAACCAAGATGCCCTTCACCAGACGAATGGCTAAAGAAACTGGTACATATACACAATGGATATTATGCAGCCGTCAGGAAAGATGAAGTCATGAAGTTTTCCTATACATGGATGTACATGGAATCTATCATGCTGAGTGAAATAAGTCAGAGGGAGAGAGAGATGCAGAATAGTCTCATTCATCTATGGGTTTTAAGAAAAATAAAAGTCATTTTTGTAACAATCCTCAGAGACGATGAGAGAAGGGCTGTAACTTCTAGCTCATTCCATTAAGCTCACCACAAAGAGTGGTGAGTGCAGCTATAGAAATAACTACACAGAGAACTACTATAATCATGTGAATGAATGAGGGAACTGGAAAGCCTTTCTGGAGTATAGGTGGGGGTGGGGTGGATGGAGGGAGATTTGGGACATTGGTGGTGGAAATGTTTCACTGGTGAAGGGGGGTGTTCTTTACATGACTGAAACCTAATCTCAATCATTTATGTAATCAAGATGTTTAAATAAAGAAAAAAATTTAAAAAATATTACTTTTAAATTTTTATTTCTGTTTTATGTATATTTTTAAAAGTAAGGCAGACTGCTTCATGCAGTGCCACATATAATTTGTCTGGAGACTTGGAAGCTTCACTACCCTAAGTTCTTTTACAAATGGACCTTGTGAACTTGTTTGGATGTTCAAGCAGGAAAGAGCAACTACTTATACACTCTTGACTGAATAATGATCCATCTTTATTAGGGAAAGCCTTGCTCTTAAACTGAGCATCTTCAGAGGGATTCACAAGGAGCAAGGAGACAGGAATAGGAATCTGTTCAGCTATGCATATTAGCTGAATCAACCCTGGCTATCAATGTGGTGACATATGATGCAATCAGATCACTCGCAGATCCTAAATAATCAATTTATTTAAAGAGCATGTATTACATGGTTGATTGTAAGACATTTAGTTCTAGATACATAAAAGCAATCTTGTTTAAAAAAAAGATTAGAGGAAAAAACACGGAAGAGATAAAAAGGTATAGTGACAGGCAATATTATGAAAATCATTGTAACTCCAAGGAATCATTAAGTCATTGTCAGAAGGTTTAGCTCACCATTCATTTGTTTCTGAACAGTAAGTCATCTCATCTACTCACTAGTCTCTAAATTGGTGTGTTCTTACATGGATGAGAGTATTGAACAAAATGAAGATATCAGATGGCAAAAACGAGTACCTAGTCCTGGAATTCAAAACACGGTTGCTGATACTGCAACTTTTGTTGGGCATGTTTTCAGCTGCCAGGTCTCCTTGAAGTATGAGAAGAAGTGAAAGGGTGGGCAGAATCCTACAATCACTTTAAAAATGTCTTGTTGCTATCAGCCTAAATACCTGCATACCTGAAATTTTAGATAGGCATCTCTTCAGAGAGTCATAGTGGTCAATTAACATTTTCATAATGGTCCCTTCTCTGCCTTAAATATACTCCCCGTTATTTTTGGCAATCTTTCTACTATGATTTGTTCCTCCTGTTACTCTTCTCTTTTATCTCTGGATATTATTACCATGTTGTTTTTTTAAAATATATCCCACAAAGAGGGCAAGTATTTTATGTCTATCTCTCTTCTTCTGATTCATTTTGCTCAGTATACTACCTTGATAGCCATGAAAGTTTAATCAGTTTTCTTGACTTTATTTTTTATTGTTGAATTACTGGTCCTATTGTAAGAAGTGTTCATATTCCACTGTAGTGTGTGATCTGGTTGTGGGATTAGTGGTTCACTTCCTTCCTAGTATTCCTTCTTCATCCTAGGATGAGACCTGGCTCTGGTGAATCAAAGCCTGGATTTCAGGAAGGAAAAGGCTCATTCTTTGGTCTTCCTCCTCTAAGCTGCTTTCCTTCTTATGTGCAGAAGTTTTGTATGGTGGATTCCAGGCTTGAATGTTGAATATTTGAACCCATTCTTGCACCCTTTCACTGTGTGGATTATTTCCTGCATCCATGTTTGCTTCCAGACCTGCATATCACCAGATCCTAGTTTTGGAGTCTGAGTCTCCACTTCTAGATGATGCCTGAACTCAGACCTTAAATTAAAATAGGGACTAAAACAGGGACTGTGCTGCTGATTGGTGAGATGTTAATTTCAGTGCTCCTCAGCACTGAAATGAATGAATTTCACCAATTTAGGTTTTTTAAGCCTAGGACTATTTGGTTCAACATGATATCAGTGACTTGGGCTTTCATTGAAGGAGCCTGGCTTCTCCTCATGCAAGTTGCATTAGTGTGACTTTTTTATTTTTCATTTTGTCTGTATTATAAAATTACAAGATATGGACTGAAGTCTCTAACCTTGCACTAAAAGTTGAAGTGTGTGATGAATAATCTAACCTTGAACTAAATGTTCTGAAACATTCTCTAATATTTCTGAAAGGCCTGTAAATTCAAAAATTAGGACGGCATTTCCAGTGACCACACATGGTCAAGCCCCGAGCCCTGAGGTTGGTGTTTTGGATCTATCTACTAGCAGTAGGCAAGTAGAACCTCTAGTTGTTTTACTCAATGATATTGGCTTGCAAAGTAAAACAAATTATATTAAAATGGCCCAATCGGAAGGCTGATCTGTAAGGTTTTCACTTAATATCCCTTTTCCTCAGTTTTGTACAGATTGTGGAATGAATCTACCTCCACTACTTGGGCTAGTTCTTAGGAAAATAGGTACTAACAGAGAATCAAAAATAAATTCTCGCCCGTCCCCGCCAGGTTTCTCCTGCCTCCCACAGGTAGGGAAGCCCCACCCAACCACGCTGACCCCGCGAACGGCCCCGCCCCGCCGGGTTTCTCCTGCCTCCCACAGGTAGGGAAGCCCCGCCCAACCACACCGACTGCTTAACACAACATATAGGTTAGCCAGCTCAGACTTAACACCCAAATTTCTTAAATAATTAAGAGCCCATAAAATTGGAAACAAAAGGTGGGCACTTGGAGACCTCCATGCCCGCCAGTCTGCGTGCATCTCTTCAGAGTGAGTGCAGTGCCCTGAGGCCACTCCACCTGGGGCATAGGGACCCCTGCGTCCACGACCCCCCCCCCCCGCGCCGGTGCCCAGGGTGAGTGCATTCCCCTGGGGCCCTTCCACGTGGGAGCTTGGAGACCTCCGTGCATACCAGCCTGCATGCACAGAGAACCCATTACCTGCCACCTCACTTTCTGGGCCCCAGAGATCACCCCACCTGACCTGAGCTTAGACAGAGGAGGGCAGTTCCCTAGTACTTAGCCGGCCAGAGTCACCTGCACCACTGGGACAGGCTGGGACCAATAGACTGGGTGAGCTTGGGCTTGCCACCTGGACCTTTGGATAACCTAGAGCAACCTAACCCCTGAGCCCCAGAGTGGACATGAGACCCCCCAAGGGCTGAGGTCAGCTACCCGGTGGGCTTGGCTGGGGGAATTTCTTCTGCGGAAACTCGGAGGGGGTGGAGCTTTATTGACTCCCAGATAGGGGAGGGAACAGAGAGCTAGGCTCAACAGCGCCCGCAACCAGTGTGGCCAGGAGCAGAACTTCACCGACTGACAGGAATAAAGAGAAGGAAATTGACCAGGCCCACTGAAGGAAGGCTGACTTCCAGGTAGTAGAGGGGGGGGAGAGAGAGCTAGACTCAACAGTGCCCCCCACCATTGTGGCCAGAAGATGACCAGCACTAGCTGACAACAATAGGGCAAAGCAATGAATCACGCCACAGCAAGAGCACAGGAGGAGCCAAACCTCAGCAAGCTCACCCAACAGTCCCTCTAGAACCACCCTCAGGGAGGGGACCCATTCCCACACCACAGGGGATCAAAACAGGCTGAAATTAGAAGGAACAGCACTCCAAATCACACCAATAAACACAAAGAAATATGGGTAAATCAAGGAGAACCCTAACATCTAAAGATACGTAAACAAACCGTAACAAGTTTCCAAGTCCTCCAAAACGCACAGATCCATGGGAAGGTGACCTAAAAGCAGCAATGAGGAAGGAAATGCAAGAATTAATAAAAGAAATGAAAGAAACCTTAGCTACCAAGTATAAGAAATCTATGAATGAATGAATCAGCCAAATTAAAGAAGAAATGTTAAAGAACATGAGAGATTCCATACAAAAAGAAGTGAAGGAATTAAAAGACAAAGTAACAAGCCTTACAAGCAGAAGCACAGAGTTGGAGAAACACATTGAAGAACTCGAAGGAAAACTGCAAACAAAAAATGATCAAGAAACCAACAAAGAAATAAAAGGCAAAGCACTGGAAGGAAAAGTCCAGTACCTAATGAACAAGGACAAACGAAACAATCTAAGAATCGTGGGTATACCAGAAGGGGAGGAAATAGGGAAAGAGGAAGAACAAGTAGTCAGAGAGATAATAGCAGAGAACTTCCCCACCCTCTGGAAAGAAACCTCAATGCTAATCCAGGAAGTGAAAAGACTACTTAATAAAATAGACCCTAATAAACCAACACCAAGACATATAGTAATCCAAATGGAAAAAACAATGAGAAAGAGGAACTCCTTAAAGCAATAAGGGAGAAAAAACCTCAAGTACAAAGGTAGGGACATAAGAATCAAACCAGATCTCCCATTTGAAATAATTCAAGCAAGAAGACAGTGGAATGACATATTTAAACAACTGAATGAAAGAAATTTCCAACCTAGGGTCCAATACCCAGCAAAACTATCATTCATATGGGAGGACAGACTAAAAACATTCTCAAACAAGAACGAACTTGAAGTATTTGTGCAAACAAAACCGATCTAAACGACCTACTCAGAGATGAATTACCCAATCTAAACCCCTGATTGTAACAAAAACCACCCTACACAATACAACTGCACAACAGTCCTCTCTCTCAATAATATCCCTAAATGTTAATGGCCTAAACTCTCCAATTAAAAGACACATAGTAGAGAACTGGATTAGGAAAAATAAACCGGACTTCTGCTGTCTGCAAGAAACACACCTACAGTTACAGGATAAGCACTGGCTTAGAATAAAAGGATGGAAAGTAATTATTCAGGCCAATGGAAAACAAAAAAGAGCAGGGACAGCCATTCTTATATCAGACCAAATTGCATTCAACCTCAAGAAAGTGATCAGAGACAAAGAGGGTCAATACTTACTGATCAGGGGAACATTAGATCAAGAAGTACTAACCCAGGTCAATATCTATGCACCTAATGTAGAGTCAGCAAAATATGTGAGGCAACTACTGGCAAACCTGGAGAAACACATGAAGGGAAATGTGATAATAGTAGGGGACCTCAATAATCCACTATCACCACTGGACAGATTAACCAAACAGAAAAATAGCAAAGAAATAAGAGCTCTGAAAAAAAAATTAGAAGATTTAGGGCTAATAGACTTATATAGAGCCCTCCATCCCCAGAAAGCAGAATACACATTCTTCTCAAGCCCACATGGAACCTTCTCCAGAATAGACCATGTCTTAGGATACGAAGCCAACCTATATAAGACCACAAAGGTAAGGATCATTAGAAGTACCCTTTCAGATCACTATGCAACAGAGCTCAAAATTAAGTTCAAGAAGAAGCAATGGAGAAAAACTAATACCTGGAGATTAAACAACATGCTGCTCAACAACAGCTGGATCAAAGAACAACTCAAGGAACAAATAAAAAGATTCCTTGAGACAAATGATAATGAAGAGACAACATGTCAAAACTTATGGGACACAGCAAAAGCAGTAATTAGGGGGAAACTCATAGCAATACAGGCCTATGTCAAGAAACAGGAAAATAACAAAACCAACAGTTTAAAAGATCACCTCAAAGAATTGGAACAACAGCAACAGAGAAATCCAGCCACAATCAGAAGGCAAGAAATAATAAAAACCAGAGCAGAAATAAACAACATAGAAACTAAGAAAACAATACAAAAAAATCAATGAGACCAGGAGTTGTTTTTTCGAAAAAATAAACAAGATAGACAAACCACTGGCAAAACTCACCAAAAAAAGAGGGAAAACACCCAAATCAGTAGGATCACAAATGAAAGGGGAGAGATTACAACAGAACCCCAAGAAATACAACATATCATGTGAACATATTATGAACAACTATACTCAACTAGGCTAGAGAACCCAGTAGAAATGGACAGATTCTTGGAAAAACAACCTCTTCCAAGACTGGAAAAGGAAGAACTAGAAAGCCTAAAAAGACCAATAACCTCAGAGGAAATTAAAGATGTAATTAAAAAAACTCCCTAAGAACAAAAGTCCAGGCCCAGATGGATTTACAGGTGAATTCTATCAAACATTCCAAGAAGACTTACTACCACTTTTCCATAGGCTCTTCCAAACCATAGAAAAAACAGGAATCCTTCCTAACTCCTTCTATGAGGCTAATATCACTCTCATTCTCAAAGATGGCAAAGACACCACCAAGAAAGAAAACTACAGACCAATCTCACTAATGAACATAGATGCAAAGATACTCAACAAAATCTTAGCAAACTGAATCCAGCACTTCATCAAAAAGATCATACATCATGATCAAGTGGGATTTATACCAGGAATGCAAGGTTGGTTCAACATACGCAAATCAATCAAAGTTATACATCACATCAGCAACAAGAAAGACAAAAACCACATAATCATATCAATCGATGCAGAGAAGGTGTTTGACAAAATCCAACACCCTTTCATGTTAAAGACACTCAGCAAAATAGGGTTAGAAGGAACCTTCTTCAAGATAGTTACAGCTATCTATGAAAAGCCTACAGCCAACATTATACTTAATGGTGAGAAACTAGAAGCATTCCCACTAAGGTCAGGAACTAGGCAAGGCTGTCCACTCTCTCCACTCTTATTCAATATAACCTTAGAAGTCCTAGCAAGAGCCCGGAAAGACAGCACAGCGGCGTTTGCCTTGCAAGCAGCCAATCCAGGACCAAAGGTGGTTGGTTCGAATCCTGGTCCCATATGGTCCCTCGTGCCTGCAGGAGCTATTTCTGAGCAGCCAGCCAGGAGTAACCCCTGAGCACTGCCGGGTGTGGCCCAAAAACCAAAAAAAAAAAAAAAAAAAAAAAAAGAAGTCCTAGCAATAGCAATCCGACAAGAGAAGGGAATCAAAGGAATCCAAATTGGGAAAGAGGAACACAAACTATCTCTATTTGCAGACAATATGATGATATACATCGACAACCCTAAAGAGTCCACAGTAAAACTCCTAGAAACAATTAACCAATACAGCAAATTGACTGGATACAAAGTTAATACACAAAAGACAGTAGCGTTTCTATATACAAACAATGAAGTTGAGGAGAGAGAGATTAAAAATACAATTCCATTTAAAATAGTATCAAAAATATCAGGTACCTAGGAATCAACCTTACAAGGGAAGTGAAAGACCTATACCAGGGAAACTTCAAAACACTTCAGAAAGAAATTGAAGACGATCTAAAGAAATGAAAGAACATCCCATGCTCATGGATAGGTAGAATTAACATAGTCAAAATGACTATCCTACCCAAAGTACTATATAGATTTAATGCAATCCCTATCCAAATCCAGACACCATTCTTTAAAGAACAATCAATCACAAAATTCATCTGGAACCACAAAAGACCCAGGATAGCCAAACACATACTGAAAAACAAAAAGCTGGGAGGCATCTCCTTACCTAACTTGAAACTATATAATAAAGCCATAGTAATCAAAACAGCATGGTACTGGAACAGAGACAGGACCTCAGACCAGTGGGTCAGAACAGAATTCCCAGACATAAACCCCCCAGATATACAGCCAACTAATATTTGATAAAAGAGGCAAGAATCTGAAATGGAACAAAGGAAATCTATTCAACAAATGGTGTTGGTACAACTGGAAAACCACATGTACGAAAGTGAAGATTGACCTATACCTCACCCATTATACAAAAGTTAACTCAAAATGGATCAAAGACCTTGAAATCAGACCTGAATCTATAAAGTTTATCGAGAATAAAATAGGCAGAACACTCAAAGACCTATATATCAAAAAGGTCTTTAAGAATGGAGCACCAATGGCAAGAACATTAGCATCAAACATAAACAAATGGGACTACATCAAAATAAAAAGCTTTTGCATTGCGAAAGAAACCCTACTTAACACAAGAAGACAGTTAACAGAATGGGAAAAAATCTTTTCACTCGACATATCAGATAAAGGGCTGATATCTAGAACATACAAAGCACTCAGAAAGCTGAGCCCCACAAAACCAAATAAAGCCATAAAAATGGGGAGATGAAATGAATAGACACTTCTCCGAGGAAGACAGAAGGATGGCCAACAAACACATGAAAACATGCTCACCTTTACTGATCATCAGAGAGATCCAAATCAAGACAACAATGAGATACCACCTTACACCAGTGAGGATGGCTCACATCAAAAATAATGGGAACAATCTCTGTTGGCGGGGATGCAGTATGAAAGGAACTCTGATCCACTGCTGGTGGGAATGCACCCTAGTCCAACACCTATGGAGTACAGTCTGGAGAGTGCTCAAAGAACTCAGAATTGAGCTGCCATTTGACCCAGCAATTGCTCTCCTAGGCATATACCCCCAAGTTGGAAGGACATTCATTCCAAAATATGTGTGCACCCCACTATTTATTGCAGCACTCAGTATAATAGCCAAGTCTTGGAGACAACCTCAATGTCCAACAACAGATGAATGGATCATTAAGATGTGGTATCTATACACCATGGAATATTACATGGCAGTCAGAAATGATACAATAACAGACTTTGCAGCAACGTGGATGGACCTAGAACATGGTATGTTAAACGAAGTAAGTCAGAAGACAAAAGATAAACACAGAATGGTAACACTATTCTGAAGCACCTAGAACATATATCTTATACACAACTAATACCTAACAATCAAATAACAGGGTTTAACAGGGTAGAAACTCCAAACACTGTAATAGTCAGCATATACTCGGGAGCAGTGTCCAAAATACATGAAAAAGGAACAACGCAAACTCTTGACTACACATTATACCACAAAGAAAACAGCAACACCAGAAACAGCAGCATAGAGAGATCAGGTATGTAATCAGCCTTCTACAACAAAGGACCACAATAATCCCTTAGAGATCGTATACAGGAACACAGGTAAAGAACACCACGGGAAATCACTGACTGCAATGGAAACATCCCATAACACTATGTTTTAATGCCTTTATCTTACTATATTTAAAATAACCTCTCAGCTTTTCTGTCCACAGGCGCCCTTGGATACAAAGGGCGGACAAACTAAGATGGCAGCTCGGGATACCTCACGAGATATCATACCTAGCTTGCACTACGAGATGGCCCCGAGAAAACTCTTTAACATACACTTTATCTGGGGCCGGGTTGGTGGCGCTGGAGGTAAGGTGTCTGCCTTGCAAGCGCTAGCCAAGGAAGGACCGCAGTTCGATCCCCCGGCGTCCCATATGGTCCCCCCAAGCCAGGGGCAATTTCTGAGCACATAGCCAGGAGTAACCCCTGAGTGTCAAATGGGTGTGGCCCAAAAACAAAAAAAAATACACTTTATCTCTAGGTTATACCTTCTTTTAGGAATTGAAGCACGTGACCAGTCAGACCACCGAAGCAGTAACTGCGACGTACAGACTTAAACTACAGGCTCTATTCATCGAACACATTCAAGCAAACTAGCATTCCCTTGCTATTCTCTCCTCTCTTCTCACTACTTTCTTTTTTATTTTTTCTTTCCCATTCTTCTCTTTACTTTTTTCCTTTTCTCTTCTCCCTTTCTTTCTAATGTATTTTCTCTTTTCTCCCTTCCTACCCATTCCATATACCTTCCCCTTCCCCCCTTTTGGAAATCGAACTATCCCTTCACCCCTCAATCCCATACAGACCTCCCACCATATTAAAACTCTTCACCCTCAGTCCTTAATCTATTAGGCATCAAGATTGACCTCCTACCCCAACGAACCAGTACCCAGCACCCAGGCGAGGGGACACCCAGTCAAACCCACACCTCGTCTCCTGCAAGAAAAGACAGCCAACTCCCCTGCAGACTCATGCTGCGCTTCCCTCCCTACCAACTCCCCCTAACGTGGTCTGTTTCTTGAAACCGGACTTAGGTCCAAAAGTATCCCCAATGCAAGAACTCTTCCAAGATCTCCCTGCCACAAATCTTTTGCCAATCTGAAGAAGGTCAGGGGGAGTGATAGAAAGATGCCTGGGAACCCACACACCACAAGAAAAACCCAAAAGACAATGGGAAAACCTGTACTTCCAACATAAGCATAACACCTGTATTACACCACCTCTTTACCTGCTTTCCCCCAAATGTAAGGTAGTTTTTTGCATCACTTTGGTCCTTTAAATACTTTGCTAACTCATTTTATTTCTTTTTTCTTTTTATTTTTTAAAAAATGTCTGTCCTACATATACATATGTGAGCACATACATTTTTATTCCTTTTTATAATTTTTCTTTTTTTATTATCTTCTTTGGGTATGTGTTTCTGTTTTCCCCTCTGTCCACCCCCAAATGCACTGACAATATAATGTGCACCATTTCCTGCAAAGGCACACTAAAAAAAAGGGGAAATCTTACATATAAAAAAGAGCTCTTATCTACTAGAGATAGGAACTCATAGTTGTTTACAATACAGGGATATCTCCTACCTTCAAAATATGTCATGTGGAATCAACTTAGACCTCAGGTGATTAGATACCATTCATCTAGCCTTGAACCCTGGATCCCAGACATAGAAACGGCACAGTTATTCACAACAGCTGCAGGAAACAAATCCCATCTGGGACAGCCTTAATACTGCGGGGTCACCATCAAGTGCCAGCTCTAATATGATATCCTGTCAACGAGGAAAATGGGAACAACTTGACCTAAGAGAAGGTTATCCTACCTTACCAGCTAACGACAAGACAAAATCAGAAGACTTGTCACACTTTGGTAGGTCCAAAAGCCAAGATCACGATTTACAGATGACTGGCTGCTAGAACCATGACCAGACTGTAGACATCTTGGGGCCAATAAAAAAGCCCTAGTTTAGGGTTTGAACTACGACCTGCACAATAAACATGATCCCCAGCTCCAAAGGTCTGGCAGAGACAATTGTAACGGAATGGGGCTTCTGGAAGCACAAAGAAAGACGCTATCCTAGGTGCCGTCCTAGGCTCAGTGCAAAGACCAAGATCACCAACCACAGAAGATGGATTAAAATGACACTGAGGAAACAGAACTTCTAGAACCACAAAGACTGAATTCATCATAAGTCCCACCTCTGGATCTGTGCAGATACTGAGACCTCTAGACACAGAGGTCTGATTGTATCACCCAGGACAGAGCAGAAGTCTTCCAGACACCACAAAAGCACCACCGGGAGAGTAAATGATCTTGAACAGAGTCTATAGTTAATCCCATGACAATATACTCCAAGGACGGAGAAACCCCATATCTCTTAGGCCAAGTGAATTCCTCTTAGAATAACCCCAATATTTACTGTGCCAGGGCAGAAGGGAAAAAAAAAAACAACAAAAAGCACAAAACCTTGGTTGTTTTTTATATATTTTTATCTTCATTTATTATTATTATTATTATTATTATTTACCTATCTATTTTTGGTCAATTTCTCTGGGTGTGATTATTGAAATTGTTGTCCCCAGTTATACTTATTTTTTTTCTCTTCCTTTCTTTTCTTTCTTTATGTGCTATGCCATGTTTCTTATTTCAAGACCATGGCATTTTTGGTTTGTTTGTTTTTCTTTGTTTTTTTTGTTTTTGTTTGTTTTTTTTTGTGGTGCAATCGATATTGCTGGAGTCCTCACTGGATATTTGACACTTCTTTTTGTACTGGTGGAGTGTTTTCACCTTCTTTTTCTCCTTCATCTCTCAAATCGAAGATGAGAGCCTCTAGAAGGATTCCGCCCATTTTCAGTGTATTAGACTTTTACCCCAGTTTATTATTTTTCTCTTTTTCAAACAAAACCACACAACTTGAACTAGCTATTCCTGCCTCCCAGTTAGAGGTGGAAATAAGGGAGGCACCAAGACCAAACAGGTGCAAGACTACTAAGTAGTAGGCTAGATACAAAGGGGACCACATATTCTAGCCGCCCTGGGGGTGAGGGAAGAGGATATGGGAGGTAGGACAAAAATGGAGGAGTAGAGAGGACAATTTGGTGATGGGACTCCCCCCTGATTTGATGTAAATATGTACCTAAAATATTATTGTCAACAATATGTAAGCCACTATGATCAAAATAAAAATTATATTAAAAAATAAATTCTCTCTATCAGAAAAACAATCAAACTTCAAACTATGAGTGTTCATTTTATATATTTTTAAATAATTTCTTGATTTAAGTACAATGGTTCCAAACATCTTTGTAATTAGGTTTCAATCATAAAATGCTCACCCCCTTCACCAATGCAACTTTATGGATTATGTTGGTAGATATATGAAAGTGTGATCAGAATATTATCCTCTTTTTTCATTTTGTATTTCATTTTCTATTTATATTTTATATTTCATTTTATAAGGTACAATTTCTTGGTACTTAGAGTGAGGTGTGTACTGAAATCACCAGGACTTTAACATTGTTGCAAAGACCTGTTTAAATTCTTCTCAATAATTACAGTGGAAAATGTGGGTTTCAGATCATTCTAAGAGTAAAATTAAAGCCTAGATCACTCTGGAAGATGGCTGCAGGAGTCACATTGTCTTATGAGATAATGACAGGAGAAGGGGAGTAAAAGAAGTAAATAAGCAGGCAAGAGTTGACTAAGATACTGAGTACAAGGGTAGATATACAAAGATTTTGTAAGCTATGGAGCCATATGAGTAATTTGTGGGGAAATTGACAGATGCTTAAAAGACTGTTTAGAGATATAAAAATTCAAAGACTCCTGATGAAAAACTTAGTCTTTGACAATGCCAATGAATATTGTCAAGTTATTTTATGCCCAATTAGGGAGAGAACAGATGTCATGTGATTTCTACTTGCTTGTATTAATGCTGGGACTTACAATTATACACTTCTGTCATCACACTGCACCTTTAACAACATTGAAAATTCTTTTTCTAATTGGAATTCACTGGTATTTGTATTAAGAAACAATCAGGTAGCTTAATTGATTTAAGGTCTGTAAATTCTCAGATAATTTTGATGGACAAGATGCAGAATGGCATAATAGATTCCATGTACATTCATGTATATAAAATTTTTATGACTTAATTTCTCCGGATGGCTGCATAATATTCCATTATGTATATGTACCAGAGTTTCTTTAGTCATTCATCTGTTGAAGGGCATCTTGAGGAAAATGAGTCAGAAGAGAGAGATAAATGCAGAATAACCTCACTGATCTATGGGTTTTAAGAAAAATAAAAGACATTTTTTTGCAATAATACTCGGAGACAAAGAGGAGGGCTGGAAGGTCCATCTCACAATATGAATCTCACCACAAAGAATGGTGAGTGCAGTTAGAGAAATGACTACACTGAGAACTATCATATCAATGTGATTGAATGAAGGAAGTGGAAAGCCTGTCTAAAGTATAGGCTGTGGTGGGGTGGAGAGGAGGAAGATTTGGGACATTGATGGTAAGAATGTTGCACAGGTGAAGGTGGGTGTTCTTTACGTGACTGAAACTCAACTACAATCATATTTGTAATCAAGGTGTTTAAATAAAGATTAAAAAGATAAAAAGATATAAAAATAAACATACATCCCACTAAAAATGATGCAGAATGGCTTACCTTCACCAGTAGTCATTACGAAAGACTGGACTTTGATAGTAATTGACTTAACAGATTGTCTTATCTTATTTCTATTCACACAATAGAAAGTGCTTTGCCTTTATCTGTTTTTTTTTCCTCTCAAAAATAGGGCTCCCATGCAGTGATTTTAGTGGGCAGCTTTGCCTCAGGACATGGTGAATTCACCCACCATGTGTTAATATTTTGTTGATGTACTTTTGTGTCCAACTCATTAAGTTTTCCTAGGCATATTTTATTGATTACATGGATTATATGTCAATGGCTAGCCCTACTAATAGAAAATTTCAATGTGCTTATGAATTTGTCATCAGCTGCTTACATAGTGCTGGTTTAACAATAACCACAGTGGGGGGGATCAAATCTACACTTTACCTCCATTTCAGTACTTGGGCTTCATATTGGAGTTTACTTTAGTGCATCCAGGAAAGATTTCTATTTTTCATAAATATCTAATGACTCTTAATTAGTTTCAAAAACTCTTAGGTGATATAAATGGGATCTGTTCCTCTCTTGAGTTTCTGAACCCAATACTCAACAGCTTATTTAGTACTTTAAAAGAAAATCCAGATTTCAATAGTCCTAGGTATTTAACACAAAAGGCCCGACTGAAATTAATCTTTTTCATGGCTTCAAACTCACATATTTTCAGGTTCATTCCTGGAGATAAGGTGTGATATTTAATTTTTGTAACCATTCCTTCCCCTATTGATGCTATTGTTCATTTAGAATGGATTTACTTACACAAGAAACAATGTCACTTGTTTGTGTCCTATTTAGAATTCATCACTACTCTTATCATCAAGGAAAGGCTCAACAATTTCTTTGGTAGATTTTTTTATTTGTTTGTTTTTAGTTTTGGGAACACACCTGGTGATGATCAGGGGTTACTCCTGGCTATGCATTCAGAAATCGCTCCTGGCTTTAGGGGACCATATGGAATGCCAGGGATTGAACCCAGATCCATCCTGGATCAGCCTCTTGCAAATGCCCTACCACTGCACTATCGTTCCAGCCCCTCCTTGTTAGGTTTTGATGCTGAATACTGATGCTATTCCAAAAAAGGGAATTGAATGTATATTACCTCTCATTGAGCCCTTGTAATGGGATCTATTTGATTTTTCAGAAGATGTTTCCTCCCATTATTCTGCTGGAAAGGCCCTGTGCTTCTTTAAGAGGACAAATTTTGCGATCTCATCTATTACCAGCTCCTCCCCTATACCTGATGCCTCTGTGTTTTACATTGATGTGTCATCATCAAGAAAAGACTGCATTTCTGGTCCTTCTCTGACCACAATAGCACATACTAATTACAAGTCTCTCAACAAATGGAACTTACTACCTTAAATTACTTACTATCACATGTTTTAGAGTCATGCAATGTAGTAAGCAATTCAGCTTCTGTAGTAGGATATTTTCCATATAGTAACTGTATCTTTAAATGCTCATAACCAGGTTGTTCAAGATTTTATGTAGCAATTACAGCACCCCCCTTTTTTAAATAAAACGTTCTGGGTCAATATTTATCTGTCACTGACATAAGAGCCCATTCTTGCCTCCCAGGGCAGATTGCGTTAGGAAGTGAAGCTGCCAATCATCTGGCCATGTCAATATTTAAATCGTCTGCAGAAGAACATGCAGCATTTCATAAAAATATCATATATAAGTAATATTATGTATTTATCCTTCTGATTTACTTCATTTAACATAATATTTTTAAGTTCCACCCATGTTGCTGCAAATTGCATGATTATATAATTTCTTACTGATATGTAGTATTCTATTGTTTATATGTACCACATCTTTATGATCCTTTTATCTGTTGTTGTACATCTAGGCTTACTCCAAGTCTTGGCTATTGTACTGAGTGCTGAAATGAATCGTGGTATGCATACTTACTTTTGGATAAATGTCTCTAGGTCCTGGGTTTATATACTTAAGAAAGAAATTTCTGGTTCATATGGCAGTTCAATCTTGAGTTTACTAAGAACCCACCATATTGTTTTCCATTGGGGTTGGAACAGGTAGAATTCCCACAACAATGGATGAGAGTTCTGTTTTTACAACAACCCAGATAGCAGAGACAATTCCCATAATTTTTGATATGTGCCATCCTCACTGGTGTAAGATGGTACCTCATTGTTGTCTTGATTTTGATTTCTGTAGTAATGAGTGATGGTGAACATGTTTTTATGTATTAATTGGCCATCTGTTGGTCTTTCTCAGAGAAGTATAAATTCATTTCTTCACCTCATGTTTTGATTTTTTAAAAGATTTTGTGTAGCTAACGTTTCTAACTCAACCCATTATCTGATGTGTTGAGTGCAAAATTTTTTTCCCATTCCATTAGCTCTCTTCTAGTTTTAATCCTGTTTCTTTTACAATACAGAAACTTTTTAGTTTGATATAGTCCATTTCATTTAGGTTTGATGCTTTATCCTTGCCATTGTCATTCTTTCATCAAAGACTTTTTTGAGGTATAAGTCTTGGAGAGTGATATGGGGATTCCTCCAAAAACTGGAAATTGAGCTCCCATATGATCCAGCTACACCACTCCTTGGAATATACCCTAGGAACACAAAAATACAATACAAAAATCCCTTCTTTACACCTATATTCATTGCCACACTATTTACGATAGCAAGATTCTGGAAACAACCAAGATGCCCTTCAACAGATGAATTGCTAAAGAAATTATGGTACATATACACGATGGAGTATTATGCAGCTGTCAGTAGAGATGAAGTCATGAAATTTTCCTATACATGGATGTACATGGAATCTATTATGGTGAGTGAAATAAGTCAGAGAGAGAGAAAGACGCATAATAGTCTCCCTCATCTATGGGTTTTAAGAAAAATGCAAGAGATTCTTGCAATTATTTTCAGAGACAAAAGAGAGGAGGGCTGGAAGTTACAGCTCACTTCATGTACCTCCTCACAAAGAGGGATGAGTTTAGTTAGAGAAATAACTACATTGCGAACTATCCTAACAATGAAAATGTATGAGGGAAATAGAAAGCCTGTCCAGAGTACAGGCAGGGGTGGGGGTGGGGAGGAGAGATATTTGGGACATTGGTTATGAGAATTTTGTACTGGTGATGGGGAGTATTCTCTTACATGACTGAAACCCAACCACAATCAAGTTTGTAATCAAAGTGCTAAATAAAATATTATTTAAAAAAAAGAAATGCCACCAAGTTTTTGTTTTTCAATATGTATTTGGCTAACAGGTCTTTTGTGGTTTCACACGAACTTTATAATTGCTCTAATTGCTTAAAGAATGATGTCTGTATTTGAAAAGGAATTACATTAATTCTATATAGCAGTTAGGTAAAATGGTCATTTTGATGATGTTGATTCTGCCTACCCAAGTGCATGGGATGTCCTTTCTATTCCTTAAGTCTTCTTCAATTTATTTATTGTTCTTCTTTATTTAAACATCTTGATTACATAAATGATTGTGATTAGGTTTCAGTCATGGAAAGAACACCCCCTTCACCAGTGCAACATTCCCACCACCAATGTCCCAAATCTCCCTCCCTCCATCCCACCCCACCCCATCTGTACTCCAGACAGGCTTTCCAGTTCCCTCATTCATTCACATGATTATGGTAGTTCTCTGTGTAGTTATTTCTATAGCTGTATTCACCACTCTTTGTGGTGAGCTTCATGGAGTGAGCTGGTGTTCCAGCCCTCCTCTCATTGTCTCTGAGGATTGTTGCAAAAAAGTTTTCATGGTATAAGTCTTTCACATCTTTTGTTAGGTTGATTTCTGGGTACTTAATATTTTTAGATACTATTTTAAATATGATCTACTCTTTAGTCTTTTTCTCCTGTTTCGTTATTTGTATAGAGGAATGCTACTGTCTTTTGTGTATGGACGCTGTAGCCAGGGCTTTGTTGTATTACTTTATTGTTTTTACGATCTTTTCTGTGGACTCTTTAGGATTTGCATTGTATATTATATAATCTGCAAATAGAGATAGCTTGATTTTCTCTTTCTTTTTTGGATTCCTTTGATTCCCTTCTTTTGTCTGATTGTAATTTCTAGGACTTCTAAAATTATTTTGAAGAGTGGAGATAGTGGACTCTCTAGTGCCTAACCTTAGAGGAAATGCTCTCAAATTTTTGCCAGTAAGTATAATGTTGGCTATGGGATTTTTATATAGAGCTGTAACTATCTTGAGGAAGGTTCCTTTCAACCCTATTTTTCTGAGTGTTTTTCATCATGAATGGGTGTTGGACTTTGTCAAATACCTTCCTAGCATTGATTGATGCTGTTATTTTTTTAATCTTTCTTATTGTTAATGTGGTGTATGATGTTGATTGATCTGTGGATGTTGAACCATCCTTGCATCCCTGGGATGAAACCCACTTACTTGGTCATGGTGTATAATATTTTTGATGTTGTGTTGTTGGATTAGCTTTGCAAGATTTTGCTGAGAATTTTTGCATTCATGTTCATTAATGAGGATTGGTCTGTAGTTTTTTTCCTTGGTGGTATCTTTGTCAGCTTTAGGAATGAGTGTGATATTAGCTTCATAAAAGGAATTAGTAAGTATTCCTTTCTTTTGAATGTTTTGGAAAAGCCTCAGGATCAATGGTAGTAATTTTTGAATATTTGATAGAATTGGCCTGTAAAACCATCTGGTCTGGATTTTTATTCTTTTGGAATTTCTTAATTACTGTTTCAATTTCTTTAGCTATGATTGGCCTGTTTAGGCTTTCTACTTCCTGCTTAGTAAGTCTTGGAAGATGATATTTTTCCATGAATCTGCTGTTTTCTTCTGAGTTTTCTAACTTAACTGAATATAGCTGTTCATAATAAGCCCTCATGATGTCTTGCATTTCTTGAGTTTCTGTTGTAATCTCTCACCTTTCATTTGAATTTATTTGGGTGTTTTTCCTTTTTTTTTTTTTGCCAGCAGTTTATCTATCTTGTTTATTCTTTAAAAAAGCAACTCCTGGTCTCATTGAGTCTTTGTGTTTTCTTTGTTTCTTTGTTGTTTATATCTGCTCTGGCTTTTATTTATTATTTCTTGTCTTGTACCTGTGTTTGGGTTTCTTTGCTACTGTTTTTCTTGATCCTAAAGGTGTCCGTTTAAGCTGTTGATTTTGTCTTTTTTCTCTTTACTAATGTAGGCCTGTATTGTTATGGGGGTGGTCACTCCTGGCTGACCTTACTGGCCTTGGGGGCAGTAGCAGGACAGGGGACCATGCTCTGGGGTTTGGTGCCAATTTAGGGAAAGGGCCACTTTTGCACGGTCTGCGTTTAATCCATTCCCTTGCTTCTCTGCACTACCCAAAATGGGGGTTTTACAATGTTGGGGTGTCTGGGGTTGTGTGGTGTTCGCTCCTGGCTGACCTTACTGACCTCAGGGGCAGGACAGAGGATACTAGTGGTTGGGCATGGTGGGTGGGCATGATTCAGGAAATGTGTTCTAATGTTTTTATGCAAAGAATCAGGTGCAGAATATGATTGGATGCTAGGGACTCTCACTGCAGTGCTCACTACCAGTATGTTTTAGTGCAGTAATTTTATTATGTATAAAATAACTCCTCAAATTCTTTGTCCACAGAGGCTCTTGGAGATATAGGGTCAATACCCTAACTTTGCAATTCAGTGCTCTATCGAATTAGATTATAAATACAGTGCTCATTGACAATGTCTTGATAAAAAAAACTCCATTTTCTTTTTGATTATGTCTGATACTATAACCTAAAGCTTATGACCCTAGAGACCACTAAAATAGGCAACAGCCCATCATAGACTGTTTTTATAGGCACCACTCATTAAGTACGTTTTTACTATTATCTTTTTTCCTTTTCTCCTTTGTACTTCTCTTTCAATTCAAGTTATTTTATTATTATATCATAATGCCCACACTGTCAGTTTCCTTTCAGGAAAGGAACGTCGATGCACAAGACATGGTGAATGAAGCTTCCTACATACGGTTTACTCCTCTTATCATGCTCACTACCATATTGCATAGTACTCTAGATTGAAAATTATGTTTATCCTAAAATGCTCCATGCACAATCTAACCCAGAAAACTTAATTTAGTAAATTTCACCCCCACCACAATGAGGTTCCTAGAAATTGGAAAATCTTTTCCCTATGATATGCAGTCCATTTTTTTTAAAAACAACTTAATCTATTTGATTTTTAATTTTTTTTTATTTTTCAAGAGTCTGACCCATCCCATAAGGGCCAGGCCTCCAACTACAATCTATGACTAGATCTCTAATGTCTGTCTATAAGTAGGCATGCGTGTGTAAGCAGTGGACTCCTCTATCTTTACCTAATCTGAATTGTAAACAATCCATGCCTATATTGTATTTAGCCCCTGCTATATATTATCTCTCCCTCTTCATTCAAAACTCCTTCTATTCTCTCACTCCCTTCAATCCTGGACTGCTATATCTCTCTATTGAACTCTCTTTACCCTCAGTTCTTAAATCCTTAGGAACTGAGATCATTCCCTTGCCCCAGTAAGCTGCCACCCAACTCTCAAAGCAAAAGGACACCCTCTCAATTCCATGCCTCATGCCCCAGCAAGAAGCTACAGCCACCACTCCTGCTGACTCATTCTATGTGGTCCTTTTTCTCCCACCCCCTTAATGTAGATGGTTTCATGCTACCTGATTCAGCTACAGAGGGACCTCCAGCTCAAGGATACTACCTGATCCCTTCAGCTGCAAACCATTTCTCAGACTCAATAAGACCAGACCATGGTGTGGGATGAAAATGTGCCTTGGATCTTATCCCCTTAAGACTATCTCAAAAGACTTAATTTGGAATATCTATATACATTTTTGCATGTTTATTTTATTGTATGTTTATTTTGTTAATAGTTATAACTCTTAGTGTGTTTATTTCCAAATGTAGAGGTAGCCTTCCCCATCCCCTCTTTCTTTGCTTGTTTTAGTACTGCTTACTAAGAAATTCTAGTAGAAAGGTCTTGCGTAGGATAAAAGTTCAGTTCAAAACCAGGGCACAGATATTGTATAGCTTGTCGTTTTTACCCCTAAATACACATATAATATAGTATAATATAATATAGTATAGTATAGTATAATATAATATAATAATATAATATATAACAATATAACATAACACAACATAATATAATACAATATAATAACATAACATAATATAATTGTTTCTTTTTGCATAGACAGACTAAAATTGGGAAATCTTATGTATAGAAACGAGTTCTTATCTAATAGGTATAAGAAGCCATAAATTCTATAATTTTATAATACAGGGTTGCCTTCCACCTGGAACATTTGCCATGGGGACTCAACTTAAACCTTATGTGATTGGACATCGACCATTCTTCCCTAACCCCAGATCCCAGCCTTAGAACTGGCACAGTTTCCTGCACCAGCACCAGGAATCAAAATCCTTTGGGGGAGCCCCTAATACTGCTCTGGCACCTAATTGTGCCAGGGTAGGTTCATACGAAACCCTGACAATGGGAAAACAGCAAAAACTTGATATAAGGGCAGACTGCCCTATATGAGATAAAATCAGAAGTCACTCAGTCCTAGGATCTATACAAAAACCAAGATTACTAAATACAGAAGACTAACTTCAAACAAAAGCCACTGAGCAGAACTTTTTTCTGGGGCCATAAAGGAAGACTATATCCTAGACATCATTCTAGGATCTGTGCAAAAACCAAGATCTCTAATTACAAAAAAATTGACTTTGACAACCACAACTGAACAGAATGTTTTTTGGCACCATAAAGAAAAACATTCGGGTTTGGCAGCCAACATATCTGGAGACAGTAGTTAGTCTCAGGAGAGTATGCTTCAAGGATGGAGAAATTCTTTATCTCTTAGATCAAGCGAATTTCTTTTCTAACATTCCCAATACTTACATGCCTATGCAAAACCAAACCAACCCCCCCAACCCAAACTTGCCACATAAGCCCCTCTTTTCCTTCCTTCCTTCCTTCCTTCCTTCCTTCCTTCCTTCCTTCCTTCCTTCCTTCCTTCCTTCCTTCCTTCCTTCCTTCCTTCCTTTCTTTTTCTTTCTTCCTTCCTTCCTTCCTTCCTTCCTTCCTTCCTTCCTTCCTTCCTTCTTTCTTTCTTTCTTTCTTTCTTTCTTTCTTTCTTTCTTTCTTTCTTTCTTTCTTTCTTTCTTTCTTTCTTTCTTTCTTTCTTTCTTTCTTTCTTTCTTTCTTTCTTTCTTTCTTTCTTTCTTTCTTTCTTTCTTTCTTTCTTTCTTTCTTTCTTTCTTTCTTTCTTTTTCTTTCTTTCTTTTCTTCTTCCTCCTTCTCTTCCTCCTTCTTTTCTCCTTCTTCCTCATCCTCCTCCTTTTTCTTCTTCTCCTCCACTTCTTCCTTCTCTTTTTTCTCCTCCTCCTCCTCCTCCTTCTCCCCTCCTCCTCCTCCTTCCTCCTCTTTCTTCTTCCTCCTATTTCTTCTTCTTTATCATCTTCATCCTTATCTTCCTCCTTCTTCCTTCTCCTCTGCCTTCTCCTTCATTCTTCTCCTCTTTATCCTCCTAATCCTCCTCTTCATTTTATCCCTCCTCCTCCTCCTTCTTCTGATTTTTGGGCCACACCCAGTGGTTCTCAGGGGTTGCTTCTGGCTCTGAACTCAGAGATTACTTCTGGCAGGCTAGGGGACCATATGGGATGCTGGGGATAGAAATCATGTTTGTTATTGGTTGGCAGAGTACAGGGCAATTCCCTGCCACTGTGCTATCACTTCAGCTCTCTTCTTTTAAATTTATATAGCTTCTAGACAAGAGATCCTACCTGCTTTCCTTTTGTTTTTAACAGAACCATAGAACATGAATCATCTTGTTCTGCCTCACATTTCTATGACTTCCTACAAAGTTAGAAAAATGAGTGGATGGGAGCAGGGGCAAAGAGGTCCATGAGCATAGAGTGGAAATAAAAATGATAATATCTAAATAGCCAACCTAAAACCAACAACAATAGAATTAAGAGACACAAACGACAACAAACCATACAAAAAAGAAATCTTTTACACTATCAGTCCAAGGAGCTAAAGATGGAGGTATGGATGCATGCTGGGAACTATGATGGTGGGAGGTTAACACTGTTGGTGGGAATGGCTTAATTCACAATTAGTATGTATGTTACACACAACCATGAAAGACTTGTAATTAACATTGGTCTCAATAAAAATTGTTTATAAAAAGAAATACTGGGACAGAGGTAGGACATTTGCCTTGCATGTGGCTAACCCAGGATAGACCTGGGTTCGATCCTTGGCATCCCATATTGTCCCCCAAGACAGGAGCGATTTCTGAGTGCAGAGCCAGGAGTAAACACTGAGAGTCACCAGGTGTGGCCCAAACAAAACAAAATAAAACAAAAATGTGTGTTTAAGATTCCACTAAACATTCACTGTTGAAAAAGTTGGTCAAGATAGTCCACCTGATTCAAAGGGAATTAGAAGTTACTGAACATCTGCTTTAAATACCAGTTATATGATCCTGGTTAATGATAAAAGGAATTTTAGGGTGGATGGAGTTATATAATAACTAGAGAAGCTAGCTCAGAATAAAAAGCCCTTCTTCTGACAACAGTGGAAAGGAAGACTAGGTGACCAGGGACCATGGAGCTCAGTGTTTTTCTCCTCCTCCTGGCTGTCTTCACAAGTGTCTTGTTTCTCATGACAAGGGACCACACAAAGACTCATGGATGCCTCCCTCCTGGTCCTCGTCCCCTGCCCTATTTGGGGAACCTTCTTCAGATGGACAGAAAGGGCCTGCTCAAAACCTTCCTGAAGGTGAGACACAGAAAAGTGGGGTAAGAGGGTGGGTCTACTCTTAGTTTTAATCATGCATGGGAGGGGTTGAGACTTGTCTTAACATATGCAATGATTGCTGATTAAGAACCACAGAGATGAAGTTGGTAGAGGTTGGGCAGAACAGAGTTCCCTAGGAGTCCCAGCTCTGTTGGAAATACAGGGTGCATTGTCGGTGGGGCACATAGGAAAATGAGAAGAGGTGTTTAAAACTGAACCCTGTGAACCCAGTGAACCCTGGGTAAAATTTTACATTGTGCTCTACCTTCTACGTTGGTGCTTGAAAGTTGAAGTTGAAGAGAGAGAAAAAGGTGAAAAAAAGTTTCTAAGACAGAGGTAAGAGGTATTTGCAATGTTAGAGAAATAGGTTTTGACAACAGAGAACAATGTGGTCTATAGAAGTATTAAGTTTTTATTCAAATCCAAAAGAACGGCCATTTTTTAACAGTTTCTCTCCTTGTTTTCTTTGTTTAAAGTACTCAACAGAATCAAGTCATCCAATGTTTGTTCTCCCTCTGACTTATATTACATAACCTGAACCCTACCAGTAACATTGCTACAGACTTGTTGTGTATGTAAATATTTTAGGGGATTACTATGTTACTCACCCTAACCTGATTGGTGATTGTGCCCTATCCTAGGGTGTGACCTGGCATTCTGCCCCCACCTTAGGGTAGTACCTGATTCTGCTTCCACCATTGGTTGGTATCTGATTCCACCATTGGGTGGTACCTGATGCTGGGGGATAAAAACAAGGTTCTGTGGAAGGCCAGGGCTTTTTTGCTGGAACTGAGGCTGAGTCTTTGGACTTCAGTCTTGTCCACCGAATAAAGCTAATATTTCCACAAGCCTGACTGTCTGCGAGCTGTTTACCCACCGTTTCACCTCAGAACAGTCGGCTAGACAGGGTGGCAGATGCGAGCTCCAAGCTGGAAGAGAAAGGCCTCATCCTCCATCCCTCTATCAGTCAACCTCTTCAGGGACTGACTTGTAACACAGACTGATTTTTATCATTATTACTGTTGCATTTTACAAACATATATTAACTTTTTATCCATTAGTCTATCAATGAATTAATCAAATGTTTTGGCTCAGAACACTCCAATTGCCAGGATTTCTGGGTGTGTTTGGCTGGTATGTTGGGGGCTCTGGGCAGGACAGCTAGCCACAGGCCCCCTGGGCTGACCACTTAGTCCACGGGAACAAGATCCCCCCCCCACCAGGCGGGTTTTTAGGGCCACACCTGGTTAATCGGGCCCTGGGTGGAGGGGGTGAGAAATTCCTCCCTATGCATCCAAAAACTACAGAGGCATGGCTGGGCTCAGAACACTCTGCATGCCAGGATTTCTGGGTGTGTTTAACTGGTATGTTGGGGGCTCTGGGCAGGACAGCTAGCCATAGGCCCCCTGGGCTGACCACTTAGTCCAGGGGAACAAGATCCCCCCCACACCAGGCAGGCCTTCAGGGCCACGCCTGGTTAATCGGGCACTCGGGGGAGGGGGTGAGAATTTCCTCCCTATGCATCCAAAAACTACAGAGGCACAGCTGGGCTCAGAACACTCTGCATGCCAGGATTTCTGGGTGTGTTTGACTGGTATGTTAGGGGCTCTGGGCAGGACAGCTAGCCATAGGCCCCCTGGGCTGACCACTTAGTCCAGGGGAACAAGATTCCCCCCCACACCAGGCGGGTCTTCAGGGCCACGCCTGGTTAATCAGGCCCTGGGGGGAGGGGTGAGAAATTCCTCCCTATACATCCAAAATCTACAGAACGGCGCAGGGGCTCACGCCCCTGTGCGTACTTCATGTATTAAGAGTATTCCTTATTCTTATGTTATGTTTAGCGTATTCAGAATGTTCATTTTGTATTCTGCCCTTTCCCACACCCCTACAAAGCTCTTTTTTACTCCTTAACTCTCTAACCCCCTCCCAAACGTCACTAACCTACATTACTCTTTTTAACTTCAGTAGTGTACAATCCTAATCACAGTCCAAAGCTTTGCATTGTGTGTAACAACCCCAAACTGTTTCAAGATACATAAAATGGACACATATTTCTTTAGAATATTTTGTGTTTTTCTCTGACAGCTATAATTCTTACTAAATGTTGTCTTATACAGTGACGATTCTAACCACTTTTTATCTTCTCTTTTTGAGCTGTTTAACAAGGAATTTTGGTGAAAGAGTCCCCCAGTTTAATGCTTATGATTGAACCATATCATGGGAATTGTTGGAATTATTCTTATGGCCCCCATGATGCGCCAATAACACCACGTGGCATTGCTTCTTTTTTGCATAGGCACATTAAAATGGGAAAATACTATACATACAAATAAGATCCTATCTAATAGAGATTGGAACACACAAATCTTGTAGTGCAAAGGGATCTTACACCCTGAACATTGACATAACGACCTGGCACAGACCTCAGAAGAAAGGGCATTTTCCATTCACCCCTGAACCAGGGATGCCATCCACGAAACATCCAGGCTGGTCTATAACATCACCTGGAAGCAATCCTCTACCACAGAAGACCCCACACTGCTCAGACATCAACCTGCTCAAAAGAGACTTCCCTTAACACTGAGAAGACTTAACAACAACAACGACCTGCTTACAGGTCAGGGCTCCCTGCATTGCCCTTTGATTGTGAGGTGAAAGGAGAGGACGCTCTACATCCTGACTTTAATGTAGGATATGCATTCCAGGATCTTTAATACAGAAACATGATACCAACAACAGAGACTGTGTGAAAAATAAAAGTGTGTTGGCACTACAGACAATGTCTTGGATTGGACGATCTAGCTTGCCTGGAGGCTAGAGTTGGTCTTGTGCCAGGAAACTTCAGGGGTCGGATCTCTTTGTATTTAGGCCAAGGTTATTTCTTTCCATGTCCCTCATATTTTGGTGGGCCTATGCAAACAACAATTGCCACTCTAACACCATTTTACTGTGCTCCTTTGACTCTAATCCTTAAAAAGAACCCACTTAAAATTTGAGGTTAACTTAAGCTAATATGCCTGTATATGGAAATGTAAAAAAATCCTATGCCTGTAATGTTTAAGGAGTTACGTAAGTTTTATGGCTTTAGATTGCCTTGTGTGCTGTTAAGAAATATTATAATGTGTTACAGTCTGGGGACTTGAGGGACAAAGTAATTGTACATAGATTCTGTCTTATTTATCTTAATGTTCTTTGGCTGAAATTTCAAAGTTAAGATATCAGCAAGGAGACTTCTGAGAATTATGTTATGGGTGATTGTCCTTCTACTGTAACTTTACCTTGTCCTCTTTCTTTGCATCCTTATTCTCATAATTAAAAATTAAAAAATTAAAATAAATTAAATGTTTCCATATTCTGTTGATTACATTATGCACTGAAGTGAACATAGAAATACACATATCTTTTTGAATTATTAATATCTTTTTTGAATCTTTTTAAATTTGTGTTTTGTTTATTTGTTTTGGGGCTGCACTCCGTGGCACTCAGGGGTTACTCCTGGCTTGGTGCTCAGAAATCGCTCCTGGCAGGTTTGGGGACCAAATGGGATGCTAGAAGCAGGATGTTTCCTGGGTCAGCCTCATACAAGGCAAATGTCCTGTCTCTGTTTGCTTTGACCCCTGTTTTTGTGTTTTAAGTGGAGATGTCAATAATTGGAATTTTGGGGGTGATTACAGATTTTATTTTTATTTTTGAAGAAGTGTCTATGCTGCCTTTCACAGAGCTGAAGCTGATGACATTTTCCCCCAAAATGAAAAAGGGTACCTCTATTACTGTTTCACTGTTTGATATCATCTCATCCAAGTATTGAAATCTCATTTCAATCCAAGTATTGAAATTTCTCATTGAAACATCATTTCTTTGAAATTTCTTAGTAAGTGATCATGAATACTTTTTTTTTATATCAGAAGACTGATAGTTTGGATTTTATTTATTATTTTGCACCATGCCAGAAAAGATCAGGACTTTCTACTGTCTTTGTGCTCAGGGATCACTCCTAGTGGGCTCCACATATTCAATGGGGTGCCTGGGGGGAAAAATCATGTTAGTCACATGCAAGGCAAGTGCTTTCCACATTCTAAATTGATCCTGAGAAGGATCATTCAGTACCTTATCTGCATGAACTGCATGAACCAAGGGACTGGATAAGGGTGATTGTAAATGCATTAATTGGGAGCAAAGAACAGTATAGCATTCTAGCTGGCAGCTGCTGAGTCAGGTTTCACATACTGACACCATATATGGTCTTCTGAGCACCAACAGGAACTAACTTTGAGAACAAAAACAAGAGTAAGCCTTCAGCACAACTGTGTGATGCCCCTAAAACAAAGAGGCATTTACTTAATTGAGGGCACCAGCTCTGGAGTAGATTGAGATGTAGGTGAATCTTTTATTTGCTGGTTACTGGGAAGGAAAGTGATACTCTTTTTTTGTTTGTTTGTTTGTTTGTTTTTTGGTTTTTTTTGGGCCACACCCGTTTGATGCTCAGGGGTTACTCCTGGCTAAGTGCTCAGAAATTGCCCCTGGCTTGGGGGGACCATTTGGGACGCCGGGGGATCGAACCGCGGTCCGTTCCTTGGCTAGCGCTTACAAGGCAGACACCTTATCTCTAGCGCCACATTCCCGGCCCCGAAAGTGATACTCTTTAAAGGGACCTGTAGAGATACTTCAGTATTTTAATAGTCTAATACCTGGGGTGAGCAGAGAGGTACACTTTTATTAATAAACATGGGTGTGGACATGCTTGACAGATGCGAGCCCAATATGGGGATGTGTTCACTCTGCACCTGGGACCAAAGCCTGTGGTCATACTATGTGGCACAGAGGCCATCCGGGAGGCCCTGGTGGACCAAAATGATGCCTTCTCCGGCCGGGCCAAAATCGCTGTGTTGGGCCCAGTACTCCAGGACTATGGTAAGAACCTCCAGGTACTCTGAGGGTTAGGATTAAGGATGAGTGTGAGGATTAAGGGGAATATGGTTGAACATAAAAGAATCCAGAGGGTTTCAGGGTGTTCTTCAACATCTTCTACAACCCTCAGGCTTGGCATTTTCCAATGGCAAACGTTGGAAGGTCCTTCGGAAATTTTTCCTGCTCACCATGAGGGACTTTGGTAATGAAAAGTGGAACATTGAGGAGCAAATTCAGAAGGAGGCTCAGTATCTAATTAAGGAACTGAAGAATACCAAAGGTAAGCACCAGATGTGTGTGTGTGTGTATGTGTGTGTGTGTATGTGTGTGTGTGTGTGTGTGTGTGTGTGAGAGAGAGAGAGAGAGAGAGGGAGAGAGAGAGAGAGAGATACCCGTGGCTAGAAATATAGAGATTGAGGCAGTCAAAGAAAGGATAATAAAGAGAGAAAGATAGGCATTTTAAAAGAAAGGGTGTATTGAGCATGACAGATACTGTTGTGGAGTAACTAGAAAAAGCTCATGAATTAATAAGCTCATCGATTAATTAATTGATTAATTAATAATCAATTTATGATTAACCATATTTATTTTTAAGTTAGAAATGGAGCCTCTGGCAAGGGAAGCAGGAGGGGAAAAGGAAGATGAGAAATATGTGATTTGAATTTTCCTTCCCTGGGTGAAGAGCAGAGATCAGAGGCGGGAGGAGAGGAGCCAGGCAAAGCAGCACTTGTAGTTTCTTTTGGTTTCTTTCTACATGGGTTTTTGTGGTAACAGGTTCTCACTCCAGAGATTGCCTTCAATAATTGGCGAGGAGTTGAGAGTGAGGGAAGAAAGGCTGAGACTGAGACACAGAGAGCAGAGGAACAGGGACAGATGGAGTGAGAAGGAGAAAGAGACATAAGTACCAAGACAAAGAGGTCAAGAATGAGGGTGGATGAACTGGGAGAGAAAGAGATAAAGAGACAGAGAAAAATATTCAAGATTCAACAAACATTTGTGGGAAAGCTCTGTAATGGACAGAGAGAGGGACAATGGAGAGCAGCAGCGAGTCTGCATCTGCCTGTGTTTCATATGAGCTTCTGCACTCAGGTTCTCTCACCTGAGTCTAGACACCAGTCAAGAAGGGTAAATCTGTTCTTTGAAGAAACAAGTTCAGAAATAGAGAGAGGAAGGGTAGGTGATATTTAGGGAATGGGAGAACAACATTTTAGAGAATTGGACAAGATACTTTCATATTGAGCAAATATTCTGTAAGCCTTTTACCCCACCATAGTATATTTCAGTTTCCTGTTCTTTTTTTTTTTTTTTTTTTTTTGGGCCACACCCGGCAGTGCTCAGGGGTTACTCCTGGCTGTCTGCTCAGAAATCGCTCCTGGCAGGCACGGGGGACCATATGGGACACCGGGATTCGAACCAACCACCTTTGGTCCAGGATCGGCTGTTTGCAAGGCAAACACCGCTGTGCTATCTCTCCGGGCCCTCAGTTTCCTGTTCTAAAGGCAGAGCAAGGATCCCTCCTCCTTAATATATTTGCCTTTTGTGTGTGTTCTGCGTCTACACCCAGGTGATGAACTACTGCATAAATGTCCAGTTTACTCCATGATAAGAGGATGCAGAGATCTGTGTGTCAGACAGAAATGGACACTCCAGGGAACCTGCCCCTTCCTCATGGCAGCACTGAAAATGAGAGGCATCAATTTTGACTGTTACTGTCCTAAATAAGTGACTGACAATAACCAGGCTCATGCATGCTCCCCTGTCATGATATTGTTTTTTCTTTTTTTTTTTTTTTTTTTTTTTTTTTTTTTTTTTTGGTTTTTGGGCCACACCCGGTGACGCTCAGGGGTTACTCCTGGCTATGCGCTCAGAAGTCGCTCCTGGCTTGGGGGACCATATGGGACGCCGGGGGATCGAACCGTGGTCCGTCCTAGGGTAGCGCAGGTAAGGCAGGCACCTTACCTTTAGCGCCACCGCCCGGCCCCTGATATTGTTTTTTCATGCCAAAGGGAACAGTCAAAGCATTGAGGGCTCTGCCATTGTTCAGTGGTCAGTTTGTTGCCATTGAGTGTCCAATAACCTGCATTCTCTCCCCCCCAGGAACTCTTCAGGACCCCACTTTCTTGTTTCATGCCATAAGTGCCAACATCATCTGTTCCTTTATATTTGGGAAACGTTTTTCTTACCAAGACCCTGAATTCCTTCGACTCATGGAATTGATATTTCAAACAATTGTCATCATGAACTCCTTCTCCTGCCAGGTCAGTCTAAAAGATGCTGATGAAAATGAGGTGAACAGATAGGATGGAGGTAATGATGCATTATTTTAAGGTGTAGCAGTTTAGTTCAGGGATGGAAGAGAGCAGAGATACTGGTTATAAACAAAAGGCAGAAACCAAATGTAGGTTACCTAGACTGAAGAACAAGAGAAAGGAAGAGATGTGGTGTGAGATGCAGAAATAATCAGGGAATCCACATATAGACTAGATAGTTAAGGGTTTGAGTAGAATGAAGGAGAGAAAAATGATAAGGCAGAGATAAAGGGTTCTGTAATGACCATTGAGGAGAAATGCATCCAAATAATTGCCTGTGATCCTCTTTGGGAAAAACAAAAGATCTTGGAGAATAGGAAACTCTACTTATGGATTGTTCACACCTGGTGTAACTCGAGGCTTATGCTTAACTCTTTACTTGGAAAACACTCTTGGTATGATTGGGGACAATTTGGTATGAATGGGTTGAACCCTCATAGCCACATTGCAAGGGAAAGGCCTTACCCATTGTACTATGGCTCCATCCCAGGATCTATATTTCTTAAATCTTTGTGTTTCTCTTTGATCCCCCTCTCAATTCCTCCTTAGTTCCCCCTGTATTGTCATGATAAGGCCATGGGTCACATTTAAACTTGTCTGTGTGCTCACACCTGGTTGTTGTAATCACCATAGATTATATAGTTTCAGTGACCTCCTATAGACTTTGAGATGTCTTTTTGGATTCCATCTACTAGAGCTTCATAAACAATTTTTGTCTCACATGGAAGGCATCACAGTGTTGAACTCTGAGCCTCATGCTTGCAATTCATGCACTAAATTTACGTCTGGATTAGTGTTCTGTGGTTTTGATAAAAAAAAAAAACACCCTTCATGAGTGTGGATAAATAGTCTTCCTTTTAAAACAATGAGTACGTTTAACATAATATTTCTCTTTGCATAACCATAAAGAACCTTTAAGTCTCAAACAACTTGATGTTACAACTCTCTACTTCCCCAGTCCTAATAAAATTTCTCTTTTATATGGGTTGCTCTAATTTGAAGAAATAATCAATGACATTCAGTGTGAGTCAATTTGTGAATGCAGACTTAAAGAGAAAAAAAATTTTTTAGAAGTGGGTCTGCACAGTTCCAGTTTTGTTGCTGAGGGTGCACAGTATTTAAAATTAAAAACATATGGGCCGGAGAGATAGCAATGAGGTAAGGCGTTTGCCTTTGATGCAGAAGGTCATCGGTTCGAATCTCGGCGTCCCATATGGTCCCTCGTGCCTGCCAGGAACAATTTCTGAGCATGGAGTCAGGAGTAACCCCTGAGCACTGCCGGGTGTGACCCCCCCCAAAAAAAGCCACAAAAATAAATAAATAAAATTAAATTAAAAAACTTGACATGATTGGGAGAATGTACAGCAGGTAAGTAGCTGGTTTTGTACATGGATGATCAGAGTTTAATTCCAAGTACCACAACTTTTTCTCTGAGGACCACGAAAAGTGATTCCTAAACAAATATTAGGATTAGTCTTTGAACGCTGCCATTTTTCTTTTAAATACACAATCTCCCCCAAACCAAACAAGCCAAAGTAGATTTACTGAGCAGCAGGTCACAGGCTTTTTATCAGCAGGATTTTAGTTTAAGTAGGACTGTCCTATGTGAATTTTCATGACCTCTAACTAGTCAGGTGGAAGTAGGGAGAGACCCCTAGGAGCTTCTGTGATGGTCCAAGACAGGAATCAGCAACCTGTGGCTCCAGAGCCACAAGCAGCTCTTTTGAAGCTTTGCAGCAGATCTGATAGCAGGGCTGATAGCAGGGGGGCAGAGCAGTATCACTTACATCCACTGCCTCTAGACACTCAACTAATTAATTTACAAAATTTGGGGACCTGGGGCAGAGCAGTGTTGCATAAAAGATAGGGGGTTTGCCTTGCATGCTAATCTAGGACAGACCATGGTTTGATCCCCTGGGATTCTATATGGTCCCCTAAGCCAGGAGAGATTTTTGAGTGCATAGCCAGGAGTAACCCCTGAGTGTCATAGGGTGTGGCCCAAAACCCCCCCAAAAATTTGGTCTAATATTTCTTTTTAAAAAATGGTGACGTGTTAACTTAATGTTTATTTCTATAAAGAGGTATAATTCTGAAGGAGTCAAACAAAGAAATGATAATAATAAAAAAACGTTGATCACGTCAGAGATGATAGTTTACAAGCATGTGTGAAAATGAAGGTAACGTCTTACAGCCCTGATGAGCTGACACTGTGCACTGAGGTTCAGAAACTAAAATCTCATTAAACAGGTAAATTAAATATTTTAATTGGCTGTTAATTTGCACAAATATATTTTATATTGTTAAGTGAAAAAGTTCTTTTTTTCTTCAGATTGGCGACTAAATGCGTGATCCTGTTCAAAGTATTAAGATAATAACCAATGTATGCAGTGTTATATTTGTTTTAAATGTTGCAATGGTTTTGCGACACCCAGGTTTTTTTTTCCCCATAGGAAACTAGTCCAAGTGGCTCTTTATGTCTTAAAGGTTGCAGACCCCTGGTCCAAAAGAAGGTTTCAATGTTTATGTCAGTAGAAATCCTTCTTGAGAAAGACAAATCAGCTTAAAAATTCCAGATAACAGCTATATTTACCCATAAAGGAATAGTTAATAAGGAACTCTACATATTTTTAAATATATTTGCATTATTGGCAATTATTGGCAGTGATATAAATATGACATTCCTCATCCCAAAAAAAACAATAGAAATAAAAATCCAAACAGTGAATGGGCCTATGTATTTTGCCTGAGCATTAATTATGTGATCATTCCTGGAGATGTAGAGAGGTAGGAAGATGCAACAAAATGCAGCAGTGGTGGATTCCTTAATGGAAAAACAAGAGGGGGAAAATGGATAGTAATGGAAAGGCCTCCACATTCTGCATAGCTCTCCACTCCACCAATGAAAATATGAACTTTCCACCATGCCTCATTTCACTAATGAAATATATGAGCATAAGATTGGAAAAGGAGAAAGCGAAAAAGTCAAAAAGGACTCAACTACAAAGACAGCATTAGAGATAGATTCCGGGAAGATGTGGGGGACCAATGTGCTTATTTCTCACTCCAGCTCAGACACAGGAGGATTCAGAATTCCTCTCTGACCCACAGGTATTTGAGCTCTTCTACGACTTCTTGAAGTACTTCCCTGGCTCACACAGACAGGTCCTCAAAAACGTGAATGAACTGATCACCTTCATCAATCGCAGTGTGGAGAAGCACCGTGAGACCCTGGACTCTACTGCTCCCCGGGACTTCATTGACAGCTTCCTCATCCGCATAGACAAAGTGGGGCTTGGGAGAGGTTTTGTGTGGGTAGGAAGCAAATGTGGCAAAGTGGAAGGGAATAAAAAGGAGTAAGAGAAGGAGACAGTCAGGCAGAAAAACAGAGGACAGTAAGGGATATTTGGAAAAATGCAATGTCTTAGAACATTAAAATGTAGGAGAAAGATATAGAGAAACCAAGAGAGCCGCATTTACTAAAGGAAGATCTGGGATGGTGTGACAACATGAAACAGATCAGAAATACAGAGATTTTTACATGTAATATGAATCTTCAAGTTCCCATGACTTGAATTCTTTCTTCATATGAAGGAGAAGTCTGATCCTAATACCGAATTCCATGAGAAAAACCTCATCATCACTGCATTCTCAATCTTCTTTGCTGGCACAGATGCCCCCAGCAGTACACTCCACTGTTCATTCCTGCTCATGCTCAAGTACCCCCATGTCACAGGTGGGCAGAATGGGGCCTGTTGTGAGAAGGGTTTCTATCCTTTTTGTGAATATCAGAACATGCTCTTAATCAAGTCAGAAATTTGGGTTCATTTAAGAACAAAGCATCTATTGATATTTTTTTTTCATTTTTTCCATCCCTTAAACATCAACTCACTTCTTCAAAATTTCTTCATCCTTATACACCTCATCTATCTACCCACCCACTCATTCATTTATCTGTCTATTCTTTTATTATTAGTTCAGCAATATGCACTCAGATTCTGTCATCCATTATGTATCCAGACATTCCCTTCTATTTATTTTTTGGATGATATAATTTATTTATTAATGTTTCATATAATGAGCAGCCTGTCATAGACTGATTCATTTATTTGTGTATTCACCTCTCCTATGAACTAGATTTATTCCGTTGTCCTTCCTATTGTATGTCACCTCATCTTTAATTTGTTTCATCATTTGTGAATTTAACATTAAATTAATTATCTTATTTTAATAACTTCTTTGTTTAAGCACTATGGTTACAAACATATTCATAATTGGGTTTCAATCATAAAATGGACACCCCATTCATCAGTGCAACTTTCCCACCACGACTGTCCCCCCCCCTTTTACTGAATCCCCCTCCCACTGCTTTTCTTCAAAACAGGCATTGCATTTTCTTCTCTATCATTGTCATGGTAGCTGTTAATGTCATTATTTCGCTAACTGCACTTACCACTCTTTGTGATAAGCTTGTTATCATGTGCTGGTCCTTTCAGCTCTCATCTCTATTGTCTCTCTGTGTTATTATAACTATATTTTATTTGTATTACACCCCACAGACTAGTTAGATATTCTGTGCTTATCTCTTTCCCTCTGACTTATTTCACTCAACATAATAGTCTCCAAATGCATCCATGTATAAGCAAATTTTATAACTTCATTTTTTCCTAACAGTTGCATAGTATTCCATTGTATAGATATACTACAGTTTCTTTAGTCACTCATCTGATGTTATGCATCTGAGTTTCCAGATTCTGGCTATTGTAAATAATGCTGCTATGACCATCGGAATGCAGAGGGCATCATTGTATTGTGTTTTAATGGCTCTATGTTGTATCCCTAGGAATGGTATTGCTGAATCATATGGAAGCACAATATCCAGATTTTTTAAGGAATATGCATATTGTTGTCCACAAAGGATGGGCTAGACGGCATTCCCAGCAGCAGTGAATGAGAGTTCCTTTCTCCTTTTAGCCAGGCCAGTAGTGATTGTTCTTGTTCTTTGCGATGTGTTCCATTCCCTTTGGTATGAGATAATATCTCATTTTGTTTTGACTTAGTTCTCTCTGATGATTAGTGATGCAGAGCATTTTTCGTTCGTCTTTTGCCAACTGTATTTCTTCTTTGAGAAAAATGTCTGTTTATTTCTTCTCTCTCTTTTTTTTTTTTTTGATGGGGTTAAATGTGTTTTTTTGTTTGTTTGTTAGGTTCTGCCAGTGCCTTGTTTATCTTACATATTAGTTTCTTATTTGATGGGTGTTGTGTGAATAGTTTCTCCCATTCTGTGGGTGACCTTTTTTATCCTACTCACTGTTTTCTTTGAAGTGCAGAAGGTTGTCAATTTAATGGAATCCCACTTGTTTATCTCTGCTTCCACTTGTTTGGAGAGCAGTATTTCCTCCTTGAATTTTCCTTTAGGTTCAATGTCATAGAGAGTTGTACCTATGTTTTCTTCTATATACTTATAGTTTTGTGTCTTATATATCAATGTCTTTAATCCATTTTGATTTGACCTTTTTTGCATGGTGTTAGATAGAGGTCTGAGTTTATTTTTTTCTTGCATGTGGCTGACCAGTTGTACCAGCACCACTGGTTAAAGAGGCTTTGCTTGAATCGTTCTGTGTTTCTTGCTCATTTATTGATGATTACTTAATTGTATGTCTGATGGATATTCTTGAATACTCAATTCTATTTCATTGATCTGATTGTCTGCCTTTATTAAAACACCGTGCTTTATTAAAAATGATTATTAATTTATAGTACAATTTAAAATTGGAGAAAGTGATGCCTGCTATCTTTTATTTCCTCAGGGTTACTTTAGCTATTCTTGGCCGTTGATTGTTTCTGATGATTTCAGGAATGTTTGATCCACTTTTTAGAAGAATGTCATGCATATCTTTAGAGGAATTGCATTAAACCTGTACAATCCTTTTGGGAAAGGGATATTGCCATATTAATAATTCTAATCCTCCCAATCCATGAGCAGGGTATATGTCTATTTCTTTGTATCCTCTTATTTCTTGAAGCAATGTTTTATAGTTTTATTTGTATAGGTCCTTCACTTCTTTACTTAAATTTACTCCAAGGAATTTGAATTATTGTGAACGGGGCTGTTTTATTAATGTATATTTTGTCTCTGTAATTATTTTTATATAAGAATACCATTGATTTTAGTGTGATAATTTAGTAGCCAGCCATTTTGCTATATGAATCTATTGTTTCTAGGAGTTTTTTTGGTAGAGTATTTAGGATTTTCTAAGTATAGCATCAAGTCATCTGCAAACAGTGAAACCTTTTCTATATTCTTTTTCTATCTGAATGTCCTTAATATATTTTATTGCCCAATTGCTATTGCAAATAATTCCAATTCTATATTGGAGTAGGGAAAAGGATAGCCTTGCCTTGTGGCAGATCTTAGGGGAAAGGTTTTCATTTTTTTCCCATTTAGTATAATATTTACCATGGGCTTGTGGTATATGGTCTTGACTATATTGCCAGTTTTCATATCTTTTTTTTATGTTTTTGGGCCACACTTGGTGACACTGAGGGGTTACTCCATGCTATGTGCTCAGAAATTGCTCTTGGTTTAGGGGACCATATAGGATGCTGGGGGATCAGACCCTGGTCCTTCCTAGGTCAGCCACATGCAAGGCAAATGCTCTACTTCTGTGCCATTGCTCCAGCCCCATATTGCCGGTTTTCATTTCTGATTCAGTTTATTAAGTTTCTCTCTCTTCCTTTCTTTGTGAGTTTTGCTAGTGGTTTTTAGATCTTGTTTATTTTTTCAAAGAACAACTCTTGCTTTCATTGATCTTTCAAATTACTTTTTGGATTTTCTATTCATTGATTTCTGCTCAAATTTTTATTATTTTCTTACTTCTCCCTATTTTTGGTTCATTTTATTATTCACTTTCCAGTTTTGTAAGCTGTGGCATTAAGTTTTTTTTTTATGTAGGCACCTTTTTCCTTCTTGATGAATGTTTTCAAAGCTATAAATATTCTTCTTTTTATGCTTTTTCTGTGTCCCATAGATTCTGGTAATCTGTGTCTTTGTTTTCCTTTGTTTCCAGGAATCTTTTGATTTATTCTTTGATTTTGGTCTCTGACCCGCTTTTTATTCATAGTGAGCTGTTTATTTACAGGTGTTAAAGCATTTTATTTGTCTGCTTGTTATTAACTTCTAATTTCAGTGAATTGTGGTCTGAAAGTAGTTTGTACAATTTCTATCATTTTTATTTTATGTATATCTTATGGGATATCATGGTCTATTTTGGAGAATGAATCATGTGTATTGGAGAAAAATGTGTATCAGTTTTCTGGGGGTTGAGATAATGATATATATCATATGTACATATGTACATACATATGTATATACACATATCATATATCATATATATAATATATATTAGACCAATTTCTTCCTTTGCTTCTTTCAATGCAAGTATATTCTTGTTGGGTTTCAGCCTGGTTCACCTATCAAGTGGTGATAAGGCAGTGTTGAAATCTCCCACTAATATTGTGTTGTTGATATTGTTATTCAGTAGTTGTTTTAAATATTTTTCTGGACCCTCATTGGGTGCATATATATTTAGGAGTGTGATTTCTTACTGTTGTACATATCCCTTAATCATTAGGAAATGTCCAACCTTGTTTCTTATAACTATTTTAAGTCTAAAGTATGTGTCACCTAAAATTAGTATGGTCATTCCAGCCTCTTAAAGGTATTGTATACTTGAATGATTTTTCTCCAACCTTTGAGTTTGAGTCAATGTTTATTCTGGCTATTCAGGTGTGTTTCTTGGAGGTAACAAAACATTGGATTCAGTTTTTTGATTCATTATGTCACTCTGTGTCTTTTAACTGGTGCATTTAGTGAATTGATATAGAGAAAGATGATTGGCATGGGATTTATTGTCATTTTTGTTCAGAGTTTGGTGTGTCTTGTGGTCTGTCTTATCTTAAAATAGATCTTTCATTTAATTCTTTAAGGCTGGTTATGAATCTGTCAAATTTCTTTTCTTTTCTTTCCCAGCCACACCAGGAGATGCTCAGGGGTTACTCCTGGCTATGAGCTCAAAAGTCACTCCTAACTTGGGGGACCATATGGGATGCTGGGGAATCAAACCATGGTCTATCCCAGGTTAGTGAGCACAAGGCAGATGCCTTACCACTTGTGCCACTGCTCTGGCCCCTGCCAAATCTCTAAGTTGTGTTTATCCATGAAGCTGTTTTTCTTTCAAACCTTTGGCAGTGCATTCATTTCATTGAGTTTTTTCACTTTATCCATCACTGTCTTCAGGCCTTGGTGTTCTTGTGAGATGTCTGTGGTAAATATTAGGAATGCTACTTTGTTTTTTTTATAAATTTTTTATTAATATCTTTATTTAAACACCTTCATTACAAATATGATTGTAGTTGGGTTTAAGTTGTGTAAAGAATACCCTCCTTCACTGGTACAACATTCCCACCACCAATTTCCCAAATCTCCCTCCTCCCAACCCCACCCTCTCCTGTACTCTATCAGGCTTTCCACTTCCCTCATTCATTCACATTGTTATGATAGTTCTCAGTGTAGTTATTTCTCTAACTTCACACACCACTCTTTGTGGTGAGTTTCATGTCATGAGCTGGACCTTCTAGACCTCCTCTCTTTGTCTCTAAGAATTATTGCAAAAATGTCCTTTATTTTTCTTAAAACCCATAGATGAGTGAGACTATTCTGTGTCTATCTCTCTCCCTCTGACTTAATTCACTCAGCATAATAGATTCCATGTACATCCATGTATAGGAAAATTTCATAACTTCATCTTTCCTGGTGGCTGCAGAATATTTCAATGTGTATATGTACCACAGTTTCTTTAGCTATCCATCTGTTAAAGGGCATCTTGGTTGTTCCCAGAGTTTGGCTATGGTAAATAATGTGGCAATGAATATAGGTGTGAGGAAGGGATTTTTGTATTGTATTTTTGTGTCCCTATGTTATATCCGTAGGAGTGGTATAGCTGAATCATATGGGAGCACAATTTCCAGTTTTTGGAGGAATCTCCATATCGCTTTTCATAGAGGTTGAAGTAGACATCATTTCCACTGGCAGTGAATAAGACTTCCTTTCTCTACACATCCCCACCAGCACTGCCTGTTCTCATTATTTTTGATGTGCGCCAATCTATGTGGTGTGAGATGGTACCTCATATTTGTTTTGATTTGCAAGGGATGTTACTTTGAATGTAGTTTTTGTTTAGATCTTGTTCCTTTTAGTATCCCATCCATATCCATGGGGTTCATAATCGTGACTAGGATGTGTCTTGGAGTGCTTTTCTTTTTGCTAGTACTCTTTGGGTATGTAGAATTTGGTTGTATGCACTCTTTAGCTCTGGAAGTTTCTCTGCAATGATGTTCTTGATTTTTGAAACTTGCATGGGGGACCATATGGGATGCCAGGTATCGAACTGTCATTTGTCCTGTGTTAGCCATATGCAAGGCAAAGCCCTAGAGCTGTGCCATCATTCTGAATCTCACCTCTTTATTATTTTTTATTAATAATTTTTATTGTGACCAAAGAGTGAAAAACAAATCTTTCACAGTAGTATTATGGTACATAGTGATAATGAATCAGGGCCATTCCCACAACCAGAGTTGTCCTCCCTTCACCTCATTTCCCAGCATGTGTCCCATATCTCTCCTTTGTCCCCCAGAGTGCTAGTGAAAATGTTTCCCTCTGTGTATAGCTTGTAGATAGGGTAACTATTCTGTTTTTGGCTTTAGGTTTGATGTTTAAGCAGATCATTTTTAATTCCACTCAATGTTCATGTGGCTGTTTGGTCTTGGTACCATTTACCATTTATTTTTGTTTTCTCCCTCAATTCATGAGGCAGAACAAGGTGATTCAAGTTGTGTGGTTCTGCTGGAAGACAAAGAAAAAAAGAAAAACAAAACCAAACAACAACCAAAACAAACAAACAAACAAAAAGATAGCAACTACTAAAAAAAAAAGAAAAAATGCACCCAGCAACAAAAAAAACTACCAATTAATAACCACAAGAGTGAAAAAGAAAGAAAAAAGTGAAAGATAAAAGAGGAAAAAATAAAAATAAAAAAAATAAAAAAAGGAGTGCTGGTTTGGCAAGGTTTAGTGTTTCCCCCCTTTTCTTCTTTCTTTGCATCGGCACAGTAAGTATTGGGGAAGAAAGGGTATTCCCTTGGCCTAAGAGATTCAGGGCTTCTTCACCCTAGAAGCATACCTTGAAACATATGGACTACTGTCTTCATACATGCTCATTACCACATCCCAAGGGCTAATTTGTGGTGCCAGAAAACTTTCCTCTCAGTTGTGGATGATAAAAGCAGGCCACTGTAGCTAGAGATCTTGGTATTTGCGCAGGTCATAGGACAAGGTGTAGGATAGAGTCTTTACATGAACCCCACCTCTTGATTCTTATTTGTGGCACATTCTATTTGTTCCATGCTTTCTTTGAGTTGATAAACACCTCCATATTTCTTTTCTAAAGTCCTTATCTGAGAGGGTAAATAGGGATTTGGTATTTTTTGGGTCAACAGAGCTACCATCTTCATTCTGTAAGCATGGTGGTACACTGAGTTGTTTCCCCACAGTCACATTTGTAGTGTGATGTTTCCTATGTCCTGTGCAGGTGTTGCTTGACTTGGTGGAGTGCATGGTTGTGGAGCAAAGTGAAGTAGCCACACTCCACTGGCTCTTTGTCTTTGACATGGATTTTTTTTTCTCAGCTGCATACTGCTGACTTTACTACAGGGTCCATCTGCCTCCAGCAGCCTTTTTCTAAGTTAATTTTTTTGGGGGGCCACACCCGGTAATGCTCAGGGGTTGCTCCTGGCTACGTGCTCAGAAGTTGCTCCTGGCTTGGGGGACCATATGGGACACCGGGGGATCGAACCGCGGTCCGTCCAAGGCTAGCGCAGGCAAGGCAGGCACCTTACCTTTAGCGCCACCGCCCGGCCCCAAGTTAATTTATTTGATTATTTCCAAGATTTTTCTTTTCTATGTTGACTCCATAATTCATTGAGTTTTATTAACTTACTATGATTGACTTCATTTAGTTATTGATTTTCATGTGTATACCAACAATCTCAGTCATTGATTTTTCTTAATTTATCAATTCCCACATTAATTTATTCAATCACTTCTACTTTATTAAGTTAGCTATACACACATTCCTATCTTTTGTTTCACTGGCTGAAATTTGGACCACTAATTTTTGGCAGGGTCTCAACTCAAGGACCACTCCAATCTCTGTGCTTAAGGATCTTGAATATGAGACCCTGTGGTGCCAGATTTTGAAGATAGTTCTCCCACATGAAAAACATGTGCTTAGTCACTGAGTTTCCTCTCTGTCCTTACGTATGAATTAGTGACAGTTTAATTAAGATACTGGTAAGTGCATTCTATGTTGATGACCTTTGTTTCTCTTTTCACTAATCGGTTGATGTATTCATTTACTTATCTAGCTGTATGTTGTTTTAAAATTCTATCAGTATTAAATTCATTTTTATGCTCTTAATCAATTTTATTCTTTTTTATATCTGTATTTAAACACCTTGATTACAAATATGATATTAAACTCTTTTTAAACAAATCAATAATTTATCTAGAGTACACATCTGTACATATTCATTTTATACTCATCTTAATGGGGATTTTGCCAGGTACCTGGTATTAAGTACTCAATCTAAAATTCATGCAAATTATGTAGAATACTTGATATGTACATGTGTTACCTATGCAAGTAGAAAGAACATATATATGTATATATTATTCATTAGGTTTCAAAGAGTGAAGATTCTTGCTACGTCTATTGTTTTCCATTGTCCATCAGTGCTGGTTTTAATTATAAATGTTGCCATGTAATATTTCTTCTAGCGTTTCCTGGTTCATTTGCCTTTGAACTAAGAGTGTAATTTTCTTACTAAATGCTTTATTGAATGCAACTCACAGTTCACTCTCTTGTGTGCAGAGAGAATTCAGAAGGAGATTGACCAAGTGATTGGCTCACATCGTGCTCCCACCCTCAAAGACCGAATCAACATGCCATATACAGATGCAGTTATTCATGAGATTCAGAGATTTGGGGATATCACTCCTAGTAGTGTGCCTCGTACTGTTACCATGGATATACATTTCCGAGGCTACATGATTCCAAAGGTGAGGAAATCCTGGGTCCTCAATGTCTTCTCTGGGTTTATTCTAACCTCCAGTGAAAGCACTTATGGTTTTATCAGTAGGGTGTTCTTTTGAACTTCACCTTTGAATGAGGGAGGAACTGTCAAAGACTTCTGATCTTGTGATCTTTTCTAAGGGCACCGAAGTATTTCCAGTCCTGAACACTGCTCACTATGACCCATCTTATTTTGAGAACCCAGAAATCTTCAATCCTGAACATTTTCTAGACGCCAATGGGGCACTAAAGAAGAGTAATGCTTTCATGCCTTTTTCAATAGGTAAGATAAATCATTCTCTGACACACAGGGCCAGGTTACCTAGTCATCTGGAGCTGATCTAGTAAAGATCTTTTCTGGTTCAAGAACTCAAAATCTTCTACTGCTGTCACTATTTATTTTCACTTCAATATCAGGGTCCATAGACTTGAGTTGTATTTGATCTTGTTTACACTTTAGGAAAAATTATTAGCTTCATATTTCTCTGAGCCCAGTACACTCTTGAAGACTAAAGGTAATGTATTAAAAAAAAGTACTGAGTCTTGGGCCCCTTTCTATGAGAATCTCACTCAAATTTATCAGCAAATTTATTATATGGTGGCATAATATTATCTCATTAATGAATAAATGCTTACAGTTCCTTTGTCCTACTGGCACAATAGAGTTCTCAGACACACACTGAATAATGGAATTCTATTTTTTAAAGTAATTTTCTAAGTAGTTGGATGTAAATTGTGAGTTCAGTTAGATAAAGCTTGCTTGAAAGTTGGATCCTAATCTAAAGATCGCATGAGTGGGCTTGGCCTGTCACTTAAAGACTGTTGTCTGCAGAAAGATCAGCAAGATTAATGGCTGAAACTGGGCACAAGAAGGTGTAGCAGCATAGTAACTGGGTGGCTGAGGCATCTTCTTTAGGATCTCAACATGCCCTAATTTATCTTTATTACCACTTGTGTCCATGTAGATCAAACCCCATGCAGATATCCAGGCACCTATTTTGGGGGGAAAAGGAGTCACAATATTAGCCTTTGGATTTAATTTCCATCAAATTTCACTTATGGATACAAAGTATATTCAGTTACAAGAACAACTTGAATACCCAGTTTGTTGGCTGCCTCCCTTATTTCATCTTGAATGGGAGTGAGGAACATGTGGCGAGGAAGTGAAGATTCTCTCCACTTTATTAGAGTGGCAGAGAGGTTGGAAATTAAGGACACTGAGTAGTGCAGGTGGGAGTTCAAAAGAGATAGATGGAGTGAAATAGGAAGATAATTTAGAGAGATTCAATGGGCTTACTGCCATATATGTGTCACATATGTTATATATTGAGAGAAAGATAGTGACAGAGTGCAGACAGACCAAATTGACTGAGGAAAGAATTAGTTTGAAGAAAGCAGATAATAAAATAGAATAGATTAAAGAGTGCATAAAAGTAGATACAGACAGAGAAAGATATGGGGCCAAAAGAAAGATTAATCAGGACAAAAGTGGCAGAGCAGCAGAGAGAGCTGAGTATGTCCAGGGGAGAAGTCCTAAGAATGGGGCAGGATATTCAGGAAGGAGCTATAAGCTGATTTGGCATGGAATGAATGAGGACCTGAGTGATAGCACAGTGAATAGGTCATTTGCCTGGCCCATGAAAAAATCTGGGTTTGATCACAAGGACCCAATAGAGTCCCCCAAGCCTTTTATCCCCAGGGCAATTTATGAGTACAGAGCCAGGAGGAATAATTGAGAAACAAGTGAAGCTTTAAAAATAAAACAAAGAAACAAATAAGAAATAAGTTACAGAATTACTTACACAAATACCAGCCTGTAAAGTTATGTGAGAATTCCTAAGCTATGTCTATTTTTTTTTGGGGGGGGGGGTCATATCTAGCAGTGCTCAGGGGTTCCTCCTGGCTCCACGCTCAGAAATCGCTCCTGGCAGGCATGGGGGACCATATGGGATGCCGGGATTTGAACCAATGACTTTCTGCATGAAAAGCAAACGCCCCACCTCCAAGCTATCTTTCTGGCTCCTAAGCTATGTCTCTTAATATTTGAATGCACCAGCACAAGATTTTCATATTAACTCAGTGTTTCACACCTGAGAGATCAAGAAAGATTCTGAAATCCAAGTTCCTTCTTTGAAAGATCTTTTCCAGGTCAGCAGCTTGCTGATTAATAGATATTGATATTAATAGATAGAGAGCAAAGCAAGAACATTTCCCTTTGTCCTTGTTCTCTACATCTGCATTTAAACTCCCTGGGGAGTTTCCTATGGGTAGAACCTGATGGAAACCTTAGACTCCTACCACAATTTCCTATCTTTTATGGGTTTTCACCAGTAAAACATATACTGTTGAGTCTGAGATTGGAAGCAATTCTTATACAAACAGTGCAGTCCTGAGACATGTTACCTCTCCATTAGAAATGAGCATAAAGGGCTGGAGAGGTGGTGTTAGAGGTAAGGCATCTGCCTAGTTGGCACTAGCCTAGGACAGATTGTGGTTCGATCTCCCAGCATTCCATATGGTCCCCCAAGCCAGGAGTGATTTCTGAGCACATAACCAGGAGTGACCCCTGAGTGTCACCGGGTGTGCCCCCCCAAAATGAGCATACAAAGAACTACATGTACATGATCCTTCATCCAGGATGGTATTTTCTAGGAGCTGTTTAAAATATTTACTTGTTTAACTTCACAATGTGCCTTTGAGGTAGATGCTATCTTCTCATTAGAGAGGAAAGACACTAAAGTGCTAACTAGAAATAAAAACACACCAGCAGGTGTGGAGGACACAAACACCCACCATGTCCAACCTGATATGCACCAACACACTCTGTCAGCTCACTGAGAATTTCATCAGAAGTTAGATAGGCCTTTTGAAAAATGTGCATCTTAACAAAACCCAGAGATTGCACCTGAGTTAGAGGTTTAGGTCCTCCAAATAGCCATTTTTGACATTGTAGCTAGAAGTCAACTTCTGATGGATCGGATCTGTTGCAATGGACACATATGTCTCTATTTTAAATGAAATGTATCTGTGACCCCCCCCCCACAAACAATGCCTTCACCAGAAACCCTCTGTGCCCACAGGGAAACGCATGTGCCTTGGGGAAGGCATGGCCCGCTCAGAATTATTCCTCTTCTTCACCACCATCCTGCAGAACTTCACCTTGGCTACCAACGTTGCCCCTGAAGACATTGACCTCACCTCAAAAGAGTGTGGTTTAAGCAAGCAGTTCCCAATGTACAAAATAAGCTTTCTGCCCCGATATGAAGATTGAAAGATCATCTCAAAGGACTCAGATGTCCTTCATTTTGTTGTATTTGGCCTTTGCCTCTCGCCATGTCTGTCTTCCTCAGAAATTACTACTGTAAACTATCTTTCTCCTTGGTGGCCAACTGTAAAGGGAAATCTTTCCTGAAGCCTCATTTTTTATCACAACTCTGCCTTATGGGCTCTCTGGGGCCACACATTTAATTAGATCTTCATGTGCATTTCTAGCTAAGAATTGAACTCATGGCTTTAGGCCTGAGGGTAGTTGCTCTACTTAGATGCATTTCTGGGCATCTGATTTGCTATAAGTCAGAAGTTCAACATGGATCTCACTAATTAAAATGAAGGAGTCAACTGGACTGACAGTAATTGTTGGTGGATCTACAGTATATCTTTTCTTTGATTTTTCTGCTTGAGAGTTCTGATTATCTGGACCTGGTACCCATCTCTATGCTTAATTGACACAGCATTGAATCTCTGCATATTCCTTGACATCTCCCTTTCATTTTTCTACCTTTCTTTTTTAAACTGGGTTTTAAAATATGCAATCACTCTCTTATATTTAACCATTTAGTAACTAGAAACTATTAAAAACTTATTCCTCACTTGTCATGTGTCCTGAAATGGCAATGTTCTGGAGGATATTAGCATTCACTCCTTTCTGTTGAGTACTTTGTTCTGATGATCACCTTATCTGCCCATATCAATGAAAACTATTATTTTGGCTAGGATATTATTTCTTTATTCACTCATTGCAATCACCATAAATCTTTATGACATTATGATTGGAAATTGATTACCTGATTCTGGTATTCAAATAAACATTCAAAAGCACTTCAAATGCACAGTTGTAAATGAAAGATAAAAGCTAGTGTTACAGGACAAAATAAAAATACAGAAGGAAAGTGTAAGTTTTCATTAATGAAGATAATTCGGTATTGTGGTTAGAGATTTATAAAATCACCCATATGCCATATCTCCAACCCCAGGTGAACGAGTCTGAATCGGAATTGCACATGAAATAATCCAAACCAGGCTGAGGGTGAAACACATATATTCTGGCAGTCTTTTACCTAGTATCTCCACCACGCTGCCTACAAGTACTGTTTTTATTGAGTACGGGACCACACGTAGGTGGGGCAGCTATCCTGAGTCTCTCCCCACAAGTTTACATATAAGACAATCTTTGTTTAAGAGAAACCAAATTGTTAACAAACAGATATAACAAAGAAACCAGGGATTATCTTTGTTTTGGGTAAAATATGGTGTAACCTAATAGAGATTCACAAAAGAAAGAATAAAAAAAACCAAATTTGAGTCATAAATATAGGTTTCAGAATTTTAATGCAATTGCAAGTTCATATTAAAGGAGAAAGAATATTTGTAGCACATAGTGTTAAACATTTGGTCATAGTTATGCTAAAAGTGGAACATACACTCCTGCATGTCAGGAGCAGACTCAAGATGGAGTCTGTATGTCTTGCCTTCTTTCCCCACAGCATGAACTTTTCTTTTGTGTGGCATGCATAGGTGCAAAAGTCACAGGAAACAGCACAGATCCTGTTGTAGATTATGTTCTGAGAACTTGTGACAGTTGAATGCATCTATAGAAATTAAGTATGGAAGCAGCACATTGTCCTGTCAAAAGTTATGAGAAACAGATGTTGGCTACAGAATGTATGAATAGGATGTACACAAATGTTCCAGGTTTGACCTGTCTAAGTTGACCACAAAATGTTCTTGAGAAAATATCAAATTGTACCTTGTAAAATTATATACATGAAATCATCTGTAATACAAAGGCTGTTCTTGTATTTCCCCTCTCCTTCCCCCTGCTCTGCCAGAGTATATAAGCCAGTCGTCTGCTTCAATAAATTTGGTCCTTGATCAGACTCTTTGTCTTGGGTCCCGTTTCTTTCTCCTTAGTTTTTAGGCTGGGACCCCCCTTCACGTACCCATGAATTACTGAGTTCTGGGGGACAGAACACCTGCACATATCAACTCATGCATAAGAATGTACAAATCTTGATCCCTGCCACATAAATTTCTTTTTCTTTTCTTTTCTTTTCTTTTTTTTCTTTTTTTGGTTTTGGGCCATACCCATTTGATGCTCAGGGGTTACTTTTAGCTAAGCACTCAGAAATTGCCCCTGGCTTGTGGGGACCATATGAGACACCAGGGGATTGAACCGCAGTCCGTCCTATGCTAGTGCTTGCAAGGCAGGCACCTTACCTCTAGCGCCACCTCTTCGGCCCCTGTCACATGCATTTCAACGTAACTGGCATCCTGACACGTAGCCACTGGTACTGGGACCAACTCCGATCAGAAGAACCCTCAGAAGGCAGGTTCATGGAGGTTAGCTGATCCCACCCATAAAGGGCTGAGCCAGAGGAGCAAGGCAGCTTTGCTCCACTGCCACTCATATCTCCTAGTTAATGAATACATTGTAAAAAGTAGAAAACACCACAATACAAGCATGATAATGGGAGGAAAATGCAGGCTTCTACCATGCATAGAGAATGAGATGGCAGCTCTGGTTAATCAAAAAGTGTTGACAACCTATTTAATGTATAAGGTAAATACTTTATTATTATTATTATTATTATTATTATTATTAGATTTTTGGGTCACACCCAGTGACGCTCAGGGTTTACTCCTGGCTATGCACTTAGAAATTGCCCCTGGCTTGAGGGACCATATGGGACACTGGGGGATCGAACCATGGTTCGTCCTGGGTCAGCAGCAAGCAAGGCAAACACTCTAGTGCTGCGCTATTACTCCGGCCCCTCAGGTAAAGACTTTAAAAAAGCAACATGGAAAATTCTCATAGAACTCAAAGAAAGACTGGAAAGAACTGAAGGAACCAAAATAAGAATCAAGAGGGTATAAAATTAGAAATCAGAAAACTCCAAACTGAAATAAAAGAACTGAATTGGTAGGTAAAATGAAATTCTCATTGGAAAGCCTTTTCAACAGAGAAACAGTGATTGAGGACAGAATCAGTGAGCTGGAAGATGAAATGCATAACAACTCCATAAAACAGAAGATATTTGAAAAGTGACTTAAAACAAAATATCAGGCAACGGAAAAATCCTCAAGGCATGTGAAGAGAAGTCTTTGAGAAACTCAAGAGAAACAACATAGAAATTATTGGAGTCCCAGAGAAGCAGGAAGATTTTCAGGAAAAATCAATAGTCAAGGACATCATTGCAGAGAAACCCAGAACTAAAGAGTACATGCAACCAAATCCTCCATGACTGAATTAAATAATTAAAATAGACCCAAAGACAAGCAACCCAATACACATCCTAGTCACATAGACAAATCTCACAGATAGGGATAGAATACTGAAAGCAGCAAGACCTACAGGGGAAATTACATTAAAAGAGCATCCTTAAAATTTACAGCAGATTCTGAAGTTACCCAGCGAGCGAGTGAGTGAGTAAGAAATGGCTGACTGTGGGGACTGCCAGGTGAAGTGATGATTGATTCACTTGCGGAGTCCCCACCCAGCTGTGCTTCTTCTGAGGAAACTGAGGACCTGAAGGGAGCCCTGTCTGTGCCTCTCTGTCTTTTCTGAATCCTTGAAGCTCTCCTCAGAGCCCAGGGAAGCAAACCCCCAAAAACTGCATTCTGAAGCTACCCAGTGAGCAAGTGAGTGAGTAAGAAATGGCTAACTATGGGGACTTCCAGGTGAAGAGCTGATTGCTTCCCCTGCAGAGTCTCCGCCCTGCTGTGCTTCTTCTGAGGAACCGGAGGAAACTTAGGACCTGAAAGGAGTCCTGTACTGTGCATCTCTGGCTTTTATGAATCTTTGAAGCTCTCCTCAGAGCCCTGGGAAGTGAACCCCCAAAAAAACTGCATTCTGAAGCAACCCAGCGAGCGAGTGAGTAAGAAATTGCTGACTGAGTGGGGCCCAAATGAAAAACTGTGAATGCTGCCTGTGTGTGTCTGTCTACTGTCCTTGCATGAAACTCTTGGGAAAGGGCTGAAAAGAGGCTCCAGCAGAGCACTTATCTCTGCTTTGCTATGCGGCCGTGCGCTCTTTCTAAGAAAAGAACACCATCACAAGAAGAAAAAAAATCACACTAAGAACTGTGCTGGATCACAGAAGCAAGCATTTCTCTCCGGACTGTCTTCTCTGCTGCATGCTCGGGCCTAAGATTTGATCCTGTGTGAGGCTTCATCCACGGAGGACTCCCCTCCCTTAGAGGCAAGTCGGCCCACCCAGAAAGGGCGGAGCCAGAGGAGTGTGCTGCCTGCATCATATAGCCAATGAATACCACCACAACACATAGAAAAACCCACAATGCAAGTGTGACAATGGGGAAACAACGCAGGCCAGCATCAGACATAGAGAATGAAGATGACAATTCTGATGACCAGATAATGACCAACCAACTAATCAACCTCTCAGATAAGGACTTTAGACTAGCAATATGGAAGATGCCCAAAGAACTCAAAGAAACCATGGATCGAGTTGAACAGAACACTAATAAGAACCAAGAAAATATGAAGACAAATCATAAAACTCCAAACTGAAATAACATGTCAACTAACAGGTCTGAAAAAGTCAGTAAATGAAGTGAATGACAAAATGGATAAGCTCTGAGACAGGGTATCAGAAGCTGAGAATAGATTTGGTGCTGTAGAAGATGAGATACATAACAATTCCATACAGTAGGAGAGATTGGAAAAAAACTTAAAGCAAATGAACAGACAATGGAAAAATTAGTCAAAGAATGGGAACAGATGAAAATAGAAGTCTATGATAAGATCAACAGAAACAACTTAAGAATCATTAGAGTCCCAGAGACCCAGGAAGAAAATTTCCAGGAAGAATCAATGGTCAAGAACATCATTAAAGAGAAACTTCCAGAGCTAAAAAAATATATATATGTGATCAAATCCTGCATGCTTGAAGAGTACCAACCAAAAGAGACCCCAGAAAAACCACCCAAGACACATCCTAGTCACAATGACAAATTCCACAGATAGAGACAGAATTCTGAAAACAGCAAGATCAAAAGGGGAAATTACATTCAAGCAAGCATCCTTGAGATTTACAGCAGACCTGTCACCAGAAACACTCAATGCCAGAAAGTAGTGGTGGGTGGGATATTGTGACAAGACTGAATGAAATGAATGCTTCACCTAGAATACTGTACCCAGCAAAACTCACTTTCCGGTTTGATGGAAGAATACATGGTTTCACAGACAAAAAACAGCTCAGAAACTTTACAGACTCAAAACCAGTCTTAAGAGAAAAACTGAAAGACCTAATTTAAGACAAGACTAACCAAAAGACACACCACATTTTGATATAAAGATGGCATTAAATCCCAGGACAATTCTTTCTCTCAATGTCAATGGACTAAATGCACCAGTTAAGAGACACAGAATGGCTAAATGGATCAATAAACTCAATCCAACCTTCTGCTGCCTACAAGAAACGCACCTGAATATTCAGAACAAACATAGACTCAAAATAAAAGGCTGGAGAAAAATTATCCAAGCAAACAACACCCATAAAAAAGCTGGAGTGGCCATACTAATATTAGATAATGCAAACTTTATACTCAGGAAGGTTGTAAGGGACAAAGACGGACATTTTATATTAATCAAGGGGTATGTACAGCAGGAAGAAACCACTCTCCTAAACATATATGCACTGAATGAGGGGCCAGCAAAATATATAATACAACTGTTGACAAATCTGAAAAATAATATCAATAACAACACAATAATTGTGGGAGACCTCAACACGGCTTTGTCAACACTGGATTGGTCAACCAGACTGAAACCCAACAAGAATATACTTGACCTGAGGAGAGAAATGGAAGAAAGAGGCCTAGTGGATATATATAGGACACTCCATCCCCAGAAACCTGGGTACACATTCTTCTCCAATGTACATGGGACATTCTCCAGGATAGACTACATGCTGGCACATAAAACATACCTCCATACTATCAAGAGAATAGAAATTTTGCAGACTACCTTTGCTGACCACAAGGCTCTGAAATTATTTCTGAATTCCAAAGGGACTCAGAAGAAAAACTTTAACACCTGGAAGTTAAACAGCCTCATACTGAATAACAGTGGGTCCGAGATGAAATCAAGGAAAAAATTAAAAGGTTCCTGGAAACAAATGACAATAAAGACACAAACTATCAGAACTTATGGGACACAGCAAAAGCAATACTGAGAGGAAAATTTATAGCTTTGCAAGCACACATCAGGAAGGAAGAAGGAGCTTATCCGAGTAGTTTAATGACACAGCTAATAGAACTAGAAAGTGCTCAACAAAAGGACCCAAAAATAGGGAGACAAAAGGAAATTACAAAGCTGAGAGCAGAAATCAACGAAGTGGAAACCCAAAAAACAATCCGAAAGTTCAACAAAAGCAGAAGTTGGTTCTTTGAAAAAATAAACAAGATTGATAGACCACTGGCAAACCTAACAAAGAAAGAGAGAGAAACTTGATAACTCGTATTAGGAATGAAAAAGGAGAGATCACTACTGATATGACAGAGATACAAAGGGTAATCAAAAACTACTTTGAGAAACTCTACGCCACTAAAAATGAGAACCTGGAAGAAATGGATAAATTCTTGGACTCTTATACTCTTCCACAGTTTAAGGAAGAGGATGTAGCATATCTAAACACACCCATCTCCATTGATGAAATTAAAACGGTAATCAAATGTCTGCCCAAAAACAAAAACCCAGGCCTAGATGGATTCACTAATGAATTCTTTCAAACTTTCCAAGAGAAACTACTACCAATCCTGGCAAGACTCTTTTATGAAATTGAACAAATGGAAACACTTCCAAATAGCTTTTATGAAGCCAACATCACCTTGATACCTAAGACAGACGGCAATGCCAATAACAAACAAGCTGGTGTAGTTCCACAAATCACAGGCAGACAACCTCTCCCAGCAGCCCAGAACGTCTTCCCACTGCTTTTATTGATCTCCTGGGGCACCTCCAGGGTCATGACCTATAGCACAGAGCCCGTCAGCTCGCTACTACTTGAATTCCTCATTGAGTAGGGGACTTGACCCCTCAGTCACAAAGTCTATCTGCCCAAAAAGAAAAGCCCAGGCCCAGAAGGATTTCCTAATCAATTTTTTCAAATCTTTCAAGAGGATCTACTACCAATCCTAGCCAGGCTCTTCCATGAAATTGAAAAAACGGGAACACTCCCAAACAGCTTTTATGAAGCCAACATCACCTTGATAAAAAAAAAACCAGACAGAGACGCTGCCAAAAAAGAAAATTACAGATCAATATCCCTGATGAATGCTGATGCAAAGAACTTCAACAAAATCCTGGCAAATAGGATCCAATACAACATCAAGAAGATCATACACTACGACCAAGTAGGTTTCATCTCAGAAATGCAAGGATGTTTTAACATCCATAAATCTATTAACATCATACACAACATAAACAACAAGAAAAATAAAAATCACATGATTATATCAATAGATGCAGAGAAAGCATTTGATAAGGTCCAACACCCATTCTTGATCAAAACTCTCAGCAAGATGGGAATGGAAGGAACCTTTCTCAATATAGTTGAAGCCATTTACCACAAGCCAATGGCAAATAATATTCTCAATGGAGAAAATATAAAAGCCTTTCCTCTAAATTCTGGTACAAGACAAGGCTGTCTGCTCTCACCACTCCTCTTCAACATAGTACTGGAAGTTCTTGCTATAGCGATCAGGCAAGAAAAAGATATCAAGGGAATCCAGATAGGAAAGGAAGAAGTCAAGCTCTCATTGTTTTCAGATGACATGATACTCTACTTAGAAAACCCTAAAGACTCTACCAAAAAGCTTCTAGAAACAACAGATTCATATAGCAAGGTGGCAGGCTACAAAACCAACCTACAGAAATCAATGGCCTTTTTATACACCAATAATGATAGGGAAGAGATGGAAGTCAGGAAGGCAATCCCATTCACAATAGTGCCACACAAACTGAAATATCTTGGAGTCAACTTGACCAAAGATGTGATAGACCTATACAAAGAAAACTATAAAACTCTGCTCCAAGAAATAAGAGAGGACACGCGGAAATGGAAACACATACCGTGCTCATGGATTGGCAGGATTAACATCATTAAAATGGCAATACTCCCCAAAGCATTATACAGATTTAATGCGATCCACTTAATAATACCCATGACATTCTTCAAAGAAGTGGATAAAACACTTATGAAATTCATCTGGAACAATAAACACCCTCGAATAGCTAAAACACTCCTAGAGAAAAGGAAAATGGGAGGAATTACTTTCCCCAACTTTAAACTTTACTACAAAGTAATAGTTATCAAAACAGCATGGTATTGGAATAAAGACAGACCTTCAGATCAGTGGAATAGGCTTGAGTTCTCAGACAATGTTCCCCAGACATACAATTACCTAATTTTTGACAAAGGAGCAAGAAATCCTATGTGGAGCAGGAAAAATCTCTTCAACAAAAGGTGCTGGCAGAACTGGTTAGCCACTTGCAAAAAAGCAAACATAGACCCCCAGTTAACATCATGTACAAAGGTAAAATCCAAATGGATTAAAGACCTTGATATCAGACCGGATACCATAAGGTTTATAGAACAACACGTCGGTAAAACACTCCAGGACATTGAGACTAAAGGCATCTTCAAGGAGGAAACTGCACTTTCCAAACAAGTGGAAGCAGAGATCAACAGATGGGGATACATTAAACTGAGAAGCTTCTGCACCTCAAAAGAAATAGTGCCCAGGATACAAGAGTCACCCACTGAGTGGGAGAAACTATTCACCCAACACCCTTCAGATAAGGTTTTAATATCCAAAATATACAGGGCACTGACAGAACTTTACAAGAAAAAAAATAATCTAATCCCATCAAAAAATGGGGAGAGGAAATGAACAGACACTTTGATAAAAAAAGAAATACAAATGGCCAAAAGGCACATGAAAAAATGCACTTTGTCACTAATCATCAGGGAGATGCAAATCAAAACAACGTGAGATACCACCTCACACCACAGAGATTGGCACACATCACAAAGAATGAGAACAATCAGTGCTGGTGGGGATATGGAGAGAAAGGAACTCTTATCCACTGCTGGTGGGAATACCGTCTAGTACAGCCTCTATGGAAAGCAATATGGAGATTTCTTCAAAATCTGGAAATTGAGCTCTCATTTGACCCAGCTATTCTACTCCTAGGGATATACCCTAAGAACACAAGAATACAATACAAAAACCCCTTCCTCACACCTATATTTATTGCAGCACTATTCACAATAGCCAGGGTCTGGAAACAACCAAGATGCCCTTCAACAGATGAATGTCTAAAGAAACTGTGGTACATATACATAATGGAATATTATGCAGCCGTCAGGAGAGATGAAGTCATGAAATTTTCCTATACATGGATGTACATGGAATCTATCATGCTGAGTGAAATAAGTCAGAAGGAGAGAGAGAGACGCAGAATAGTCTCACTCATCTATGGGTTTTAAGAAAAGTAAAAGTCATTTTTGTAACAATCCTCAGAGACAATGAGAGGAGGGCTGGAACACCAGCTCACTCCATGAAGCTCACCACAAAGAGTGGTGAGTACAGCTATAGAAATAATTATACAGAGAACTACCATAATCAAGTTAATGAATGAGGGAACTGGAAAGCCTGTCTGGAGTACAGGTGGGGGTGGGGTGGGATGGAGGGAGATTTGGGACATTGGTGGTGGGAATGTTGCACTGGTGAAGGGGGTGTTCTTTAGATGACTGAAACCTAATCACAATCATTTAAGTAATCAAGATGTTCAAATAAAGAAGAAAAAAAAAGACATTCTTTCACTAATTTTTAGAGACAAAATAGAGGAGGGCTGGAAGGTCTAGCTCACAACATGAAGCTCACCACAAAGAGTGGTGAGTGCAGTTAGAGAAATAACTACACTGAGAACTATCATAACAATGTGAATGAATGAGGGAAGTAGAAAGCCTGTCTAGAGTACAGGCAGGGGTGGGGTAGGGAGGAAGGAGATTTGGGACATTGGTGATGGGAATGTTTCACTGGTGGGGGTGGTGTTCTTTACATGACTGAAACCCAACTACAATCATATTTGTAATCAAGGTGTTTAAATAAAAATATTAATAAGAATAATAAAGTAAAAAAACCCTAAAAATATAAAAGGATGTACAAATCCATCAGAACAATGCAAATTCCTTTTCAAAGGTGAACCTTTATCATATAAGACAGCACCTCTGTGAAAACAAACACAGAAATACTTTAAAAATATCAATCGTGTGGCAATACCCCTTCATATACCCACATATTTGAGCAAAGACACATGTGCGAGGATTCATGAATAAATACTTATGTGTGTGCACACATAGGACGAGAACATATAGGCCTGCCCACTTACACATATAATTATGGATATTTTGCAGCCTCACACACAGATGTTCATTTTCTGGACTTTGGCTTCTGCCAAAATCTAAGCACTGAAAACAAGGTCCAGAGTCATTAGCATTAGTAGGAGGCATGGGTCACTTAGCAAAACATTCTTAAGCATTAAAAACTCTAAATAAATAAATTACTAACTTAAATAAAATAAATTATCTCACAAAAAAATTATGAGATACACCGTTTCAAAGTTCTTCATGATAAAATTCTATCATACATTGTACAACCTCCTTCATCAGTTTACCTATTTCCTGCCATCAATGTACCTATGTTTACCTCCTGCCTGTGCGCTTTTGTGGCAGAAATATTTCCTTCCCTCTTTTTATTATGTTTTTATCTTTTAGATATTGTGATTTGAAATATTGTTACCGAAAGAGAATCATGCACATCACTGTATCTGTTTTAGTATCCGTTCTTGTCCAGAGTGGTTTTTCCAATTGTATTTTTTTTTTCATTTTTAAATAAGTTACTTTACTTAGGGTGCAAATGCCAATGACCTACCCCAAGCTCTAGGATTAATCTGGCACCCATTAGCAATCCTGTTCTTCTGCTCTGCCAGACCAACTGGAGGCTCAGTGATGCGCCCATTGGGACATGGGGTCAATCTGCCCTCCCAGTGTAACAACAGCGAACCTGAAACGCCACCATAGGTAACCAGAAAATCTTAAATACAATGGTGAAACTATGGAGGATCACTGCACCTTGGCATATAGATGAAAACTTAGGCAAACCTCCAATTCCATTTTTAAATTTTAAATTATGTCTTATTTTATCCCCTTCCCAAAGATCATCCTCGTTTCTTTGTATTTGTTTGCAACATGATTTTACTTACAACAAAGATCATCCCTGATTTCTTTGAATCTATTTGTTTACAACTTGGTTTTACCACCAAAAGGTGATTTTCTTACATGTACATCTGGGCGGGATTGACTCAGGATAGCTTGAACTATCTGTCCTTGTTCTGTCTTTACACCCCCACTTGGGGGTGCCTCTGTACTCAATAAAAAGGACCATTCTGGTAGACAACTCACTCTTGATATGAGGTAGAATATTGCCAGAATACCTATGTTTTACCCTCAGTCTGGTCTGGATTATTTTGTGCACCAAATTGGCTTTAGAGTCGTTTACTTGAGTTTGGATATATGGTTGTGTGGTGATATTACAACTGGTGTTTGAACAGATAACTGATCTATGAGGATCCAAGAAAACCCCAACAATCGTGAGTGACTTGAACCTCTGGTGGATTATCCCTTGATGCCCCCTCGAGCGGGACTAAATTGCCATACTTTTCATTGGAACCTGACCCCTATTTTAAATAGCTTCATGTTGTTCTGGTCTACAGATATGCATTTCTTGCTCTGGACTGTACATATCAGGCTCCCTAAAGATTCTCCTCCATACACATCCCTAGAGGGGAGAGGTACCTTCCCAGTGCTGATAAGTTCTCTATCTAAAGGCATTCCCAGGGCTGATAATTTATCCTTTACTACTGTAATTAACTCAAAGAGACCCCACATCTCCCAAGGATGATAAGCCAGTTAACATCTCCACAGACTCAGAGTCTAAAAATGACTAACCAGAGATACCAGCACACCCCAAGCACTGAGTCAGTTGAACAAACCAATGCTGGCAAATCAAGTCCTGGGAGCTGTCAAATGGTTCAATTTCTGGAATGGTAATGGATTTATCAACAGAATGAACACATAAAATCAACACTTATTTCTCTAACAACAGAAACCAAGAAGGTGCTAGCTAGTGAAATTAAGCAAACAATAGATGAACATTTCAACCATCTCAAGAAGAACTCTTTCAGAAGAGAAGGGAAGAGAATCCATACCAATGGAATTGAAGGAATTAAAGAGCACATTAGGAAGTCATAGTTGCAGAACCACCTAGGCGGTGCACCTTATAGATGACTCAAGACAAATTGCCCCCTGTGATGCCCAGCACTGGGCTCTGATCTCGTATGAGGACAAGGTGCTCTCTGGGACCTTTGACACCCAAGGATCTGAGGGGTTCTTCTCCTTTTGCTCAAAAGGGGGCGTGGTGGGGCAAGCCCTCCCTCATGCTTCTCTGTGTCCCCTGCACACCCTCTAGGCTTTCCTGCCATCACCCCACCCAGACCGGAGGCAGCGTCTCTTCCCTTGCACCAGCTGTTTGGGTGACCAGGCATTTTCAGCAGAGCCCAGGTATGGAGGTGCTCATGATCATGGCTGAGGGATTCTGTCTTCACCAACCTCTGGACCCCACAGGTCAGCTCCAGACATTGATCACAGCTGTGGAGCTGTGGTTCTGGCCCTGGAGTACTACAAGGGAGTACCTAGCTTGGGTGGGAGCTGGACCTGTTTGGCTGTCCCATGCCTAAGAACACACGCTTTGCACCCTCAGCTACAGGGTTCCTGGGTTCCCTGGCTATAGGGGGCAAGTGACCCCTCACTGACCACCTGCCCCTGGTTGGCCAGTGTCTCACTGGTTTGTAATACTGGCCCTGAGCCTAATAACACTGGCTGTGGACAATAAAAAAATACAAATTGCAAGTTCACATTGATAAATTAAGTCAAAATAAAAGGAGAAACAAAATGATGGAAGAATATGTAAGGTATGCACTCCTAGGGATATACCTTAGGCACACAAAAGTACTATTAAAATATTTTCCTCACTCCTATATTTATTGCAGTGCTATTTACAATAGCCAGACTTTAGACAACTAAGATGCCCTTCAACAGAGGAATGGCTAAAGAAACTGTGGTACATATACACAATGTACTATTATACAGCCATCAGGAGAGATGGAGTCATGAAATTTTCCTATACATGGATGTACATGGAATCTCTTATGCTAAGTGAAATAAGTCAGAAGTAGAGAGATAGACAAATAATAGTCTTGCTCATCTATGGTTTTTTATTTTTTTGTAAAAAGTAAAGGCATTATTTTAATAATTCCAGAGACAATAGAGGGAAGGGCCAGAAGAACTGGGCCATAATATGAAGCTCACCACAAAGAGTGATGAATGCTATTAGGGATATAACTACACTAACAACTAGCATGACAAAGTTAATGAATGAGAGAGGTAGAATGCCTGTCTTAAATACAGGCAGGGGTTGGGGAGGAGGGAGATTGGGGTCATTGGTGGTGACAATGTTGCTCTGGTGAAGGGGGGTGTTCTGTTTATTACTGAAACCCAACTACAATCATGCTTGTAATTATGGTGCGTTAATAAATATTTTATAATAAAGATATGTAAGGTATGAAATGGACAAAGAAAAGAGAAATAACCTAAAAATGATAGGAATATTAGAAAGAAAAAAGGGAAAGAGGAAGTACAAATAGTGAGAGAGATAGTAGCAGATAACATTCCGACTCTTTGGAAAGAGGCAGCTTGTACAACCAGGATGCAAAAAGATTACCAAACAAAATAGAATGTAACAAAATAACACCAAAACATATAGTCATTCAAATGGCAAAAAAAAAAAAGAGAGAGAGACGAATTTTTTAAATCAGTAAAGGAGATGAAAATATTTAATTATAAAAAAATCCATAATATTCAAACCAGTTCTCTCATATAAAATTATCCAAGGAAAAAAAAGTGGAATGACTTTCAAATTACTGAATGAACAAAAATTTCAACCTGGAGTTCACTAACCAGAAAACCTCTCACTTTTGTGGGAGGGACAAAAAATAACTTGCACTACCCAAAAAATAACTCACACTACCCAAACTGCCTCTAAATGAATTACTCAAAGGATAGTTAATAAACCAAATACCAATGTACCTGAGACCACGTGGTCCCTGACTTTCATCCTTTAATATTTGTGTTTCTCCTTCTCCACTCATTTACTTTCCTTCTCTTCTCTATACTCTATGGCAAAAGGTGTTTGAGACAACTCCCTTTTAGAACATTGCATATTTTATGCAGTTATTCTAAATAGCACATATAAATAAATATAATTCTGTATTTATCTTTCTTCTGGATAGCTTCATTTAACATAATATCTTCCAGTTGTATCCATATTGTGGCAAATTTCATTATCGCATCATTCCTTATAGCTATATATGTGTAATGAGTTATTTGCTGGAAATTGGGTTGAGGTTTGGTTATCCCACAGTTCCCAGAAAGGAAAGAGAATTCCCACTCTCCTATCCAGCAAGGATAGGGGAAGCAGTTCCAGTTATATAGATCCACAGTAAATAATCCACATAAAATGAGAGCAAAAGGCAGCAAGAAATTCGAACACAAGCTGTTTACCAGCCAGCCAGCTGCTCCAAATTCAGAGTTAACAAATCTGCTGCAAAAGGCCCCCTGCTCTAAGCCTCACCTCCCTAAAAAAGGAGGGGAAAAAGCAGATAGACTGAAGATACAAAAGAGAAATGTTATAAAGAGCTCTCTATACTTCATACTTCCTTCTTTTTTAGTCTTTAAAAATGTAAAATGACAGATGCCAGCACCCTTCTGCCTCTCTACTCTGCTGTCCTGCATTTCCGGCCTGATTTCACCCTTGGTGTGGCTCATCAGCCAGCCTGCCTTCCTGTGAGCTTTCCGGGGAGTCTGCCTTCCCGTGAGCCTTCCGTGGAGGTGAGTCGACACGCCCAGAAAGGGAGGAGCCACTGAACTTCACTGGATCTCAGATGCCAGCACCCTTCTGCCTCTCTACTCTGCTGTCCTGCATTTTCAACCTGATTTCACCCTTGGTGCAGCTCATCAGCCAGCCTGCCTTCCTGTGAGTTTTCCGGGGAGTCTGCCTTCCCGTGAGCCTTCTGTGGAGGTGAGTCGACACGCCCAGAAAGGGAAGAGCCACTGAACTTCGCTGGATCTCAGATGCCAGCACCCTTCTGCCTCTCTACTCTGCTGTCCTGCATTTTCGGCCTGATTTCACCCTTGGTGCGGCTCATCAGCCAGCCTGCCTTCCTGTGACACGCCCAGAAAGGGAGGAGCCACTGAACTTCGCTGGATCTCAGATGCCAGCACACTTCTGCCTCTCTACTCTGCTGTCCTGCATTTTTGGCCTGATTTCATCCTGGGTGCGGCCCATCTGCCAGCCTGCCTTCCTGTGAGCCTTCTGTGGAGGTGAGTCGACACGCCCAGAAAGGGAGAAGCCAGAGGAGCACGGTTGCTCCGCTCCCCTTCGCGACGGTGCACAGCATTTAGCCGATGAATACAATCACAACACATAGAAAAACACGCAGTACTAGTGTGACAATGGGGAAACAACACAGGCCAGTGCCAGACATAGAGAATGAAGATGGCAACTCTGATGACTTGAACATGACCAACCACCTAGTCAGTCTCTCAGATAAGGAGTTTAGAGTTGCAATATGGAACATGTTCAAAGAACTCAAACAAAGTATAGAAGAGAAAACTAAAAAGAATCAGGAGAATATGAAGATAGAAATGAGAAAACTCCAAACAGAAATTTCAGATCAAATAACAGGTCTGAGAAACTCAGTAGATGAATTGAAGAAAAACATGTTTGAGATTTCCCACAGGTTAACAGCAGCTGAGGATAGAATCAGTACACTGGAAGATGAGATACATAACAATTACATACAGCAGAAGAAATTGGAAAAAAGCCTCAAAGCAAATGATCAAACAATGGAAAAATTACTCAAAGAATGGGAACAGATGAAAATAGAAGTCTATGATAAGCTCAACAGAAACAACTTAAGAATCATTGGAGTCCCAGAGACTCAGGAAGAAAATCTCCAGGAAGAATTAACAGTCAAGAACATCATTAAAGAGAAACTACCAGAGATAATGAATACATGTGATCAAATCCTGCATGCCCGAAGAGTGCCAACTAAAAGAGACCCCAGAAAAAACACCCCAAGACACATCCTAGTCACAATGACGAATCCCATAGATAGAGACAGAATTCTGAAAGCAGCAAGATCGAAAAGAGAAATTACATTCAAGGGAACATCCTTGAGATTTACTGCAGACCTGTCACCAGAAACACTCAAGGCCAGAAGGCAGTGGTGGGACATAGTGACAAAACTCAATGAAATAAATGCTTCGCCTAGAATACTGCACCCAGCAAAACTCACTTTCAGGTTTGAAGGAACAATACATAGTTTCACAGACAAACAACAGCTCAAAAACTTCACAGACTTAAAACCATTCTTAAAAGAAAAACTGAACAGCATACTTTAAGACAAGGCTTACCAACAGACACACCAAACTTTAATATAAAGATGGCACTAACTCCCAGGACAATTCTTTCTCTCAATGTCAATGGACTAAATGCACCAGTTAAGAGACACAGAGTGGCTAAATGGATCAAAAAACTCAATCCAACCTTCTGCTGCCTACAAGAAACGCACCTGAATAGTCAGAACAAACATAGACTCAAAATAAAAGGCTGGAGGAAAATCATCCAAGCAAACAACACCCAAAAAAAAAAGCAGGAGTGGCCATATTAATATCAGATGATGCAAACTTTATACTTAGGAAAGTTGTAAGGGACAAAGATGGACATTTTGTATTAATCAAGGGATATGTACAGCAGGAAGAAATCACCCTCCTAAACATATATGCACCGAATGAGGGGCCAGCAAAATATTTAATACAACTGTTGACAAATCTGAAAAATAATATCAATAACAACACAATAATTGTGGGAGACCTCAACACGGCATTGTCAACACTAGACAGGTCAACCAGACTGAAACCCAACAAGAATATACTAGACCTGAGGAGAGAAATGGAAGAAAGAGGCCTAGTAGATATATACAGGACACTCCATCCCCAGAAGCCTGGATACACATTTTTCTCTAATGTACATGGGACATTCTCTAGGATAGACTACATGTTAGCACACAAAACATACCTCCATAATATCAAGAGGATAGAAATTTTGCAGGCTGCCTTTGCTGACCACAAAGCCCTGAAATTATATATAAATTACAAAGGGACACAGAAGAAAAATTTTAACACCTGGAAGTTAAATAGCCTCATACTGAATAATCAGTGGGTCCGAGATGAAATCAAAACCTTCCTGAAAACAAATGACAATGGAGACACAAATTATCAGAACCTATGGGACACAGCAAAAGCAGTACTGAGAGGAAAATTTATAGCTTTGCAAGCACACATCAGGAAAGAAGAAGGAGCATACATGAATAGCTTAATGACGCAGCTCATAGAATTAGAAAGTGCTCAACAAAAGGATCCAAAAATAGGGAGGCAGAAGGAAATAACAAAGCTGAGAGCAGAAATCAATGAAGTGGAAACCAGAAAAAACATCCAAAAGACCAACGAAAGCAGAAGTTGGTTCTTTGAAAAAATAAACAAGATTGATAGACCACTGGCAAAACTAACAAAGAAAGAGAGAGAGAGAAACTTGATAACTCGTATTAGGAATGAAAAAGGAGAGATCACTACTGATATGGTAGAGATTCAAAGGGTAATCAGAAACTACTTTGAGAAACTCTATGCCACTAAAAATGAAAACCTGGAAGAAATGGATAAATTTTTGGAATCTTATAATCTTCCACGATTGAATGAAGAGGATGTAGCATATCTAAACACACCCATTACTATTGAGGAAATTAAGAAGTAATCAAATGTCTGCCCAAAAACAAAAGCCCAGGCCCAGATGGATTTACTAATGAATTCTTTCAAACCTTTCAAGAGGAACTACTACCAATCCTGGCAAGACTCTTTCATGAAATTGAAAAAACAGGAAAACTTCCAAATAGCTTTTATGAAGCCAACATTACCTTGATACCTAAACCAGACAGAGATGCTACGAAAAAAGAAAATTACAGACCAATATCGCTGATGAATGCAGATGCAAAGATCTTCAACAAAATCCTGGCAAATAGGATTGAATGCCTCATTAAGAAGATCATCCACTACTATCAAGTAGGTTTCATTCCAGGAATGCAAGACTGGTTTAACATCCGTAAATCTATCAACATAATACACAACATCAACAGCAAGAAAAATAAAAATCACATGATCATATCAATCGACGCAGAGAAAGCATTTGACAAGGTCCAACACCCATTCTTGATCAAAACTCTCAGCAAGATGGGAATGGAAGGAACCTTTCTCAATATTGTTAAGGCCATCTACCACAAGCCAGAGGCAAATATTGTCCTCAATGGAGAAAAACTGAAAGCCTTTCCTCTAAATTCTGGCACATGACAAGGCTGCCCTCTCTCACCACTCCTATTCAACATAGCACTGGAAGTACTTGCTATAGCGATTAGGCAAGAACAGGATATCAAGGGAATCCAGATAGGAAAAGAAGAAGTCAAGCTCTCACTGTTTGCAGATGACATGATACTCTACTTAGAAAACCCCAAAGACTCTACCAAAAAGCTTCTAGAAACAATAGACTCATATAGCAAGGTGGCAGGCTACAAAATTAACACACAAAAATCAATGGCCTTTCTATACACCAATACTAATAAGGAAGAAATGGACATTAAGAGAACAACTCCATTCACTATAGTGTCACACAAACTCAAATATCTTGGAATCAACTTGACTAAAAATGTGAAGGACCTATACAAGGAAAACTATAAAACTCTGCTCCAAGAAATAAGAGAGGACACACGGAAATGGAAGCACATACCCTGCTCATGGATAGGCAGGATTAACATTATTAAAATGGCAATACTCCCCAAAGCACTGTACAGATTTAATGCGATCCCCCTAAAGATACCCATGACATTCTTCAAAGAAGTGGACCAGGCACTTTTGAAATTTATTTGGAACAATAAACACCCTTGAATAGCTAAAGCAATCATTGGGAAAAAGAATATGGGAGGAATTACTTTCCCCAACTTTAAACTTTACTACAAAGCAATAGTTATCAAAACAGCATGATATTGGAATAAGGACAGGCCCTCAGATCAGTGGAATAAGCTTGAATACTCAGAGAATGTTCCCCAGACATACAATCACCTAATTTTTGATAAAGGAGCAAAAAATCCTAAATGGAACAAAGAAAGCCTCTTCAACAAGTGGTGTTGGCACAACTGGGTAGCCACTTGCAAAAAATTGAACTTAGACCCCCAGCTAACATCATGTACAAAGGTAAAATCCAAATGGATTAAAGACCTCGATATCAGCCCCAAAACCATAAGATATATAGAACAATACGTAGGTAAAACACTCCAGGACAGTGAGGCTAAAGGCATCTTCAAGGAAGAAACTGCACTCTCCAAGCAAGTGAAAGCAGAAATTAACAGATGGGAATATATTAAGCTGAGAAGCTTCTGCACCTCAAAGGAAATAGTGCCCAAGATACAAGAGCCACCCACTGAGTGGGAGAAACTATTCACCCAATACCCATCAGATAAGGGGCTAATCTCCAAAATATACAAGGCACTGACAGAACTTTACAAGAAAAAAACATCTAATCTCATCAAAAAATGGGGAGAAGAAATGAACAGACACTTTGACAAAGAAGAAATACAGATGGCCAAAAGACACATGAAAAAGTGCTCCACATCACTAATCATCAGGGAGATGCAAATCAAAACAACGATGAGATACCACCTCACACCACAGAGAATGGCACACATCACAAAGAATGAGAATAAACAGTGTTGGAGGGGATGTGGGGAGAAAGGAACTCTTATCCACTGCTGGTGGGAATGCCGTCTAGTTCAACCTTTATGGAAAGCGATATGGAGATTCCTCCAAAAACTGGAAATCGAGCTCCCATACGATCCAGCTATACCACTCCTAGGAATATACCTTAGGAACACAAAAATACAATACAAAAACCCCTTCCTTACACCTATATTCATTGCAGCACTATTTACCATAGCAAGACTCTGGAAACAACCAAGATGCCCTTCAACAGACGAATGGCTAAAGAAACTGTGGTACATATACACAATGGAATATTATGCAGCTGTCAGGAGAGATGAAGTCATGAAATTTTCCTATACATGGATGTACACGGAATCTATTATGCTGAGTGAAATAAGTCAGAGAGAGAGAGAAAAACGCAGAATGGTCTCACACATTTATGGGTTTTAAGAAAAATGAAAGACATTCTTGCAATAATAACTTTCAGACACAAAAGAGAAAAGAGCTGGAAGTTCCAGCTCACCTCAGGAAGCTCATCACAAAGAATGATGAGTTTAGTTGGATAAATAACTACATTTTGAACTGTCCTAATAATGAGAATGTATGAGGGAAATTGAGAACCTGTTTAGAGTACAGGCGGGGGTCGTGTGGGGAGGAGGGAGACTTGGGACATTGGTGATGGGAATGTTGCACTGGTGATGGGTGGTGTTAAGAAAAAAAATATTGTTATTCAATAATGGAATACAATGTATATACAATATATTATTATATACAATACATTGCATTATAAAAAATGTAAAATGAGAAAAATAAATAATAGACCCTAAAAGGACAAGGAAAAAACTAAGCCAAATGAAACGCAACAATTTGCCTCAGTACATCAAGAGAAAAAATATAAAGAAAAACTTTTAGGTCTAGAGACAGGGTATCCATATCCAGAAACATGAGTAAAGGAATTAACTACAAGCTCCACTGACGATAATTTAATAATCCCCAGAGTACAAGCTAAAGGGTTCTTACAAGGCCTTCCTTTGTAGATCAGATGACGGAGCTAGAATTCAAAAATCATATATCTGGAAGGCTGTGGGGATATTAAGCAGGTATTAGAAATTTCCAAGGTAATTAGAAGTAGGGGTTCTCAGAAGAGATTTCAGGAAGTCCATTTAGCTGATAAGGTGAAGTTTATTTTCAAATTGATCCTAGGAGGGCAAGAAAGCCCATTTTCTGGAGTACAGTTTCCTGGTTGACAGAAAACGTGCTCCAAAGGACACTGGGTGAAACCTGTGATGTAACATTGATGAATACCTGGATCTTTTCCAATCTTCTTTAGGTAATGTCCATGAGGAAATTCCTTAGGAAATGTCCATGCAGAAGTTCATTAAAAATCTAAAGAGTATGTACAAATTTTAGGGGAGTTTGGCCAATATGTGAGAGAAGGGAACTTAAGTCAATAATCCAAATCATGATGTTTAAGGAGGAGGGAAACCTCCCTATTTAATAAATAATTTGAGATTCCATCCTTAATAGATAAAACTCCCTTTTGAACCCAAAATTTTTCCAATATAGTGCTCCCAAACAAAAATCCTGCCACAGCATACAAAGAACAACATTTGGGATAATTTTAGCAAGTCAACAAAGGTACTAATCAAAAATTATTAAAAGAACCAAACCAGAAAATGTTATGCAATAAAAAATTCCTATAAGTAATGAATAAAAATTGGGGAGAACTATAATTACAATAGACAATGGGAAACTACAAGCAAATACAAATCAAAGAAATACATCTGTAAGAAATACACAAAAAGTGACTGTCCTTCGGATTCCAATACAGAATATCTGGAACTATGAAGAAATTGGGAATCCGAGAAATACACTGATGGAAACTTGAGGGGTCTGGATAAATAGTTCATAACTGTAACAGGTCAGCAGAACTCTGAGAATCTTTTCAAAAGGCCAAATCCGGAATCTTGTAGCTGACTCTGGAGGAGATGGTTGGAGGAGAGGAAGGAGTTTTTGAAAGAAAGAAAGTTAAAGGCTAGGGGGAGAGGGGAATATATCTGGCAGAGAGAATAAATCAGAGAAGAGAAATATTATAAATATCTCTCTATACTTCACTGAGATGCAGAGCAGAGGAGCAGGGGCTGCGAGAAGCACGAAAGCGGATTGGAAGGCACCACGGTGGGGATCATTACCATAGAGGCTCTGAAGTGTAAGATCCAGGTTCTGCAGCAGCAGGCTGAAGTGAAGGAGAGGGCCAGCACCTCCAAAGGGAAGTGAAGGGAAAAAGGTGGACCCGGGAACAGACTGAGGCTGAGGTGGCATTCTTGAATAGTAAGATCCAGTTGGTTGAAGAGGAATTGGACCATGCTCAAGAATGCCTGGAGACCTCCTTGCAAAAGCTGGAGGAGGCTGAGAAAGCAGCTGATGAGAGTGAAAGAGGAATGAAGGTCATTGAGAACTGGGCCTTAAAAGATGAAGAAAAAAAATGGAACTTCAGGAAATTTAACTCAAAGAAGCTAAACATATTGCAGCAGAGGCAGATTGGAAATATGAAGAGGTGGCTCTTAAGTCGGTAATTATTGAGGGTGAGATGGAAATCAAAGAGGAGCAGGCTGAAATGATAGAGTTCCTTTGCCGAGAGATGGATGAGCAGATCAGACTGATGGACCAGAACCTGAAGTATCTGAGTGCTGCTGAGGAAAAGTATTCCCCAAAAAGAAGATACATATAAAGAAGAGATAAAGATTCTTGCTGATAAACTTGAAGAGGCAGAGACCTATGTTAAATTTGCTGAGAGATCAGTAGCCAAGCTGGAAAAGACCATTTATGATTTGGAAGATAAACTGAAATGCACCAAAGAGGAGCACCTGTGTACAAATAGGATGCTGGATCAAACTCTGCTGGGCCTGAATGAGATGTAGAGAACCCTGTGTCCTGCCCTGCCTCTGCCCCTGCCTCTGACTCCACCTGAGGCCAGCCTGCTGGAAGCTGACCATTCTAAAAGGTCTGACCTTTAACTGGAAGACTGCTTTCTCTCTCACTGCCCTTCCCACACTTCCACCCCCACTCCCCAGCTATCTTTTGGGCCAAACTCTAGGAGATTCAAAGCACCTTTCGTAACAACATGTAAGGGAATATGAGCACAATGCAAAGTATCTTTAAAAGCATGTTGTCAAATATACACATGTGTAATTTACCTTTTATTTTGTTGTAGCAAGCCTTTTGTAAGACATTCCAAGTCCTTCTACATTTTTGAGGCAGCATTCTAATCCTTTCTCTTTTGTAAGGAAATGTTTTGGCTGAATGCATTTTGCCCTCTCTTTCCAGAAGAGAAATATATGTACCACGTAGTTATGATTTACTTGTTTATTGTTGGACATGTCAATTGATTCCAAGTTTTAGCTTTTGTACTGAGTGCTGCAATAAATAGTAGTTTGCATTCATCCTATAGGATGAATGTATTTCTGTCCTGGGGATAGATACACAAAAGAGGGATTCCTGGGTCAGTTCAATTTTGAGTTTACTGAGAACCTTCCATACTGTTTTCCATAGTGGTTTTTACCAGGCATCATTCTCCTCACAGTGGATGAGAGTTTCTTTCTCACCATATACCAGCTAACAGAGATTGTTCCCATTATTTTTGATATGTGTCATACTCACTGGTGTTAGATGGTATCTTACTGTTCTCTTTATTTGGATTTCCCCAATGATAAGTAGTGAGGAGCATTTTATCATATATGTTGGTCAACTGTTGGTCTTCCTCAGAGAAGTGTCTGTTCATTTTCTCTTCCTATTTTTGATGGGTTTTAGGTTTTGAGAAGTTAACCTTTGTAAGTTTATTGATTTTTCTAGATCAAACGTTATCTGATATGCTGAGCTTTATTGGCTGGGGTGGTTCACGCCTCATGGAGCAGAACAGGGGACAAACCAGGGAGCACAGCAGAGGCCATTTAAAATGTCTCAGTTGCTGTTCAATTTAACCCAACATTCTATGGTCATTCACTTATTCATTTTGTAGATTTATTCCATCATATGTTCATTTATTTTGACTAGTTCCTCCCATCTTTTGTTGTTTTTTTGGTGCTTCTTTGCACTCGCCTTTGAGGTCATCCACACTGTCCTCAATAGCTGTTACCCTACTGGTGAGTCCTTTCAATGATTTTTTTATTTCTGTTAATTTTTTTCTGCTCTAATATTTCCATTAGTAATTTTCTCATGCCAATTTTTCTAGCCTGTGTTTGCTTGGCATTCCATTCTATTGTTTTATTGGGCTCATTTAACTGCCTAGGCATTTCCACTCTGAACTTCATCTTCGGTCACACACCTGGCAGTACTCAGGGTTACTCTTGGCTCCAGGAATCAGAAATCGTTCCTGGCAGGCTCGGGGAATCATGTGGGATGCTGGGATTTGAACCAATGACCTTCTGCATGAAAGGCAAACGCCTTACCTCCATGCTATCTCTCCGGCCCCTGAACTTCATTTTAGATAGAAGGTAAATGTGTGATTAGTAGTGATTTAGTCTGCAGGATTGCAGTCTTGATTTTTTTCAGGTAGTTTATCATATGTTTTTGTGGACTGAAAGTGCTTCTTTCTATATCATTGTCCGTTTTTTTCATTGTACATTGTTAGGTAGTTATCAGGGGAGTTTTTGTGGCTGAGGGATTATCTTATGTCTGTATATGCTTTGACCATGAATCTGAGCATGATCTTTGACTGTGTGGATGAACAGACCTCTGATTCCTTTAACACTGCAGACTCTTTGCCTATTCTTCTCCATCTCTATATCATATCTCTTTTCTATTAATGGATTCATATGTCTATATTTTTCCATTTGTCACCACACATATATATTTTTTCAATTATAAATCTTTGAAAAACATGACTATTTTGCATATTTTGTGTGTCTTAAAGGGAACTTCAATTTTCCTCAGAAATACTTTATCTGTGCCTGTGATTCCACTAAACATTCACAAATGAATAAGTAGACAAATCTGAGTCCACCTGATTCACAGGTACTTAGAAGTTATTGAATACCTGTACTGAACACTACTTAGTGAGGTACATATTTTTGGTTAATTATGAAAGGAAGGCGTAAATTTTTAGGAAGTTGTGTAATCAGAAGAGTGGCTGCTCAAGTTTAAAGTCCTTCAGCCAGCAGTGGAGAGGAAGGCTGGTTGACCATGGAGCTGTGTGCTTTGCTTCTCTTCCTGGCTCTTTTCACTGGTCTGATGCTGCTGATGGCAAAGGCTCATCCAAAGACTCATGGATGCCTCCCTCCTGGCCCCCGTTCTCTGTCCTTCTTGGGGAACCTTCTTCAGATGGACAGAAATGGCCTGCTCAAATCCATCCTGAAGGTGAGATTTGTTTCCAATTCAGCATGTGCAGTTATTGTTGACTCAATCCCCAGAGGATATTGTTAAAGGGTAAAAAGAACAGAGGCTCCTAATACTCCCTACTCTGTTTGAATCACAAGATGCCTTGTCTGTAGGAAGGTGAGAAGAGGTGTTTGAGTGTGAATTCTGTATTTGCTGTCACACCCTGTGTTGTGTGCATGAAACTAGAAGCAAGAGAGAAAAGGTGGCAAAGTTCCTAAGAGTTATCTGCAATGCCACAGAGAATTAGGTGTTAATAACAGAGAGCAATGTGGTCTATTGAAATAACAAGATTTTTAAATGAAATTCAAAGAATTGTCATTTTCCAACATGTTTATCTATATCCTTGTTTTCTCTCTTTAGAGTGCACAGAGCATTGATTTCATCTAGTATTTGTTTTTTCTCTGACTTATTTTACTTAATCTGATATCTACCAGTGACAGCCATATTGCTATATACTCTCTGATTTCGTATTTTTTCCATCTAAATTTAGAAACATACACCACCTTTTATTGATTAATCTCTCATAGAACTGATCAATGTTTCCATATCCTATTGATTATACAATGCACCACAAGGAGTATAGAAATACACATTTCTTATTTTGAGATGTATTTTATTACTTTAAATTTTATTTTATTTTATCGAAAGCATTGCTATTTACAAAGTCCTTCATAGTTGGGTTTCAGATATACAATGAATCATGGCCAATCCCACCACCAGTGTCGACCCTCCTCTATCAATGTTTATTGAGTGCTTGACATAACATTTACTTCTTTATCCCAGCCTGCTAATATAATAGACACATTTTATTTTATTTGAATAATTTGTTAATTTAAACACCATGGCTACAAACAAAATTATAGTTGTGTTTCAGTCATAAAATGCACAACCCTTTCACCACTGCAACTTTCCTTCTACCAATATTCCTATTTATCTCCTTCCCTACCCCAGCGTGTCTTATAGACAAGCATTCTATTTCTCTCACTATTATTGCCATGGTAGTTTTTAGTGTAGCTATGTCTCTAACTGCATTCAGCATTCTTTGTGGTAAGCTTCATATAATGGGCTGGTCCTTCCGGCCCTCAACTCTATTATCTCTGAGTATTATTACCATCCTGTCTTTTATTTCTTTAAATCTCACATATGAGTGAGATTATTCTGTGTCTATTTCTCTCTCTGACTTATTTCACTCAGAGTAATAGTCTCCATGTCCATCCATGTATAAGCAAACCTCATGACTTCATTTTTCCTAATAGCTCTGTAGCATAAAATAATTAACGATGGTGCTGGATGGCGATGGATGGAGGCCTTTGTGCTTAGGCCCCAACCACGTGGCTTCATCCCCATCCAGCTGGCGGATTCCAGGCCCAGGTAGTCGGCGTAATCAAGACTCACTCACAGGCAGGCTTCAGGAAGAATCATCTTTATTCAGGCCCTATTCACCACATGTGTGTGGCCTATCTCATAACCCTTTAAGCACTAGTTATTTTTGGCCCTGCATCTAAACTCCTTTCAGCCATCTTCCCTTTGGGCTCCATGCTGGTCAAAGACCAGAACACAGAAACCCAAAAGCCAGAGCGCCCAGCAGCGCAGAACGGGCAAAGAGCCAAAAGGGCAAAAAGCCAAAAAAGGGGGCCGAATTCCCTTGGTCCAAGCCTTATCTACCTTTTCCCCGACCCCTCCCAGGAATGGGAGGGTCTAGCAGGTAAGGTTACACCTACTATCCGGTTTCCAAGACCCCTCCCCGAAATGGGTGGGTCTAGGGTCTTAAATAGGTACACCCACATAGCTCCACAGTATTCCATTGTGTAGATGTACCACAGTTTTTTTAGCTACTCCTATGTTAAAGGCAACTTGGGTTGTCAAGATTTTGGCTATTTAAATAGAGCTGCAATGAACATAGGCATGCAGAGGACATTTTTTGTATTGTGTTTTTGTGGTTCTAGGAGTGCCATTTCTGGATCTGATGGTAGCTCAATTTAAAACCTGAAACCTTTTTGCTTTCCTTAAAGGTTGGACTAGACAGCATCCCCACCACCAGTGAATGAGACTTCCTTTTTCCCCACATTCCGCCAGCCTGGTTTTACGGACACGTTTGAATGTGCTTTTAAGCTTTCTTTTTGTCATAACTAATAAGAACTATTTTTTTAACTCTGGAAAATTTGAGTTCTTGAAGTATAATCCTTGTAACTTTTTATAGTCTAAAGTATGTGTCATCTGATAATAGTATGTCACTAGGACTTTTTAAGAAGGGGGTTTGTTTGGATAATTATATTCCAATCCTTCATTTTAAGTGTTTGTTCTGATTATTCATATGTGTTTCTTCTAGGCACAGAATATTGGATTCGGCTTTTTGATTTATTTTGCCACTCTGTATCTATTAATTGGTGCATTTAGTCTATCAATATTGAGAGAGATAATTGTCATGGGATATAGTGTCATCCTGCTTTAGGAGTATGGTGTGTCTATTGGTTTTTCTTGATTTAAACTTGACCTTTCAATTAGTTTTTTAAGACTGGTTTTGAGTCTGCAAAGTTTCTGAGCTATTATTTATTGTTAGGCCGTGTGTTCTTCCTTTAAATATCTATATATGGCTGGTTGGGCGAAGCATTCATTTAATTGTTTAAGGGCCTTGATGGTTTCTGTGACAGATTTGCTATATACCTTAAGAATGCTTCTTTGAATGTAATTCTTTTTTTTTTTTTTTTTTGCTGCTTTCAGTATTCTATTCCTCTTTGTTGATTTGTTGTTGTGATTAGGATGTGTTTTGGATGCTTTTCTTTGGATCTCTTTTAGTTGGCACTCTTCAGGTATGCAGGATTTGGTCGCATGCACTCTAGCTTTTACAGTTTGTCTGCAATGATATCCTACATTCTTTTTTGCTTTTTGTTTTTTTGGGGAGGGTCACACCTGACAGCTCTCAGGGGTTACTCCTGGCTTGTCACTCAGAAATTGCTCCTAGCAGGATCAGGGGACCATATGGGATGCTGGGATTCAAACCACTGTCCTGCATGCAAGACAAATGCCTTACTTCCTTATCTCTCTGGCCCTGATATCCTACATTCTTGATTCTTCATGGGGATATTTTCTTGGGTCTCTGTGGCTCCAATATGTCTTTTTTAAAATATCTTTATTTAAACATCTTGATTACATACATAATTGTAGTTGGGTTTCAGTCATGTAAAGAACACTCCCCCCTTCACCAGTGCAACATTCCCATCACCAATGTCCCAGATCTCTCTCCTCCCTTCCCCACCCCTTCCTGTACTCTAGACAGACTTTCTACTTCCCTAATTCATTCACATTGTTATGATATTTCTTTATGTATTTATTTCTCTAAATACACTCATCACTCTTTGTGGTGAGCTTCATGTTGTGAGCTGGACCTTCCAGCCCTCCTCTTTTTGTCTCTGAGAATAATTGCAAAAAATGTCTTTAATATTTCTTAAAACCCATAGATGAGTGAGACTATTCTGTGTCTATCTCTCTCCCTCTGAAAGGTGACAGGTCCCCTCAATCTCTCCCATATGCTAATTTCTCAGCAGGGACAGATCCCTCCCATGTGCCTTCACAACCAAACCTTTTTGCTGGTGCCTCTAGTAGCCAGTTTTCACTCAGTCAGTTGTTCCTGGTCTCTCTGCTTGGGTGCCTCTAGGAGACAATTTTTGCTGGGTCTATCTCAGCAAGTTTCAGGAGAGTTTCAGGAGACAGAAAAGAGAAGAGAAGAGAAGAGAAGAGAAGAGAAGAGAAGAGAAGAGAAGAGAAGAGAAGAGAAGAGAAGAGAAGAGAAGAGAAGAGAAGAGAAGAGAAGAGAAAAGAAAGAAGAGAAAGAAGAGAAATGTAGAAAGGCTACAGATCCCCTGGCTCCAATGTCTTATGTGTTTTTGTTGAGCTTATGAAAGTCTTCTATTTTCATCTGTTCACATTTTTTTAAGGATTTTTCTATTGTCCGATCATTTGTTTTAATTCTATTTTCCAATTTCTTCTGTTTTATGGAGTTGTTATACATCTCATATTCTAACTCACTGATTCTGTCCTCATCTGCTGTTACTCTGTTGGAGAGGCTTTCCAGTGAGGTGTTCATTTCACATACCTAGTTTTTTAAGTTATACCATTACTTCAATTTAGAGTTTTCTCATTTCCACTTTTATATTCTTTTTATTATTATTTGTGGTTTGTTCAGTTCGTTTTATGCTTTTTTGGAGTTCTATAAACATCTTTCATATTCTTCTCTAAAGTCCTTATCGGAGAGGCCAAATATGTGATTGGTACTTTTAGTTTCATCAGAGCTGCCATATTCATTCTCTAAGCATGTTGGATATCTGCATTGTTTCCCCATTGTCATGCTTGTAGTAATATGGTGTTTTCTATGTTGTGTGCTGAGATTCATTGACTAGAAAAATTATGGCTTCTCTGTCTCTGCCCTTTGAGTTGGGAACCCTCATCTGCATTAACATGTTATGTTCCACTGGTGGTGGAGGGGCTCTTCTGTTCCAGATTATGTGTGTCCAGGCCCTGCTGACAGGTAGGGGTGGGGTCTATTCCCATTCCCTTGAGTGCCCAAAGGCCCAATTTATGTTCCTATTATTAAAGTTTGGATCTCTTGATTCTATTGTTGTAGCCTTTTGTTTGGATATTTATTTCTCTCATTTTTAAAAACCACCAAATTCTCCCTGAACCCTATTTTTATGGTTTTTTTTTCTCTTTGTCCTTCACCCAATTTCTTTCTTTCCTATTTAAATCCTTGGCTTTCCTAATGCAGTTATTCTAAATAATATATATATATATATATATGTAATATAGTTCTCTATTTATCTTACTGGCTTACTTCATTTAACATATCTCCAAATTTCATCTGTGATACAGTAAATTACATGATTGTAGCATTTCTTACAGCTATGTAGTATTCTATTGTATCTATGTAGCAAATATTTGTGATCCAGTCATCTATTGTTGGATATTTAGGTTGATTGCAGTCTCAGCTATTATACTAAGTGCTACAATGAATAGTGGTGTGCATACATACATTTAGATGAATGTTTTTCTGTCCTGGGAATATATACCAAGAAATACATATATCATATAGAATAAATATGTTGTATTTTGTGTGGAGATGCCAAAATGAAATTTTGTGTAGTTATGGGTATTTTTTATTCTTTTTGGAGAAGAGGCCATTACTGCCTTTCAAAGAGCTGAAGCACTTGACATTTAACTCAAAAGTGAAAGGGTTTCTGCTGTCACTTCCACAAGAATACTGTTAGTCTTTTTTATAATGCCAATCTCACTTGTGTGAGAAAATATCTCATTGTTTTTAATATGCCTTTTCTTAATAATAATTTATGATGAACACTTTTATATTAGGAGACTGAACATTTAGTTTTTATTTATTTTTAGTCATTCCAGAATGTGCTTAGTACTTCCTTTTGGCTCTGTACTCAGGGATTACTCCTTGTGAGATCAACAATACCTGCAATAGAATCTGGTTTGGCCATATGTAGGCAAGTGCTTTCCACATTGTATACTCTGACACTGAAAGGGCCATTCTCTGTTTGGTCTGCATGAAATACTGGGCTAGAGACAAAAGAATGAATGGGTAATTGTAAATACATTTAACTTGAGACCAAAGAATAGTATAGCAGATAAGACTAGTCTTGCATGCTGCTGACTCAGGTTTCATTCCCTGGCAGCATATATGGTCATCTGATCACCAGCAGAGGTTATTTGCAAGAATATGATCAAGAGTAAGCCTTTAGCACAGCTGTATGTTGCCCTAAAATAAGTATTTACTTAGCTGAGGGCACCAGTGTGGGGGTGGATTGAGGCAAAGGTAAATTCTTTAATTGCTGGTTTCAAGGAAGAAATATTATGCCCTTTAGAGGGACCTATACAGATCCTTCAGCAAGTATTTTAATAATGTAATACCTGGAGTGAGCAGAAAGGTACCCATTTTTAGTAAACATGGGTGCAAATATGCTTGACAGATGCGAGACCAATATGGGGATGTCTTCACTCTGCATTTGGGACCAAGACCTGTGGTCATACTATGTGGGACAGAGGCTATCCGGGAAGCCCTGGTGGACCAAGGTGATGCCTTCTCTGGCCGGGGCGAGATTGCTGTGTTTGACGCAATTTTCCAGGACTATGGCAAGAGCTTCCAAAGTACTCTGAGGGATGGGGTTAAGGATTAGGATTGGTGAGTGTGAATTAGCACATGAGGTGTATATGGATCCAATGTGTTCTTTCAGCATCTTCTGAAATCCCCAGGTATTGCCTTTGGTAATGACAAATGTTGGAAGGTGCTTCGGAAGTTTACTCTGGCCAACATGAAAGACTTCAGGGTGGGTATGCAGAGCCTTGAGGAGCGAATTCAGGAGGAGGCTCAATGTCTGGTGGAGGAGCTGCAGAATACTAAAGGTGAGCACCAGAGTTGGGTAAAGAGAGAGAAAGAAGATAGAAAGGAAGATACAGTTGTTATGCTCAAATGTTTTTGAAGTAACAATGAAATGTTTAAGAATTGTTTGTGCTCAAATATAGAGGAAGATGTCATTTTGTTGACTATCTTAATAAGATGTTCTTCATACTAATTCAATTTTACTACTTCCCACTCCCAAAAGAGAAAAAGACAGACTATTCAGAATAGATATTACTGATTTGAAAATTCTGAAAAATTAAACTTGAAAAGGTATTTCATTTGCTTATTTTACCACTGAATTAATTTTAGTTTGGTGTAATCATTGTCATTAGAATTAAAGGTGTTCAAATTGTATATTTAAAAATATGTATAAAATTTAGTAATTTATAGAAAGTGTCCTAGAGAATAGATTTTAATTGTTATTGACCTCTTTTTAAATGCTTCAACTTCCAGTGACAAGTACCACAGAGAAATTGAGATACACTTATATGTTTCAAGCTGTGTAAAGGAGACATCTTGATAAGCTGTCTTAATAAATAAAAGCCCGTTTATTTGAAAAAAGAAAAGAAAAAAGAAAGGAAGATACAGAGTGGAGAAAGACAGAGAGGAATAGAGAGGAGTATGTGGCAATAAAAATTGGGTTTCATATTGCTATAGAATGATTGATAAAGAGATAAAATAAAGCAACTGAAAGACCACCAGAGTGTGTGGAAGGAGATACATGTGACAGGATGTATTGAGTTAGATAGATGCTGTTGTAGTGGGATTAGAAAGTGATCAGGAATAAAGAAGCCATAGGTGCCAGTAGTCTTCCCACTCTTCTGATAGAAAGCAATTATGATATATCATGATTTTTAATTACAAACTATTTTAGTCAAAGACCATGACAAACATAGTTGCTCACATGCTTTATTTGTGTCATTCCATGTTCCAAAATGAATTCCACCACCATTGTGAAATTGTTTCCATCATTGTCCTGATTTACACCCATTTCCAAGCCTACCTCTTTGGCAGGCACTAAATATTATATTTAATACTTTTTGTTTTCATGTAAGTGGTAGTGATATTATTCTTAAAAGATAGGGAAATTTTATCACAAGTGTTACTAGGCTTTTGTTTGGTAGTTGATATTCCTATTATTTGCATTGTTTCTGAACATTTGGCAGCTTTTAAATCCATTCTGGTATGTAAATTGGTGTGTCCTATTGGGATGACAATATAAAAAATTTGGTATTTTCTTGAGGTACCCAGTTTTAAGTTTTTAAGTTCTGTATCTGACATTATGGTGCTTGTGGATTGTTGGTGCATGTGGCCTGCTTTTAAAAGGGAAGAATTTGGACCATCTCTTTTCCTGAGATCGTCATTTTTTACTGCAAAACTGATTTTCCATGATTTTTCACAACCTGCTGTACATCTCTTTTGAGTATACAGTGAATCTATGGAATTGGAGTGATGCAGACATGCAGCCAGTGAATGTGGGCATAATCACTTATTTTTAAAGTCAAAAATTAAATTTCCTGGAAAGGAAGTAGGAGATGTAAGAGAAGATTCTTCCTTCCTTCCTTCCTTCCTTCCTTCCTTCCTTCCTTCCTTCCTTCCTTCCTTCCTTCCTTCCTTCTTTCCTTCCTTCCTTCCTTCCTTCCTTCCTTCCTTCCTTCCTTCCTTCCTTCCTTCCTTCCTTCCTTCCTTCCTTCCTTCCTTCCTTCCTTCCTTCCTTCCTTCCTTCCTTCCTTTTCTTCCACCAATTCAGGTGTACTTCCAGTCCACAGTGACAAGCATAGGCAAAGAAGAATTATCCTGAATAGGGTAAAATACCAGTTACTTCAACAATTGTGCCTTCTTGATTTTATAGAAAATGCAGACATATGAGTTAAAAAGTAATTCATGCCCGAAGGTTCTAAGCAAAAGACAGTGTGCCCTATCTGATATGTAAAAGGGTAGCGTTTTTATTGTATACGCACAGAAAAATTGGGGAAATTGAAAAAAATTTCTCTGAACTTAAAACAGGGTTTCCTAACCCATGAAGCATCCTTTCATAAGATCAACTACAGACTCAGGTTTACTAAGTGCTCTAACCCCATGGTGTTTTTTCATGATATCATGAAAAGTTCTCCTTGTTATAGTTGTCACAGTCAGGCTTCATTAATTAGAGATCTTGGGTTTAGCATGAATCCTATTCAATATCAGGGTGTGTTGAGCATGTCCTGGTTCCATAAAGCATATGAGCAACTATGGTTGTCATGGGCTTTGACTAAAATAGTTTGTAATTAAAAACATGATATATCATAATTGCTTTCTATCAGAAGAGTGGGGAAACTACTGGCACTATGGCTTCTTTATTCCTGATCACTTTCTAATCCCACTACAATAGCATCTATCTAACTCAATACATCCTGTCACATGTATCTCCTTCCACACACTCTGGTGGTCTTTCAGTTGCTTTATTTTATCTCTTTATCAATCATTCTATAGCAATATAAAACCCTATTTTTATTGCCACATACTCCTCTCTATTTCTCTCTGTCTTTCTCCACTCTGTATCTTCCTTTCTATCTTCTTTCTCTCTCTTTACCCAACTCTGGTGCTCACCTTTAGTATTCTGCAGCTCCTCCATCAGACACTGAGCCTCCTCCTGAAATCACTCTTCAAGATTCTGCATTCACTGTTAAGTGGTGAGGCAAGGAAATACCTTAGAAGAAAGTCATTGCTGTTACCAAGTCATCATTAGGGTGGCATAGGAGCCCACCTGGAGCAAGATAGTGCCAAGGCAGGATTAGGACCTGCCCTGGTAGAAGGTTTATTTCTGGTAATGGTGAAGAAACTGTACCAGTTCTAAAGATGGGACCTAAAGTTCAGGGGTGCTTGCCAATGTCTGAGCAACTCAATCCTAAGTCAAATCACTATGACAAATGTTTAGGGTGGAAGTCCCCACTGCACCATAAAAATTTTGGAGTTTATATACATACTAGATAGGAACTTCTCTCTATACCTAAATTTACTCATTTTATTGTGTGTATACAGAAAGAAACATGCCATAGGATACAGTTGGTGCATATGGGAGTGAAAATAACAAGTTAAACATGGTCTATAACCTGGTTCTGGCAGAAATAAAGACCCCTTCACATATATATGTACTAGAATTTTCTTTCTTTTCTTTTTTTTTTTTTTTTTGGTTTTTGGGTCACTTCTAGCAGTGCTCAGGGGTTCCTCCTGGCTCTATGCTCAGAAATCACTACTGGCAGGCTTGGGGGACCATATGGAATGCCGGGATTCTAACCACAGTCCTTCTGTATGCAAGGCAAATGTGCTACCTCCATGCTATCTCTTCGGCCCCGATCTACTAGAATTTTCTACTAAACAAATACAAAAGGGAACGGTCTACATCTACATAAGGGAGCAGACAATAATTATACACATTAAAGCAATACACCTAAAGATATATCTTTATAAATAAAATATATACAGATATATATGTAAATAAATATAATGAATATATATAAATAAAGATATATAGATATATCTTATATATTTGTAGATATATATAAAGATGTAAATACATATGAAAAATATTCCCTTTAAATCTTTTGAAATAATCTCAAGCCAGTGACTATGTTATGAAGCAATCTGAAAAATAGTTCACAGAAATCCTGGATCAGGGTATATTTTAGAGCCGAGGCTCTCTTGAAAGCCAACCAGAGGTTGTGAACAGCAATTCAAGGCCAAGAGAGATGAGAGGGATGGTGGTGGGCAGAATGATCTGGTTCTGAGGAGTGAAGAAGTAAAAAGGGTTAAATAGGGAGTTATAACAAATTTGGGCTGAGAACGAAAGGAAAAAATAAAGTGGCAACCAGGGGAAGGGGAATATACAACACAGACAGACATTATGTACGATACAGATGGACATTAGAAAGACATAAAGACACACACACAGACATAGATGATCAATCAGGACAGATGAAAAAGCTTTTCAATTCCTAGAAAAATCACAGCTGGCAAGGGTAAACTTTGCTGATAAAGCTTCATAGATTATGTTGTACATAGAACATTCTCAAAAATTATATTTTCAAGTCTATAGTACTAAGTAATATGGTAATGAGCACTGTAAAAGGAGGCTCTACCATGGCAGGTCTAGAGCATCCAGGTTCCTTTCCTGTAGGCAAACTGAGAACAAAAGCAGTATGGTGTGATCAACTAGCTTGAATTGAAAATAATTGCAAATTCATTCTCATGAATGAGCATTGTAGCAAGAGTCTATGGCATGCAGATACCTTCTCCAAAGATATCTGTGGACAGTCACATTAGATTATATTAGCAGGCATGATCAAATATAAAATAAATAGTTTAGAATATTTGTTGACATTATAATGAGAACTGTAATAGGAGTCTAAGAGGACAGAGCACTGTACTGTGATAGTAGGACAGCCAACGTATTTCTTGAAGGATCACTGTCAACGAAAACATTAGAAAGTTAAGAGAAACATATTAGTTTAAAGTTAAGACACTCAAACACTCTTTTTTTTAAATTTTATTAATTGATTGATTGGTTGTTGGACCACACCCAGCATTGCTCAGGGTTCACTCCTAACTCTACACTCAGAAATCACCCCCGGCAGACTGGGGTGCCAGTAGTTGAACCGGGTCCTTCCTTGGTCAACCACATGCAAGGTAAAATACCCTACCAATGTGCTATCTCTCCTGACCAAGACACCAAAACATTCTTCTAGTGAGCACTGTAATGGGAGTCCATGGTTTTCAAACACATTCTGCAGCTCTTTCTTGGGTAAAAACATTATATCACTATAGACTTCTATAAAAAGCAGTCAGTTGAACACCTGCTATAATTTAAGCATCTTGGCAAATCTATTTTCTGAGAATTGACTTTAGAGGTAGAGAGAGGAAGAGCAGGTGATATTTAAGGAGTGGGAGAACAACAAAAACTCAGTAAGCAGTTTACCCACTATTGGGTCTTTCTTTCTTGCTCCAGAGGCAGAGCATGGATCTGGCTGCCCTGATACAGTTGTTAGTTATTTGTGTCTCTGCACCTAGACCCTTGAGATGAACACCTGTATCACGGCTCAGTTTTCTCCATGGAAAGAAGATGCAAAGAGGGGCCGGGCGGTGGCGCTAATGGTAAGGTGCCTGCCTTGCCTGCGCTAGCCTCGGACGGACCGCGGTTCGATCCCCTGGCGTCCCATATGGTCCCCCAAGCCAGGAGCGACTTCTGAGCGCATAGCCAGGAGTAACCCCTGAGCATCACCGGGTGTGGCCCAAAAACCCCAAAAAAAAATAAAAAATAAAAAAAAAAGAAGATGCAAAGAGCTCTGTGTATGCAGAGGGAAATGTGTGTAGGGAAATGTGTGCAGCAGCAGACCGGACACTTTTTGACCCAGCAGTGTTGAAAACTATAGGGGTCTATTTATTTTTGGGGGGTTTGGGTCATATCTGGCAGCTCTCAGGGGTTACTCCTGGCTCTATTCTCAGAAATCACCCCTGGCAGGCTTGGGGGACCATCTGGGATGCCGGGATTCGAACCACTGTTCTTCTGCATGCAAGGCAAATGCCCTACCTCCATGCTATCTCTCCAGTCCCTATCTGGGCCTATTTGTAACTGTACTGTACTAAACAAGTGACTGGCAATAATATTGACTCATGTATATCCCCTTCCATTATATTGTTTTCTCCCTTCTAAGAAAAAAAGGGCAAAGTATTGAGGATTCTGCCATTGTTTAATGGGCAGCCCCTGACCAGTTTGTGAGTATCCAATAATTTGAATATTCTCCCCCTTCCCCAGGAACTCTCCATGATCCGACCTTCTTGTTCCACTCCATCAGTGCCAACATCATCTGCTCCTTTATCTTTGGGAATCGTTTCTCTTACCAAGATCCTGAGTTCCTTCGACTCTTGGAATTGTTATTCCAATCATTTGCCCTCATGAGCTCCTTCTCCTGCCAGGTCAGAGCAAAGGAAACTGATGGGGATGAGGTCGACAGCCAGGGTGGAGACGGTTCTGATCCATTTTAGGGTGTAGCAATTCATATCTGGGATGGAATTGAACAGAGACACCAGGTATGGATGAAAGGCAGAAACCAGAGGTAGGGGTTGGTAGATAGATTGAAGACCAAGATAAATAAGGGAGTTTGTGTGTCATGCAGTAAAAATCAAAGATAGATTCAGAAATAATTAAATAATCCTCAGCTAGACTAAGCAATGGAGACTTTAAATAGAAAAAATGGAGCGGTAATATTTAGGCAGATGTAAAAGGTTCAGTAGAGACCATTGAGGAGAAAGGTATCAAGAACTACATTTTCAGTTTCTCTTGTTCCAATTTCTTCCAAATAGGTGCTTGTGACCCTTCTTTTGGAGAAATTAAAAGATCAATGAAAAGAGAAATTGCATTTTTAGAGAGTCCACACTTGGTGGAACTCAGCACTTACTCTTGGCTCTGCATTCAGGAATCACTCCTCTTGGGTTTGGGAAACATCTGGGGGTAATGATGATTGAACGTGGGTACAAGAGAAAGGGCTTTCCCACTGTACTATGGCTCCATCCCAAGAGCTTTATTTCTTATATCTGTGTTTTTCTCTTTGATTCTCCTGTTAGTTCCTTCTTAGTACATCCTGTATTGTTGTGATGATGACATATGTCTCAAGCTGGTCTGTTTTGCTCACACCTTGGTTGTTGTGCTAACTACTGTTACATATTACAATTATCATCTCTTGCACTTTGTGGGGACTTCAAGGGTCCTATCTAGTCAAGCTTCATGAACTTTTTTTTCCTTCTGTGGGATATAACAAGGTTGAACTCTGGGCCTCATGCTTGCAATTCATGCACTAAAGTACTTCTAGATTTGTTATTCATGGTAATGTTAAAAATATAAGATTGTGGATATTCTCCTTTTTAAAACAATGATGGAACTTTTGCGTTATGACTCACATTTTAAGAACCATAATCTATTGTTAAGCATTAAATCACTAGAGATTACAAGTATCCATCACTCCAGTTCCAGTAGTATTACTCTTTTATCTGGATTGTTCTATTTTTAAAATTTTTTTTTGGCTACACCTGGTGTGCTCAGGAGTTATTCCTGGATCTTCACTCATATATTATTAGCGGCAGGCACAGGGGACCATATGGGATGCTGGGGAACAAACCCAAATTAGCTTCTGCAAGACAAATGCCCTACCCAATGTGCTATTGCTCTGGCCTCTGAGTATTCTTATTCGGAGTGCTAATTTATGATAAGTGGGTGGATCAGTTTGCAAATGCAGAATTGAAGAGAGAAAAAAATATACTTTTCTCTGTGGGTCTGCACAATTCCAATTCTATTTGTGAGGGTGTTAGGGTCCAGAGTTACACAATTGCTGTAAAACTGACTACTTTATTTTTTATTTAAGCACCATGATTACAAACATGATTATAGTTGGGTTACAGTCACAAACAGAATATTCCCCTTCACCAGAGTAACATTTCCCCCTCCCAATGCCTCCCTCCTACCTTTCCATCCCCTGCCTGTATTCGAGATAGGCATTCTACTACAATTATTTGTTTTTTAAAACTGACTACTTTAATCCATCTATGAACAACCCCTAGTCTGACCAGCCAGGGTTGTCTCTAGGAAAAGAGAAACACAGCCCAAGACCATGAAGAGGATTATATAGTGAAGGGATATAGGGGGGGTTCTAGCTTTCTGATGATCTTTAAAATGTGGCATTTGCAAAATGATGCCCCTTCTTGTTCAGAATCCAGAAGCCTGCAAGTAACCTTTACAAAATGGCATCCCTTCTTGTTCAGAACCCAGAACAATGCAAGGGTCTACTGTATTTAAAGTTAAAAGAAGTATAAACTGATCAGGAGAGCATACCACTTCCAAAAATCAGAAACATTCCTCTGTGTACCACAAGAATTGATTCCTGAACACAAAACTAAGAGTAATTGTTGAACATTGCTGCTTTTCCCCTTAAATACACTGTAACTTTGGAATCAGACAAACCAAAGGAGATGTGCAGAGCAGAAGGTCACAAGATTCCCTCAGCAGGATTGTAGGCCAAGTAAGACGATCTATCTGCATTTCCATTACCTTCCACTGGAGAGGCAGATGGGTAATCAGAAAGACTCTCTGAGCTTGTGTAATGCTCCAAGAAGAGGTTTTATTGTTCTCATCCAACTTGAAACTTGTTGAGAGAGAAAAAATCAGCATGACAAATCCAGGTAGCAGAGATAATTACCTCTAAAGAGGAGTCAATGAGCAACCTTCATCTTACATTTATATATGTGCAATTTTGGCATTGAATTGCAAAGGTTTAAACATGATATTCATCAGACAAAACAATAGAAACACAAACACAAATAAGTGAATGGGGCTACATCATCTGCCTGAGCTTCACAGGATCATTGCTGGAAATGCAGATAAGTGCAGTGATAGAAGATAAATGCGGAGACAGGAGTTGATAGAAGATTGAGTAAAATAGGAAATGTGGCCAAGGCAAGATACTCAGAGAAATGAGTAAACTAGAGATGAGACAGAGGAAAAACCAAGATGGAATGGAAAGTGATGGAAAGGTCTCCAATCTTTGCATTGTTCTCCATTCCACCAATGGAAGATATGAACTTTCCACTACTCTCAATTCCCCCCTGGAAATTCATAAGCATGTGATTGGAAAGGAGGAAAAGAAAAAGTCAAGAAGAAAGAATCAGTGTAAGAAAGACTAAAGTCTGAGACAGAAATAGAGATATAGGTTCTGGGGTGATGTTGGGGACCAGTATTTCTTTACTGGTGCCCATTACTGTGACTATCTCAGACACAGAATGCTCCAGAGTCCCTCTCTCATCCACAGGTGTTTGAGCTCTTCCCTCGCTTCTTGAAGCACTTCCCTGGATCACACAGACAGTTTGTCAAAAACGTGTATGAAATCATCGACTTCATCAGTCGCATTGTGGAGAAGCACTATGAGATCTTGGACTGCACTGCTCCCAGGGACTTTATTGACAACTACTTGATCCAAATGGATAAAGTGGGGCTTGGGAGATGCTTAGGGAATTAAAGGTGGCCGTGTGAGAAGAGAAAGAAAAGAAGTACTGGGAGAAGGGAAGGGAGGGAAGAACAGAGGATGGAGGGGGGAGATTTGGAAAAAATGCAATATGATAGAACATCAAGAGTTGGAGAAAGAGACGTACAAGAGACCAAGAGAGCCACATTTACTGAAGGAAGATCTGGGGGTAGTGTGAGACCACAGAAAACAGAACAGAAATACAAAGAATTTTACATGTATACTAAAGCTTCGTATTTTCATAACTTGAATTCTTTCTTTGTATAAAGGAAAAATATGACCCCAATAGTGAATTCCATCAGAAGGACCTTATCATCACTGCATTCACACTCTTATTTGCTGGCACAGAGACCACAAGCACCACGCTCCGAAGTGGAATCCTGCTCATGCTCAAGTACCCCCATGTCACAGGTAGGCAGAATTTGACCTGTTGAGAGAAGGGTTTCTGTCCCCTCTGTCAATAGCATGTGACTAGAGTTATGTCCAAAGAAAATGTGACATGTGGCTCTCACAGAGAAGCACTGGAATGTCAACATGCTCCCAAACCAGTGAGGAAATTGGGTTGATGGATAATCAAAGATTCTCTTGATATGCTTGTCCAATTTTTCCCCATCACTTAAATATCAACTCACCCTTTTGTGTTCTCTTTATCCTTACATGTCCTCATGCTTCTATCAACAGACCCATTCATTATCTTTACTTTCTTTAATTTGTGGAATCACATTATGCACTTACATTCTGTCATTCATGTTTTATTCAGACATTCTATTTGATTATGTTATTTGGCTTATAGGATTTATCTATAAACAATGAGCAGCCTGTCATTGATTTATGACTAATTAATTATTCATGTGCATATCTCTTGTATGAACTGGACTTTAAATTGTTTTTCCAATTGTACTTACTCTCATTATTAATGCATCCATTCATCAGGTTTGAATTTAAATTTAAGTTAATTTCTTTTATCATTTCCATGGTTCTATGTGAAATCTTTGATTCTTTAATTTTTATTAATTTTAATAATTAGATTCATTCATGTATTAATCCTTCATATGTATGTCAACCATATAGTTCATTGATTTTTCTTAGTTTAGCAATTCCTCATTAATTTGTTTAATTACTTTTACTTTCATCGGTATATATGTGTATATATATCTATATATATATACTTTCATAGGATTTGTTTGAATGACTGTAATTTGTAGATATTATGGACTATTACTTTATTTAGTTAAGGTTTCAACCAATGGACTCAATTATCATGTCAAACTCTGCTTAGGATCTTGATTATGAGCCCATAAGGTGGCAGATTTTGCAGATGGTTCTCCTGCATGGAAAATATGTGCTCAGTCATTGAATTATTTCTCTGCCTTACTTATTAATTAGTGACATCTTAATGAGTATACTGATAAATACAAGCTGTGTTGGTAATTATTATTTTATCTTCCCATTAATCACTTGATGTATTCCTTTATTTATCCAGCCATTTGTTGTATTATCTAGGGTTCTTTCACTACTAAATTCTTTCTTAAACAGCTCAATAATTTATAATAAACGATATGGATATTCATGTTATATACATCTTAGAGGGGAATTCTGCATGGTTGTTGGTATCAAATACCCAATCCAAAATTCTATAGTGTGTGGACTACTTGCTATGTACATATGCTTACTTATGCACATAAAAAGAAAATACTTATCATTTATTTGGTTTTAAAGAGTGAGAATTCTTGTTGCTTTTATTACTCTCATGTCTCCACCAGCACTGGCTTTAGATACAAATGTTGTGCTGTGATATTTCCTTTAGGGTTTCCTGGTTCATTTACCTATGAGCTAAGAGAGTAGTTTTCTTGCTAAATGCTTCTTTGAATGCATCTCAGTTCCCCCCCCCCCTTGTGTACAGAGAGAGTGCAGAAGGAGGTTGATCAAGTGATTGGCTCACATCGTGCTCCCACCCTCAAAGACCGAACCAACATGCCATATACAGAAGCAGTCATCCATGAAATTCAGAGATTTTGGGATATTTTCCCTACTGGTGTACCTCATAGTGTCACCAAGGATACACACTTTCGAGGCTACATGATCCCAAAGGTGAGGACAACCTGGTTCTCAATGTCTTCTCTGGGTTTCTCCTAACCCCTCAGTGGAAGCACTTATGATTCTAACACTAGAGTGCTCTGCTGTACTCCACCCATGGATGATGGAGAAACTGTCAAAGACTTCTGATTTTATGATCTTCCCTAAGGGCACTGAAGTATTTCCCATCCTGAACACTGCTCTTCATGACCCACAATACTTTGACAACCCAGGAACCTTCAATCCTGAGCATTTTCTAGATGCCAATGGGGCACTGAAGAAGAGTGATGCTTTCATGCCCTTTTCAATAGGTAAGATGGATCATACTTTGACACCCGGGGGGCCAGGGTACCTAGTCATCTGGAGCTGATCTAGTAGAGATCTTCTCTGGGTTGAGAACTCAAGACCTTCCATTGTTATCACTGTGCTGATGGTCCATTTTAACTTCAATCCCAGGGTCTATAGACTTGGGTTATATTTGATCTCAGCAAAACCATATTTGTTTCACAGTTCTCTGAACCCAGTGGTTTCTTGGGAACTGAAGATAGTATATTGAATAATCACCCTGAGCTTCAGGCATTTTTCTAGGAGATTCTAACCTACATTGCTTGCCAAATTTATTATATGGTGTCAAAAAGTGATCGCATTTATTAATGAATGTTTGTAGTTCCTTAATCTTCTTGGTACAGAAATGTAGAAGCAAATTATGGGTTCAATGAGGTAAAGTTGCTTGAAGGATGGATTCATGAACTATAGAACACAGAGTGGGCTTTAAAAGTCACTGGAGCACTGTTGTCGGTAGAAACAATAGCAAAGACAGAGGTTTATCACATAAAAACTGGATGGCTGGGCGATTTCTGTAGAATTTCAACATGCACTGTCTTATCTCTGTCTCCACTGTGGAGCCATGAGGATAAAAATCCCATGCAGATGTCCAGGAATCTTATTATCTGAGAGATCGTAGACACTAACTAGTCCCAGAGTTTGATTTCTGTTAAATTGTCACCCAGGGACTTTAATGTAGTTAGCCAGCAGGATGCATTGGAATATCCAGTACTTTGGCTGCTTCCCTTATTTCATCTTGAATGAGAGTGAGGAACATGAGAGATGGTAGTGAATATTGTTTCATCTTTACTATTGTGACAGTGATGCAGTTTAATAAGGACATTCAGAGGAAGTGCCAGTGGCAGCTTCAAAGAAACCAATGGAGAGTGACAGGGAAATAAAGATTTAATGCTTTATATATTTATATATATATATATATATATATAGGTTATATAATATATGTAGAGAGACTGAGGAACATAATAATAGAGCAACTTATGAGGAGCAGAACTAGCTTGAGGCAAGTAAAAAATTTAATAGAGATTTTTTCACCCAAACTTCAAGAGCAGGCTCCACACTGAAGACGCCTTAACCAATTTGATGCTTTTGTTTCGGTGAAAAAGAAGACAATCCGGTGAGATTCTCTTTCCAATGCGGAGCCCAGTAGCCCGCCATGGAGCATGCCTTTACTCCGCTGGAGCCTCTGCTGCCCACCGGGAGGGACTTCAGAGCATAAAAACCGGCTAACCTTTGCAAAAGCTGGCTCCCTGTGTGTGACACCAGGCGGGGAAAATCCGCGAAAGTACACCGGCCCAGTGGGGCTCAGCTGTGAAAGACTGTGAGTGTGACCTGTCTATGTCTGTCTACTGTCCTCTTGCGTGAAACTCTTGCGAGTGGGGCAAAAAGAGCCTCCAGAAACCTCGCTCGCCCAGACGCCATTTTCAGGGAGGGACTTCAGAGCATAAAAACCGGCTAACCTTTGCAAAAGCTGGCTCCCTGTGTGTGACACCAGGCGGGGAAAATCCGCGAAAGTACACCGGCCCAGTGGGGCTCAGCTGTGAAAGACTGTGAGTGTGACCTGTCTATGTCTGTCTACTGTCCTCTTGCGTGAAACTCTTGCGAGTGGGGCAAAAAGAGCCTCCAGAAACCTCGCTCGCCCAGACGCCATTTTCAGGGAGGGACTTCAGAGCATAAAAACCGGCTAACCTTTGCAAAAGCTGGCTCCTTGTGTGTGACACCAGGCGGGGAAAATCCGCGAAAGTACACCGGCCCAGTGGGGCTCAGCTGTGAAAGACTGTGAGTGTGACCTGTCTATGTCTGTCTACTGTCCTCTTGCGTGAAACTCTTGCGAGTGGGGCAAAAAGAGCCTCCAGAAACCTCGCTCGCCCAGACGCCATTTTCAGGGAGGGACTTCAGAGCATAAAAACCGGCTAACCTTTGCAAAAGCTGGCTCCCTGTGTGTGACACCAGGCGGGGAAAATCCGCGAAAGTACACTGGTCCAGTGGGGCTCAGCTGTGAAAGACTGTGAGTGTGACCTGTCTATGTCTGTCTACTGTCCTCTTGCGTGAAACTCTTGCGAGTGGGGCAAAAAGAGCCTCCAGAAACCTCGCTCGCCCAGACGCCATTTTCAGGGAGGGACTTCAGAGCATAAAAACCGGCTAACCTTTGCAAAAGCTGGCTCCTTGTGTGTGACACCAGGCGGGGAAAATCCGCGAAAGTACACCGACCCAGTGGGGCTCAGCTGTGAAAGACTGTGAGTGTGACCTGTCTATGTCTGTCTACTGTCCTCTTGCGTGAAACTCTTGCGAGTGGGGCAAAAAGAGGCTCAGAGGAGCACGGCCGCTCCGCTTCGCTACGCGGCCGTGCACTCTTTCTAAGGAAAGAACTCCATTGCAACAAGAAGGAAAAATCACACTAAGAATGGCGCTATATCACAGAAGCAAACATTTCTCTCTGGACTGTCTTCTCTGTTGCATGCTCGGGCCTAAGATTTGACCCAGTGTGAGGCTTCATCCACGGAGGACTCCCCTCCCTTAGAGGCAAGTCAGCCCATCCAGAAAGGGAGGAGCCAGAGGAGTGTGCTGCCTACATCATATAGACAATGAATACCACCACAACACGTAGAAAAACCCACAATACAAGTGTGACAATGGGAAAACAACGCAGGCCAGCATCAGACATAGAGAATGAAGATGACAATTCTGAGGACCAGATAATGACTGAACAACTAATCAACCTCTCAGATAAGGACTTTAGACTAGCAATATGGAAGGTGCTCAACAGACTCCAAGAAACCATGGATCGAGTTGAACAGAACACTAATAAGAACCAAGAAAATATGAAGGCAGAAATGACAAAACTCCAAACTGAAATAACATGTCAACTAACAGGACTGAAAAAGTCAGTAAACGAAGTGAATGACAAAATGGATAAGCTCTGGGACAGGGTATCAGAAGCTGAGAATAGACTTGGTGCTGTGGAAGATGAGATACATAACAATTCCATACAGCAGGAGAGATTGGACAAAAAACTTAAAGCAAATGAGCAGACAATGGAAAAATTAGTCAAAGAATGGGAACAGACGAAAATAGAAGTCTATGATAAGATCAACAGAAACAACTTAAGAATCATTGGAGTCCCAGAGACCCAGGAAGAAAATTTCCAGGAAGAATCAATGGTCAAGAACATCATTAAAGAGAAACTTCCAGAGCTAAAGAATATATGTGATCAAATCCTGCATGCCCGAAGAGTACCAACCAAAAGAGACCCCAGAAAAACCACCCCAAGACACATCCTAGTCACAATGACAAATCCCACAGATAGAGACAGAATTCTGAAAACAGCAAGATCAAAAGGGGAAATCATGTTCAAGCAAGCTTCCCTGAGATTTACAGCAGACCTGTCACCAGAAACGCTCAATGCCAGAAAGCAGTGGTGGGATATTGTGACAAGACTGAATGAAATGAATGCTTCACCCAGAATACTATACCCAGCAAAACTCACTTTCCGGTTTGATGGAAGAATACATGGTTTCACAGACAAAAAACAGCTCAGAAACTTCACAGACACAAAACCAGTCTTAAGAGAAAAACTGAAAGACCTAATCTAAGACAAGACTACCCAAAAGACACACCAAATTTTGAAATAAAGATGGCGTTAAATCCCAGGACAATTCTTTCTCTCAACGTCAATGGACTAAATGCACCAGTTAAGAGACACAGAGTGGCTAAATGGATCAAAAAACTCAATCCAACCTTCTGCTGCCTACAAGAAACGCACCTGAATAGTCAGAACAAACATAGACTCAAAATAAAAGGCTGGAGAAAAGTTATCCAAGCAAACAACACCCATAAAAAAGCTGGAGTGGCCATAATAATATCAGATAATGCAAACTTTATACTCAGGAAGGTTGTAAGGGACAAAGACGGACATTTTATATTAATCAAGGGGTACGTAGAGCAGGAAGAATTCACTCTCCTAAACATATATGCACCGAATGAGGGGCCAGCAAAATATTTAATACAACTGTTGACAAATCTGAAAAATAATATCAACAACAACACAATAATTGTGGGGGACCTTAACACGGCTTTGTCAACACTGGACAGGTCAACCAGACTGAAACCCAACAAGAATATACTAGACCTGAGGAGAGAAATGGAAGAAAGAGGCCTAGTGGATATATATAGGACACTCCATCCCCAGAAACCTGGATACACATTCTTCTCCAATGTACATGGGACATTCTCCAGGATAGACTACATGCTGGCACATAAAACATACCTCCATAAGATCAAGAGGATAGAAATTTTGCAGACTACCTTCGCTGACCACAAGGCTCTGAAATTATTTGTGAACTCCAAAGGGACTCAGAAGAAACACTTTAACACCTGGAAGTTAAACAGCCTCATGCTCAATAACCAGTGGGTCCGAGATGAAATCAAGGAGGAAATAAAAAGGTTCCTGGAAACAAATGACAATAAAGACACAAACTCTCAATACTTATGGGACACAGCAAAAGCAGTACTGAGAGGAAAATTTATAGCTTTGCAAGCACACATCAGGAAGGAAGAAGGAGCTTACCTGAGTAGCTTAATGACACAGCTAATAGAACTAGAAAAAGCTCAACAAAAGGACCCAAGAATAGGAAGACAGAAGGAAATAACAAAGCTGAGAGCAGAAATCAACGAAGTGGAAAATCAAAAAACAATTCGAAAGATCATTGAAAGCAGAAGTTGGTTCTTTGAAAAAATAAACAAGATTGATAGACCACTGGCAAACCTAACAAAGAAAGAGAGAGAGAGAAACTTGATAACTCGTATCAGGAATGAAAAAGGAGAGATCACTACTGATATGACAGAGATTCAAAGGGTAATCAGAAACTACTTTGAAAAACTCTACGCCACTAAAAATGAGAACCTGGAAGAAATGGATAAATTCTTGGACTCTTATAATCTTCCACGGTTGAAGGAAGAGGATGTAGCATATCTAAACACCCCCATCACCATTGATGAAATTAAAACAGTAATCAAATGTCTGCCGAAAAACAAAAGCCCAGGTCCAGATGGATTCACTAATGAATTCTATCAAACTTTCCAAGAGGAACTACTGCCAATCTTGGCAAGACTCTTTCATGAAATTGAACAAACAGAAACACTTCCAAATAGCTTTTATGAAGCCAACATCACCTTGATACCTAAACCAGACAGAGACGCTACCAAAAAAGAAAATTACAGACCAATATCACTGATGAATGCAGATGCAAAGATCCTCAACAAAATCCTGGCAAATAGGATTCAATGCCTCGTTAAGAAGATCATCCACTACGATCAAGTAGGTTTCATCCCAGGAATGCAAGGCTGGTTTAACATCCGTAAATCTATCAACATAATACACAACATCAATAACAAGAAAAATAAAAACCACATGATCATATCAATAGATGCAGAGAAAGCATTTGATAAGGTCCAACACCCATTCTTGATCAAAACTCTCAGCAAGATGGGAATGGAGGGAACCTTTCTCAATATAGTGAAGGCCATCTACCACAAGCCAGTGGCAAATATTATCCTCAATGGAGAAAAACTGAAAGCCTTCCCTCTAAATTCTGGCACAAGACAAGGCTGTCCTCTCTCACCACTCCTATTCAACATAGCACTGGAAGTACTTGCTATAGCGATTAGGCAAGAAAAGGATATCAAGGGAATCCAGATAGGAAAGGAAGAAGTCAAGCTCTCACTGTTTGCAGATGACATGATACTCTACTTAGAAAACCCTAAAGACTCTATCAAAAAGCTTCTAGAAACAATAGACTCATATAGCAAGGTGGCAGGCTACAAAATTAACACACAAAAATCAATGGCCTTTCTATATACCAATAGTAATAAGGATGAAATGGACATTAAGAAAACAACCCCATTCACAATAGTACCACACAAACTCAAATATCTTGGAATCAACTTGACTAAATATGTGAAGGACCTATACAAAGAAAACTATAAAACTCTGCTCCAAGAAATAAGAGAGGACACACGGAAATGGAAACACATACCCTGCTCATGGATTGGCAGGATTAACATCATCAAAATGGCAATACTCCCCAAGGCACTATACAGATTTAATGCCATCCCTCTAAAGATACCCATGACATTCTTCAAAGAAGTGGATCAGACACTTTTGAAATTCATTTGGAACAATAAACACCCTCGAATAGCTAAAGCAATCATTGGGAAAAAGAATATGGGAGGAATTACTTTTCCCAACTTTAAACTGTACTACAAAGCAACAGTTATCAAAACAGCATGGTATTGGAATAAGGATAGGTCCTCAGATCAGTGGAATAGGCTTGAATACTCAGAAAATGTTCCCCAGAGATACAACCATGTAATTTTTGATAAAGGAGCAGGAAATCCTAAATGGAGCAGGGAAAGCCTCTTCAACAAGTGGTGTTGGCACAATTGGATAGCCACTTGCAAAAAATTAAACTTAGACCCCCAGCTAACATCATGTACGAAGGTAAAATCCAAATGGATTAAAGACCTCGATATCAGCCCCAAAACCATAAGATATATAGAACAGCACATAGGCAAAACACTCCAGGACATTACAGGCATCTTCAAGGAGGAAACTGCACTCTCCAAGCAAGTGAAAGCAGAGATTAACAGATGGGAATATATTAAGCTGAGAAGCTTCTGCACCTCAAAGGAAATAGTGCCCAGGATACAAGAGCCACCCACTGAGTGGGAGAAACTATTCACCCAATACCCATCAGATAAGGGGCTAATCTCCAAAATATACAAGGCACTGACAGAACTTTACAAGAAAAAAACATCTAACCCCATCAAAAAATGGGGAGAAGAAATGAACAGACACTTTGACAAAGAAGAAATACGCATGGCCAAAAGACACATGAAAAAATGTTCCACATCACTAATCATCAGGGAGATGCAAATCAAAACAACGATGAGATACCACCTCACACCCCAGAGAATGGCACACATCACAAAGAATGAGAATAAACAGTGTTGGCGGGGATGTGGAGAGAAAGGAACTCTTATCCACTGCTGGTGGGAATGCTGTCTAGTTCAACCTTTATGGAAAGCGATATGGAGATTCCTCCAAAAACTGGAAATTGAGCTCCCATACGATCCAGCTATACCACTCCTAGGAATATACCCTAGGAACACAAAAATACAATACAAAAACCCCTTCCTTACACCTATATTCATTGCAGCTCTATTTACCATAGCAAGACTCTGGAAACAACCAAGATGCCCTTCAACAGACGAATGGCTAAAGAAACTGTGGTACATATACACAATGGAATATTATGCAGCTGTCAGGAGAGATGAAGTCATGAAATTTTCCTATACATGGATGTACATGGAATCTATTATGCTGAGTGAAATAAGTCAGAGAGAGAGAGAAAAACGCAGAATGGTCTCACTCATCTATGGGTTTTAAGAAAAATGAAAGACACCCTTGTAATAATAATTTTCAGACACAAAAGAGAAAAGAGCTGGAAGTTCCAGCTCACCTCAGGAAGCTCACCACAAAGAGTGATGAGTTTAGTTAGAGAAATAACTACATTTTGAACTGTCCTAATATTGAGAATGTATGAGGGAAATGTAGAGCCTGTTTAGGGTACAGGCGGGGGTTGGGTGGGGAGGAGGGAGATTTGGGACTTGGGTGATGGGAATGTTGCACTGGTGATGGGTGGTGTTCCTTTTATGACTGAAACCCAAACACAATCATGTATGTAATCAAGGTGTTTAAATAAAAAAAAATTATGCATTAAAAAAAATTTAATAGAATAGTAAAACAAAAACACGTGTGACAATAAATATAGGCAGAGAAAGAAATGAGTCTTATGGCCAGTAGAGAGATCAATCATGACAAATATATTAGAGCAGCAGAGACACCTGAAAGTGACACAAAATGGGGAAGATTTTGGAAAGAGATAACAAGCTGATCTGGAATGAGCTGGGTTGCATAATCTCTGGGAAACAAACTTTCCAGCCTGGAAAGTTGCCTGAGCGAACCTAAGCTCATGTCTCTAAACACCTGATTTAGAAGCAAAAGACATTCAGATAAACTCAGTGTCTAAGCCTCTCAAAATTTTAGAAACATACTGAAATACTTCAGTATTGCTGAAGTATAGCTTGCTGATAATATATATACATATATATGTATATATATATGTATATATATATATATATATATATATATATATAAAATGCCAGAACATCTCTCTTTGTCCTTGCCCCCCACATCTGCATTTCAACTCACTGGGGAGGTTCTTCCCACCTTGGAGAACCTGATGGCAACCTTAGATTACCATCACTATTTTCTATACTTTATGGGTTTTTAACATTGAATTATGTGGTGTTTAATAAGAGATCAGTATCCAACCCTGATATAATAGGTACAGACTGAGACACATTATCTCCCTATAAAAGATGAGCACACACTGAGATTAGCATGACAGTCTTTGCCTTCCACGCTGCCAAACCAGGACAGACACGGGTTTGATTCCCCGCATCCCATATGGTCCCCTGAGCCTGCCAGAGCAATTTATGATCACAGAGCCAGGAATAATCCCTGAGCGCCACCAGGAGTGGCCCCCAAACAAATACCAAAACAAAACAAGAAGAGCACACAACAACAATGGCACCTTTGAATCTTTTAATTGGGCTGGTAATATTCTAGGAGGCATTTTAAGTATTCACTATTTTAACCTCACAATGGGCCATCTTTCCACTTTAGAGGAAAAATACTAAAGTGCTAAACTAGAAATAGATATACATCAGCAGGTATAGAAGGACAAGACACACACAATGATCAACCTGATGTGGGTGGGCTCACTAAAAGCTACAAATGCCATCTGAAAAGTATGTGGTAAAGACACCCAGAGATTGCAACTGAGATTGGATGTTAAGGTCTTCCCAATAGACCATCTGGAATTCAAGCTAGAGTTCAACTTAGATGGATTTTTTGCAATGAACCCAAATGTTTCTACTTTCAAATGAGACAAGGCATTGTTAGTGAAAGCTTTCCTCCCAAAACTAACACCCTCTCTAGTGAACCTCTGTTCCCACAGGAAAGCGCATTTGTCTTGGAGAAAGCATGGCCCGCTCAGAGTTATTCCTCTTCTTCACCACCATTCTGCAAAATTTCACGTTGGCTACCAACATTGCCCCTGAAGACATCGACCTCACTCCTATAGAGAGTGGATTGGCCAAACTTCCCCCAAAATACAAGATCAGCTTCGTGCCACGACTAAGAGTTTGACCGAGGAACTCAAAGAACCCTGATGTCCATCATTAAGAATCCCTGCCTCTGTAGCAAGTGGCCCCTGCCTGTCTCAATGTCTGCCTTCCTCAGAGAGACCTTCTGTGAACTTTTGTGATTTTTCTTCCTGGTGGCCCCTCCACAGGGAAATTCATCTTGCAGTCTCACCTCTGTCACATCTCTCCCTTGTGGGCATATTGGGGTCACACATTTATTTGTAAATTGGCTTAGGTTCCAAGCTACAAATCTCATTGGTTCTTCATAATACTTGCATGTGGGGCCAAGGAAGAAATTGAATTCAGGGTTTTAGGCCCGCAAGGCAAGTACTTTACAGAGATCCATTGCTAGGTATTAATTTGCTGTAAATCAGAAGTTAAATCTGGATCTCACTGGAATAAAATGAAAGAGTCAATTGAACTGAGATTCTTTGTTGGAGTTTCTAGAGGAGAATCATTTCTTTGATTTTACTTTTTGAGAGATCTATGTTCTTACTTGTTACATCTCTTTTGACTTAATTGATACAGTTTGAATCTCTGTCTTTTCTTCACTATTTTCCCATGGTGCATTTCTACTGCTTTATTTCCACACTGAATTTGAAGGACATTAATGAATATATTGCATCTTTCTGGATTAATAATACACCATCAATCTCTTACAGTCGACCATAAAGTAACTACAATTAATAAAAATGTATTCCTCCATTGTCATGTGTCCTTATACGGCAATGTTTGGGGGTGTTATTAGTATTCAGACCCTTTATGTCGGGGATTTGTTATGATGTCACACTGTACTTATTATGAAAAACCATACAGTTGGCTAAGATAAAATTTTTATCCATTTGTTGCAACCGCTTAAAGCAATATGGACAGTGTGATTGAAAATTGATTAGCTGACTCTAATAGTCAAATAATCATGCAAAAGAACTTCAAATGCACAGTTTTAAATAGAAGGCTAATGTTGGAGGACAAAAAGTAAAAGCTCTATGAAAATGTAAATCTTCATTAATGCAGATAGTTTAATATTGGATTTGGAGATTCACAAAGAAAGTACAATCTAAAGTGAGTCATGAATAAAAGCAGTGGAGCTTTGTTGTAGATGAAATTTTGTTTTAAAAGTAAAAGAATATATGTAGCAAATATTGCTGACAAAATGTTACATTAGCCAAAATAAAATCATATTCATCTTCACAAATAGACTCATGCAGAGGAATATACAAATCCATCAGGCAAATGCAAATCCTCTTCCACAGGTGAATCACAGTGATTTAAGAGTTTACTCATGAGAAAACAGACACAGAAACACTCTAGCAAGATCAAGTTTATGCCAGCACCTCTTTAAATATGCAAATCTTGTGAGCATAGATGCAGGTGCCAGGATGTACTGATAAATACTTGCCTATATGAGAGTACACATAAGACTGGACTACATAAGCATGCTCACCTACACATATGTCTGGAAATTGGGCAACCTCACACACAGATGCACACTGTTGTGGACATTGTCTTCTGCTTACATCGAATTCTGGAGAGCAAAGTAGAGAGTCATTGGTCTGCATGAACACAAAGCACTGGTTTCTTAGTGACTTTGAACATTTGACCAAACATATAAATTAATTATTTAATTGAATCACTTTACAATTTGCAGTTATCTATCATGCATTGTACCAAGCTCTTCACCAGTATGCATTTTCTCCACTAATGTCCATTTGTTTCTCGCCTGTCTGTTAGCCTTTGTAGAGAAAATTTTCTTTCTTTCTTTTTTTTTTTTTACCTTTTAGACACTGTGATTTGAAATATTGTTACAGGAAAGGTGTAGTGCAAATTACATTATCTCCTTTCAGCACCCAGTTCTTATCCAGAGTAATTTTGTAAAATTGTTATATATTATTTTAAAAACAATACTTTTAAAAATGTATTTTTATTTTATGTATTTTTATAAAGTAAGGCAGACAGCCACATGCAGTGCCTCAATTGGATGTGTCTGGAGATTTGGAAGTTCACTACCCTAAGTTCTTTTACAAATGGATCTTGAGAGCTTGTTTGGAAGTTCAAGGAGGGGAGGGCAGCTAGTTGTAAGTCTTGACTGAAGTATGGTCCATCTCTTCTGGGAGAAGGCCTTTATCTTAAACTGAGAGCAGCTTCAGAGGGATGCACAAGGGGCAAGGAGACAGGAATAGGAATCTGTTCAGCTAGTCAGATTAGCTGAATCAACTCTAGCGATCAATGTGGTGACATGTGATGCAAATCAGATCGCCCTCAGATCCTAAATAATTACTTTATAATAAATAAATATAATAATAATAATAAATAAATAAATATAATAAATACTTTATTTATTACATAGTTGACATGGTTGGTTATAAGACATTTAGTTCTAGATAAGTAAAAGAAATCTCATTTAAAATAGAATAGAGAGAAAAAAAAAACAAGAAAAAAAAGGTACAAGCAAGTTTGTGAAAATAATTGTAACTCCAAAGAGATCATTAAGTCATTGTCAGAAGGTTAAGCAAGTTCTTGTTACTAGCTGACCATTCATTTGTTTATGAATAATAAGTGTTCTCAGCTACACAATAGTCTCTAAATTGGTGTGCTTTCACATGCATGAGAGTATTGAACAAAAATGAACTTGTTACATGGCAGTAAATGAGGCTATCTAGTCCTGAAATTCAAAGCAGTATTGCTGATACTGCAACTTTTGTGGTGCATGTTTTCAGACGCCATGGTCTTCTGGAAGTGAGAAGTGGTAGGGTAAGCAGGTGCCTGCAATCACCTCAGAAATGTCTTGGTGCAATCAGTTTAAATACCTTCACACCAGGGTTTTAATCAGATTGGCTTCTGTTCAGAGAGTCATAGAAGTCAATTAACATATTCATAGTGGTCTCTTCTATGTCCTAACTCTACTCCCCTGTTATTTTTGGCAAACTTCCTACTATGGTCTGTTCCTCCTGCTATTATCTCTGTATATTATTACAATATTGTTTTTTGAAATATATCCCACAAATGAGGGCAAGTATTTTATGTCTATCTCTCTCCTCATTCATTTCACTCCATATACCACCTTCATAGCTATCAGTGTTTAATCAGTCTTCTTGACTTTATTTTTCATTTTTGCATTACTGGTCCTATTGTAAGTAGTATTCATATTACACCCGAGAGTGTGATCTGGTGATAGAATTACTGGTTCACTTCCTTCTTGTTAATCCTTCTCCACCCTATGATGTAGCCTGGCTCTGGTTCATAAAAGCCTGGATTTCAGGAAGAAATTGGTCTTCCATTGGTCTTCCTCCATTAAGCTGCTGTCCTTCTTATGAGCAGAAGGCATGTGTGGTGGATTTCTGGCTTAAATGTTGGAATTTCTGAACCTGTTCTTGCACCCTTTTACTGTGTGGATTAGTTCTTATATCCACAATTGTTTCCAGGCCTGTATCTCACCAGATCCTAGTTTCAGAGCCTGGGGCTCTACTAATAATTTAGGACCCGAATTTGAAACAGGAACTGAAACAGGGACTGACAGAGACTGTGCTGCTGATTGGTGAGATGTTAATTTTATTGCTTCTTAGGTGGATTTCACCATTTTAGGTTTTTAAGTTTAGGACTATTTGGTTCAAAGTGATGACAGTGCCTTGGACTTTGATTGAAGGACCCTGGATTATCCTCATGCAAATTGCATTAATGGTAGCTTTTTATTCATTTTGTATGTATCATGAGAATCAAAATATATGGGCTGAAGTCTCTAACCTGTCACTAAAAGTTGCTGAAGTGTGGGCTGAATAATCTAAACTTGCACTAAACGTTTCTGAAACATTCTCTAATGTTTCTGAAAGGTCTGCAAAGTCAAAAAATTAGAAAGGTATTTCCATTGATCACACATGGTCAATTTCAAAGCCCTGAGATTGGTGTTCTGCAATTCCCTAGTGGTACTTGGCCAGTAGAGCCTCTAGTTGTTTTTACTCAATGATATTGACTTGCAAGGAAATAAAATGATATTGAAATAGCCCAATCAGAAAGTTGATCTGTAAGATCCTCACCTAATACCCTTTCACCTCAGCTTTTTACAGGTTGTGAAATGAGCCCACCTTCACTACTAGGAAATTAGGTACTAATATAGAATCAGAAATGAATTCTCCACATCAGGAAAATGATCAGACTTCAAACTCTGAGTGTTTATTTTATATATTTTTAAATAATTTGTTTATTTAAGCATAATGGTTCCAAACATGTTTGTAATTGGGTTTCAGACATAAAATGCACACCCCTTTCACCACTGCAAATTTATGGATTACCTTGGTAGATTTATGAAAGTGTGATCAGAGTATGATCCTCTTTTTCCATTTTGTATTGAATTACTTGTTACCAGGAGTGAAGTGGGTTCTGGACCCATTAGGACTTTAATATTGTTGCAAAGACCTGTTTGAATGCTTCTCAATAATTACAGTGGGAAATGTGGGTTTCTGATAATTCCAAGAGTAAAATTAAAACCTAGATCACTCTTAAAGTATGGTTGCAGGAGTCACTTTGTCTTATGAGATACTGATAGACGAAGGGGAGAACACAGAAGTAAATTAGCAGGCAAGACTACCCAGAGCTGCTTTGAGACTTGTCAGGGAACTTAAATTGATGGCTTGAGGAAAAGTTGACTCAGATACTAGTACAGGGGTAGATTTACAAAGGTTTTTTTTTTTGGAAGCTATAAAGCCATATGAATAATTTGTGGGGAAATTGACAGAGATGATTAAAAGTCAGGTTAGAGATATGAAAATTCAAAAACTCCTGATGAAAAACTTAGCCTTTGACAATGCCAATGAATATTGTCAGGCTATCTTATGCCCAATTAGGGAGATAAAAAATGTCATGGGATTTCTACTTGCTTGAAGAAATTCTGGGACTTACAATTATACCCCCTCTGACACCTCCCTGCACCTTTAACAACATACGCTACTCTGATGAATACTCCAGGAAATTAGATAATTGGCTTTCATCCAAGGGAATCATCTGGTCTTTGCCGAGGTGTGAGAAGGGATTTTATTGGACATGAGATTGTCATTCAGTATCTTACCATCTCCCCAGCAACCTGGGGAGGGAACTAAAGCCTATCTCATGATGTCAGCTCATATGCTTTAAGTGTGGTTATATGAAGAATTTATGAAAACAATGCAAGTTACAACCTCTTTTTGTACCCTCTCAAGGACCCACTCCCTAGAAACCAAGACTTAATTGGTCTAGGGAAACTAGGTTAGAGAACAGTCCCTGACCCCTCAAAATCAGGCAGCCTTTTCAATAATAGTTTAGAATCCCAGTCCAGACCAAGAGAACCCCACAGTTTATGCTAATTAAAGCCTGCCACTTCAGGAAGCTACAGTTTAGATATCCCCTGTCCAGAGAATTTGATCATTCCTTGGATCATTGTCCTTATAAGATTAGGTCAGACATAACAGGGCCAATACCTCCAGGGACTTTACAGATGATTTCAGGAAGAAGCAGTATAACATTCAAAGGAATGGTAATTCACCTGGGAATTTTAGATGCTGACCATGTAAGGAAATAATAGTTCTTACCTCAATACACACTGTATGAACTTTTAAGAAAGTCAAAAACATCACTGGTGATGGGAATTTTGCACTAGTGAAGGAGGGTGTTCATTTATGACTGAAACACAACTACAATCACGTTTTTAAGAAGGGAGTTTAATATATCATTAAAAAAGGCAAAAACATAGCTCATTTTTTTTACTTTCTTATGTTATACCTGGAGAATCCAGATTGGAAAATCAGATTTCTATTTAATGGGAATGGGTTCTGAGCGCTTTAATCCAGTGGCCTAAATTAAAAAAGGCAAAACCTCTGAAATAATATACTGGGAGGTTTATTGGCTGGGGATGTGATATTCTGCTCCTCGTTGTTTATGCAAATCAAAGAAACTGGAGCTACCTATGGTATAAATATCACTGTTAATTTTCTGGTGCTATACAATTCAAATACCTAGCCCTCTGGTGAATGAAATTTGGGTGTAAGACCCCTCCTATACCTTCTAAACTGTTCTGAATTTCTTGTAGGGTCCGATTTTAGGGTCAATCTCTTAAAGAAATCACAGATACTTCAGCACAGAGACAAACATTCCTTCAAACTTCCTACCCTAATTTCAATAGTTAATATTAAATTTTCCTTTTAAGCTTAGCAGTAAAAGCTGTAAATGCATTAATGGAGGCCTCAGAGTTAGTACTTATAAAGCCTCCTTCCAGTGGTGCAATCACTGCCCAAAATTAGAAGTACTTTCATGACCAGCCAGACCACCAAAGCAACAACTGTAACCTACAGATTTATACTACAGGGCCTAAACATCAAACACGTTCAAGCAAACTAACATGCCCTGGCTCTGTTACCCTCCCTTCTTATTACTTCATATTTTTGGTGTTGTTGTTGTTTAATTGTTGGTTTGTTTTTTGTTTTTTGTTTTCCTTTTCTCTTTTCTTGTCTCCCTCTTCTTCCACCTTCTCCTCTTTATTATCATCAATTCAATCCATGTCAAACAAAAACCACACAGTTACCTCCTTTATAGGAAAGGAAAGCTGACATATAGGGTGCTGCAGACAATACTGCAAAGGGTAAACACCTATATAGATAGACCTCACTAACACAAGGGTTAATACTTGAACATGAAGCCTATAAATACCCAAAAGTTGAACTATTAGTTTCTTTTCCTTACAAGTACTTTACTTACCTATCTTTCTGTACTCAGAGCATCTCTTGTCCTCCCCACCTCTCTACATTAATATATACCTAAGCTAACTTCTATATGTTTATATGTGGGTAGGAGCACACAGAGATATGAATCCTCTTTGAGAGACAAATCTAAACAACAAACAACCCAATACCTATACCCTATATAACCCTTCCCTATTCCCTCTCCCCATTCAGAAACCTAACTATCCCTTCACCCCTCAATCCCATCCCCGATATCCCCACGATGTTATAACTCTTCACCCTCAGTTCTTAACCCATTAGGCATCAAGACCGACCTCCTACCCAACGAACCAGTACCCACTACCCAAGTGAAGAGACTCTCACTCAAACTCACACATTGTTCCCTGAAAGAAAATACAACCAACACCCCAACTGACTCATGCAGTGTGGCCCTCCTAATCCCCTCTCCCTAATGTAGACTGTGGCTTGATACTGGACCTAGATCGAAAAGGACTCCCACTGCAAGAACTCTACCCAAGACCTCCCTGCCTGGAGCCCACACCCCACAAGAAAATCTCAAAAGACAATGGGGAAGCCTATACTTTCATCATAAGTATAGACCTATATAACACTACCTATCCTGTTTTTCCCCAAATGTAATCTCCTGTATCATTTTCGCCATTTCTCTTTTTTTTTCTTCTTGTTTGTTTTTTTTCTTTTTCTTTTTCTTTTTTTTTTTTTTTGTTTTTTTTTTTTGTTTTTGATTTTTGATTTGACTTGTTTTTTGTTTCTTTTGGGTCACACCTGGCAGCACTCGAAGGGTGCTCCTGGCTCTATGCTCGGAGATCGCCCCTGATGAGCATGGGGGACAAGGGGGGATGCCAGGATTTGTGCCACTGTCCTTCTGCAGGAAGGACAGTCACCTTGCCACTATGCTATCTCTCCCAACCGCACTTTATTCCTTTAATTACGTCTTTTATTTAATCTTTTCTTTTTTTTAATAAAAGGAATTTTTTTCTTTAGATATGTGTGAGCATATATATTTTTAGTTTTTGTCCTGTTTCTGTTTTCTTCTCTCTCCATCCCCAAATCCACCAGCAATATAATGTAACACCACTTCTTCCTGCAAAGGCATATTAAAAAAGGAGGAAATTTTATGTGTAAAAACAAGCTCTTATCTACTAGAGATAAGAACTTATACTTTTTTACAACACAGGGGCATCTCCCACCCTGAACGTATGTCATGTGGAACCAACTTAGACCTCAGGGAATTAAGCACTGACCGTCCAGCCCTGACTCCTGGATCCCAGGCATAGAAACGACAGAGTTCTCCACAACAGCTCTAGAACCAAATCCCCTCCAGAGCATCCATAATGCTGTTCTGACACCAACATGCGCCAGTTCTAAATTGATAATCTGACAACAAAAAAATGGGAACACTTGATCTAAGAGCAAGTTGTCCTTCCTCACCAGCCAATGATAAGACAAAATCAGAAGACATGTCACCCTTTGATCTGTGCAAAAGCCAAAATCGCTATATACAGATGACTGGTTGTTACAACCAGGACTAGACAAAACAAATCCCGGGACCACCACCACCACCACCACCAACAACAACAACAACAACAAGCACTAGCCTAGCTTTTGATCTATGATCTGTTCAACAAACAAGCTCTCCAATTCCAGATCTAACTGAGACAATCACAACTGAATGAGTCTTCCGGAGGCATAACGAAAGACTATCCCAGGCTTCATCCTAGGAGCAACGTAATGACCAAGACCACCAACTACAGAAGATGGATTAAAACGACATCGAAGAAGCAGAACTTCTAGAACCACAAAGAAAGACTTCACCAAGGGGGCTGGAGAGATAGCATGGAGGTAAGGCGTATGCCTTTCATGCAAGAGGTCATCGGTTCGAATCCCAGAGTCCCATATGGTCCCCCCGTGCCTGCCAGGAGCAATTTCTGAGCATGGAGCCAGGAGTAACCCCTGAGCACTGCCGGGTGTGACCCAAAAACCACAAAAAAAAAAAAAAAAAAGAAAGACTTCACCATAAGATCCATTCCTTGAGCTGTACAGACACCAAGATCTCTAGGTACAGAGGACCTATTTTACCATCCAGGATGAAGCAGAAGTCTTCTATACACCAAAAAAGCACCAAGGGGAGAGTAAATGATCATGCAAGGAGTCTATAGTTAATCCTATGACAGTATACTTCAGGGGTGGAGAAACCCTGTATCTCCTAGACCAAGGAAATTCCCTCTATAATATTCCCAATAGTTACTGTGCCTATGCGGGAAGAAAAAAGAAAAAACGCACAAAATAATCATTTTTTCCACATATATATTTATTGATTGATCGATTTTTATTGACATCTTTATTTTGGTGTAGATCTTAAAGTTGATGTCTCCAATTTTATTTTATTTTATCTTTCTCTTTCTTTTTGTACTCTGGCATGGTTTGATTTCAGAACCGAGACTACTATGTGGTGCTTGTCTTTATTGCTGTAGTGCTCATTGGATATTTAATTTGATATTTCTTTCTGTATTGATGTGATTCAATTACCTTTTTCATGTCCTCGCTCAAACTGAGATTGAAAGCCTCTAGAAGGACTCCACCATTTTCAGCTTATTTTATTTATTATTTTTTTTTATTTTTTCTTATTTTTTACTCCATTCTATTGCTTTTTATTTTTTTACTTCAAATGAAGCCATGTAACTTGAGTTATCAAGCTCCACCTCTCAAATAGAGGGGGAAACAAGGGAGGCTACCAGGACCAAACAGATATATGATCACTAATAGTAAGCTAGACAAAGAGGGGACCACCTACTCTAGCAGCCCGTGGTGTGATGGTGGGGGATAAGGGTTGCAGGAAGGGAATGGGGATGGGGGGAGGACAAATTTGGTGATGGGTATTGCCCTGATTCCATGTTAATATGTACCTAAGGGGCCGGAGAGATAGCATGGAGGTAAGGCGTTTGCCTTTCATGCAGGAGGTCATCGGTTCGAATCCCGGCGCCCCATATGGTCCCCTGTGCCTGCCAGGAGCAATTTCTGAGCCTGGAGCCAGGAATAACCCCTGAGCACTGCCAGGTGTGACCCAAAAAACCAAAAAAAAAAAAAAAAAAAAATATGTACCTAAAATGATACTGTGAAAGATATGTAATCAAAATAAAAATTAAAAAATAATTAGAAGTGCTTCAAAACTTAGTTGAGAAAAATTGAGACTGGAAAACATTGAAAAACTTTTTTTCTAAATGGAATTCACTGGTATTTTCTATTAAGAAATAATCAGGTAACTTAACTGATTTATGATCTATAAATTCTCATATTGTTTTGATGGGCAAACTGCAGAATGGCTTACCTTCATCAGTTGTCATTCCAAAAGATTTACCTTGACTTAAAATATTGTCTTATCCTGCTGGAAAAACCTGGTACTTCTTTAAAAGGACACATTTTGTGATCTCATCTATTTCCGGTTCTTCCCCTATGCCTGACACCTCCGTGTTTTACATTGATGGGTTGGTTTACATTGATCAAGAAAAGACTGCATCACTGGTCCTTCTTTTACCACAACAGTGCATACTAATTACAAGTCTGCTCAACAAGTGGAACCTTAAATTGATACCTTAAATTACTTACTATCACATGTTTCAGAGCCTTGTAACATAGTAAGAAATTCGGTCTCCATAGTAGGACTTTTCCTAGGTATAGTAACCGAATCTTTAAAAGCTCATAACCAGGCTGATCAGGTCTGCAGAAATTACAAGCTCTTTTGTAAAAATGTTCTGAGCCAATATTTATCTATCACTCACATAAGAGCCTACTCTGGCCTCGCAGGGCTGATGGCTTTAGGGAATGAAACTGCCGATCAGCTGGCCATATCAATTTTTAAGTCACCTGCAAAAGAACATGCAGCATTTCATACAAATACCACATATAAGTGATAGTCTGTATTGATCCTCTGGCTTACTTCATTTAACAGAATATTTTCTAGTTCCAACCATGCTGCTGCAAATTGTATGATTGTATCATTTCTTACTGCTATGTAGTATTCCATTGTGTATATGTACCACATCTTCATAATCCACTCTTCTGTTGCTGGACATCTAGGTTGATTCCAAGTCTTGGCTATTGTACTTAGTGCTGCAATGAATAGTAGTATGCATAAATACTTTTGAATAAATATCTCTAGGCCCTGGGGGTAGATACCCAAGAAAGGGATTACTGGGTTATCCAGCAGTTCAATCTTGAGTTTACTGAGAACCTACCATCCAGTTTTCCATTGGGATTGGACCAGGCAGCATTCCCACCAGCAATAGATAAGAGTTATTTTCTTACAACATCCCCACCAGCAGAGACTGTTCCCATTATTTTTGATATGTACCATCCTCATTGGCGTAAGATGGTACCTCATTGTTTTCTTGATTTGAATTTCCCTAATGAATGATGGTGAACATGTTTTCATGTGTCTATAGGCCATCTGTTGGTCTTCCTCTGAGAAGTGTCTAATAACTTCTTCACCCCATTTTTTGGTTATATTTTTTATATTTTGTGTAGCTAACCTTTCTGAGTGCTTTGTATATCTTAGATATCAACTCTTTATCTGATGCGTTGAGTGCAATTTTTCCCATTCCAATAGTTGTCTTCTAGTTTTAATCCATGTTTCTTTTACAATACAGAAATTTTTTAGTTTGATACGGTACCATTTATTTGGGTTTGATGCTATAATGCTTGCTATTGGCATTCTATATCAAAGACTTTCTGAGATATAAGTCTTAGAGAGTTCTGTCTCATTTTCCTCAATGAACATTTTAGTTTCAGGTCTGATTTCAAGGACTTTAATCCACTTTGAGTTGACTTTTGTGTAAGGTGTGATATGGATCAATCTTTAATTTCTTACAGGTGTTTATCAAGTTGTTCCATTACCATTCGTTGAAGAGACTTTCTGTGTTCCATTTCAAATTCTTGGCTCCTTTTAGCAAATATTAGTTGACCATATATTTGGGACTATGTTGTTGGATATTCTATTCTGACCCAATGGTCTGAGTCTCTGAATACCATGGTCTGAGTATCATGCTGTTTTAATCACTATGGCTTTATAGTAGAGCTTCAGGTTAGTTAAAGAAATGCTACCCAGTTTCTTGTTTTTCTTGTTTTTTGGCTAACCTAGGTCTTGTGTGGTTCCACACGAACTTTATAATTGATTGTTCTAATTCCTTAAAGAATGATGTCTGAATTTGGATAGGGATTGCATTGACTCTATAGAGTAGTTTAGGTTAAGTTGGTCATTTTGATCATGTTGCTTGCTCTATTGTTTCTTGGAGCTTTTCTTGGACTCTTAGGGTTTGTGTTATACATCATCATAAAATCTGCAATTGGTACATGTAATCCAGAAGTAAAAAATACTTCTCAATGTCAATGGATTACAAATAAAATAAAATAAATAAAATTTATTATTAAGTTGAAAGGGAAACAGAGGCCCAAAGAGCCAGAAGGAGTAGAGAAGTACCGTATTTTCCGGCGTATAAGAGGACTTTTGAAACAACAAAAAAAAGTCAATCGAAAATCGGGGATCGTCTTATATGCTGAGCATATCCCAAAAAATGTTTCAATGTGCCGCTAAACGAAAATTGTCTGAATATTTCCACAAAACGAATTTTCCAACTCGATCCTGCACCAATCACTGCAAGGCTGCTCAGACCGCCTCTCTAACTCAGCCAATCCAAGCAGGCTTTTTATGCATGCAAATTAGACAATGTTTTGGACCCAAATCTACACTGTAAAAAGCCTGCTCAGATTGGCCAGAGTCAGAGAGGACATCTATTACAGTATAACCTCTGAACCTTTGCTTGTTGTGATTGGCTCACTGTGGTACACACAGTTGCAGCACAGGAACGTTCTTATACAGTGAATATAGGCCTAAACCTATGTTTTAACTGTAAAATTAGGGGGTCATCTTATACGCTGGAAAATATGGTAGCTACTAAGAAAAGGCTCAGTATAGAGGTCATGTGAGGAGGTATACATTGCAGATAAAATGTGAAATAAAGCTGGCTGACTCCTGGAACTTTATTTGACTGCTTTATGAATCTCTCCACCCTCATTCTGCAACCTCCAGACCTGCCAGGCCATAGGGGCTGCAGGAGCCTGGCCAAGCCCAAAAAGGCCTCACCAAAAGGAACTCTCATTCACTGCTGGTGGGAATGCCATCTAGTCCAGCCCTTATGGGAAAAAATGGAGATTCCTCAGAAAAATTAAGCTCCCATTTGACCCAGCTATAACACTCCTAGGGATATACCCTAGGAACACAAAAATGCAATACAAAAAATCCTTTCCTCACACCTATATTCATCACAGCGTTATTTACAATAGTCAGACTTTGGAAACAACCAAGATGCCCTTCAACAGATGAATGGCAAAAGAAACTGTGGTATATATACACAATGGAATATTATGCAACTGCCAGGAGAGATAAAGTCATGAGATTTTCTTATACATGGATGTACATGAAATTTATTATGCTGAATAAAATTAGTCAGAGGGAGAGAGAGACACAGAATAGTCTCAATCATGTATGGGTTTTAAGAAAAATTAAAGACATTCAAATAATTCCGAGATGAGGGCTGGAAGGACCAGCTCAAGATATGAAGATCACCATAAAGAGTGGTGAGTGTAGTTAGAGAAATAACTATGCTGAGAACTATCATAACAATGTCAGTAAGTGAGGGAAGTACAAAGCCTGGCTAGAATACAAATGGGGTGGGGTGGGGTGGGAAGGGAAGATGAAGATGGGGCTTTGGTGTTGGGAAGGTTGCACGGTGAGGAGGGTGTTCTTGTTATGACTGACACCCAACAACAACTATGTTTGTAATCATGGTGTTTAAATAAAGAAATTATTAATTAAAAAATAAATAAAAACTTTTTAATAATAGGAAAATAAAAGCAGAAAGGTCTAACCACCTCCACACCAACTCTAGGACTCTTTTATTAATATACTAAAACAACAGTGAGGAAGGGATATTCATAATGTGTCATCTAATCAGGTTAGGAGTAAAACAGAAAAAGGAGGAAAAAATGCATCCAATCATACAATGAGAAAAAAAAAACGATCCAATTAGGTTAGGAAGAAAACAGGATAAGAATTCTGTTAATGGGAGAAACAAGATGTTTGGTCTGTCTAAGTTAAAAACATGTTTGCTTTGTATAGGGAGAAAAAACAAGATTTTTTTCCTGTTTAGTGAGGAAAGCAAGATGTTAGCTCTGCCTAGTAAGTAAATAGGATGAGTGTTCTGTTAGACTCTGTGTGTTTACCTATACCTCTGAGCCCTGATCCCGGCTCTGCGTCTATCTCTCTTCTACTACTTTTTCCATGAATAAATCACCCCTTCCCTACTCTTTTCCATCTCTAAATCATATCCCTTGTCTATTATTGTCTTTATACTGTCTATATTTTTTCTGTTGTGTCTCTAAAATATATCTTTTTAATATAAATTTTTGAAGAAGAGAACTAGTTTGCATTTTTTGTGAATTTATAAGGGGACTTTAATTGTCCTTAGAAATACTTCACCTGTGTTTGAGACTCCAGAAGCATTCACTGTTGAAAAAGTTGATTAAAATAGTTCAACTAATTTTACAGGCTATTAGAAGTTTCCAAATACATGTATTAAACACTAGTTATTTAAGTACATGTTCCTGGTTAATGATAAGATGTGGTGGATAGGATGAAGTAACATAATCAGTAGAGTGCCTGGCTCAGGATCATGCACACTTCTCTAATGCACAGTGGAGAAGGACCATTGGTGACCAGGACCAGGGAACTCATGGTCCTCTCCCTCATCCTGACTGACTTCACATGTCTCTTGCTGCTTATGACAAGGGGCCACCCAAAGACATATGGATGCCTTCTTCCTGCCTCCATTCCCTGCCGTATTTGGGGTACCTGCAGATAAAAAAATGGATATGTTTAAATTCTTTCTGAAGGTGAGATGCAGAAGGATTGGGTTTGACGATGAGGCCCACTCTTAGTTCTTGGTGATTCACGGGAGGAACTGAGACTTGTATCCAGTCAACAGTAGTGACTGTTGGTTAAGTGCTAGGGAGATGAAATAGGTAGAGGGTGGCAGAACAGAGGCCCCTAGAAGCCATTGTTCTGATGGAAATACAGGGTGCATTGCCTGAGGGACATAGAGGTGGGTGAGAAGAGGTGTTTGAGAGTGATAGTTGGTGTAGAATTTCACTGTGCTGCCACCCCGTGTTGATGCTTGAAAATAAATGCTAGAGAGAAAAAGGTCAGAGTCCCAAAGAAAGGCATCTGCAATGTCACTGAGAAATAGGTGCTGACAACAGAGAGAAATGTGATCTATTGAAGTGTTATCTCATTGTTATTTTCTTTTCCAGCTCCATAATAGTAAGTGATAAAAACAGTTTTTCATATCAGAATACTAATCCTTTGGGTTTTGTTTATTTTTGGCATACCAGAAAGAGCTCAAGACATTCCTGGCTCTGTGCTCAAGAATCACTCCTGGTCTTAACAAATATTATGGGGTGTCCAGAACAGATTCTGGTTTAGCAACATGAAAGGAAAGTACTTTCCTCATTCTATTCTGATCCTGAGTAAGCTCATTTTGTACCTGATCTGCATGAAAAGAAACTACAACCAAGAGAGTGGAAAAGGGTGATTTAACATGCATTAAATTTGGGCACAAAGAACAAGATAGCAGGAAAGGTGTAGACTTGCAGGCTGCTGACTCAGGTTGCATTTACTGGAACATAGGTAACAGTTCTCTCAGGAACTTGAGTGCAGAGTGGGGGAAGGTGTGGCTGAGTCTCAGGCACAGAGAACAGAGGGGCAGAGGGAATGAGAATAAGAAAGAAACAGAGAGGAAAGGACAAAGACTAAGAGTTGTATGAGGTCAAGAGTGAGATTGGAGGGACAAGGAGTGAGAGAGAGAAAAATAATAAAGACGTTGGCAGACAGATGCAGGAAGGCTCTGCAGGGGACTGAGGCAAGGGACATGGAAAAGCAGCAGAGGTTGCATCTACCTGTTTTTCATGTGTTCACAGCACACTTCTCCTCCCACCTGTGTCTGGGCTGTTCAGACACCAGCCATCAGGGACAAATCTGTTCTCTAAAGAAACAAATTCTGAAGTAGAGAGAGAAGGGGCAGGTGATAGTTAAGGAATGGGAGAACAACATTTTTTGAAATATATTTTATTTTAAAAAATGCATCACATAGTTGACATAACTGATTATAATACATTTGTTTTAAGATGACAGAAAGCAAAGTTATTTTAAAAAAAATAGAAAAAAACTAAAAAATAAAATGGAAGAGAATAAAACAGAAGAAAAATTTCAGTAGCAAATATATCTGTGAAAATTATTTTATCTTCAATAAATCCATTAATTCAATAGCGGAAGGTTTAGTAAGCTCTTTTTTTAAAGATAAGAGATAAGAAATACAATAAAAAAGATGTGTGTGGCAGTTGTTTGCATAGGCACAGCAAAATTTGGGGAAATAGAAAGAAAAAACTTTTTGCCTAAAAACAGGAAGACAATACCCATGAAGTATTCTGGCATAAGACCAACTCCAGGCTCCAGATATTCTAGCTTGTCTAACTCCAAAGTCATTCTCTGTGGTCCCAGTAAAAGCTCTTCACAATCAGGGTTGTTGCTGTCAGGTTCCTTTTTTTAAAATCTCTTTATTTAAACACTGTGTTTACAAACATGATTGTAGTTTGGTTTCAGTCATAAAAAGAACACCCCCTATACCAATGCAACATTCCCATCACCAATGCCCCATCTCCCCCCAACTGCCAGTATTCAAGACAGGATTTGTACTTCCTTCACATATTAACATTGTTATGATAGTGTTCAGTGCAGTTTTTCTCTAACGGCACTCACCACTTTTTGTGGTGAGCTTCATATGATGAGCTGACAGATTTCTATAGTTAGATATCCTGATTTCTGTGCAGATCCGATGTCAAAATCAGGGTGAGGTGGAGGATATTCTGGTTTCATATCACCATTAGGTGGCACTGCAGAGAACCCTGCTCTAAAAGCAGGTTACTAAGTTGTCAGGGTGTTTATAAGAATCCTCTTTGGGACTTGGTGATGGGAATGTTGCACTAGTGAAGGGGGTGTTCTTTACATGACTGAAACCCAACTACAATCATATTTGTAATCAAGGTGTTTAAATAAAGATTTAAAAAAATCATGGTGCTTAAATAAAAATTTATATTAAAAGAATAGAATAGGGGCCAGAGAGATAGCATGGAGGTAGGGCATTTGCCTTCCATGCAGAAGAACAGTGGCTCAAGTCCCAGCATCCCATGTAGTCCTCCGAGCCTGCCAGGAGTGATTTGTGAGCATGGAGCCAGGAGTGACCTCTGAGCACTGCCAGGTGTGACCCAAAAAAAACAAACAATAAAAAGAATAGTGTTGGTGGAGAAAGGAGGACACTCCTCCTGGTGGTGGGATTGGCCCTAATTCATTGTATGTCTGAAACCCAACTATGAAAGACTTTGTAAATCACAATGGTTTCAATAAAAAGAATGGTTTCAAAAAAAAAAAAGAATCCTCTTTGGAGTAAGTCAATGCCTGGACAGCAGTAGGGCCTTCCCTGGTAGAAGTTCGATTCCTGGTGATGGTGTAGAAAAACGTGGTTGTTTCCTTAGATGGTATTCAAGGTTCAGGGATGAATGGTCAATGTGCAATCTTCTAAAGCCTAAGTCAAGTCACTATGGCAAATGGGGAGAACAACATTTTAAACAAATGCACAAGGTGCTTACATATTGAACAAAGGTACTGTAAGCTCTTTACCCCACCATAGGATCTTCCACCTTTGGCTCCAGAGAGGAGCATGAATTCCTCTGCCTAGCTGCAGTTGCTGGTTGTGTATGTTCTGTAATTAGATCCCTGTGATGAGCATCTGTGCAAATGTTCAGTCTCCTTCATGGAAAGAGGATGCAGAAAGCTCTGTGTGCCTGTTTGGGAAAAGTGTACAGCAGCAGACCTGACCTTTCCTCATAGCAGTGCTCAAAATAAGAGGGTTTGATTTGTGATTGTTACTGTACTAAGTGACTGGCAATAATAATAGTGGCTCATGCATGTCCCCTGTCATGATATTTCTGGTTCCTCTGTAAGGAAAACAATGGCAAAGCGTTGAGGGCTCTGCCATTGTTCAATGGACAACCCCTCACCATTGATAAGTGTCCAATAACCTATATCCTCTCTCCCAGGAACTCTCCAGGATTCCACCTGTTTGTTCACTCCAACTGTTCCTTTATCTTTGGGAAATGTTTTTTTCACACCAAGACCATGAGATCCTTTGATTCTTGGAATCATTATTTCAGTAATTTGCCATCATGAGTGCTTTCTCAGCCAGGTAAGAGTAAAGCAGGCTTATGGTGATGAGGTGGAGAGCCTATGTGTAGCTATTCAGCTAAAGGATGCAATAGAGCAGACACCATTTATGAGAGTCAGAAACCAAAGTTAGGGGATGGTAGATAGATTGAAGAGCCAGAGAAAGGAAAGAATTGTTGTGGGATGCATAAATAATCAGGGATTCAGTTAGATTAAGATAATTTAGATTAGATTAAGAATTATTATTTAAAAAAAAGAATCCATCAGAGAATCCACAGATAGAATAGGCAGTGAAGGAATTGAGTAGAAAAAAGGAGGAGATAAATGTTAAAGACAGAGATAAAGTGTCCTATAGAATCCATTGAAGAGAGGGATCAGAAACCACAGTTTCAGACTCTCCTATTTCTCATGCTCCCAAGTAGTTTCTTGTGCCCCTCATTGAGAGAAATTAAAGGATCAACGAGAACAACAACAACAAAAAAACTATTTTTAGAGTTTCCACACCTGGTGTAAACAATGCTTACTCTTTGCTCTGTACCCATTAAGAATTCCTGGCAGGATTGTGGACAATCTGGGGTGATGGGGTCAAACTTGCATACAAACATGCAAGGGAAAAACCTTACTCACTCTGCTACGGCTCCATTTCAGGAGCTATATTTCTTAAATCTTTGTTTTTCTCATTTATATTCCTGTCAGTACCCCCTAAATTGTCATGGTGAGGCCATGGTTACATTCAAGCTTGTCTTTGTGCTCACTAAGGATTACATAGTTTCATTGTCATTTAATGATTATAAGTCTCTACCTCCCCAGTACCAGTAGAATTTTTCTTTTTATATAAAGTCTTTTTATTTGAAGAGGTTATCAATGACATTCTGAGTGGGTCAATTTCCACAAAGAGGAAAAATAGATTTTTAAAAGTGGGTCTGTACTGTTCCAATTCTGTTGTTGAGGGTCAAAGGTATTGAAAATTAAATGACTTTAACCAATCAGAAGAATGTACAGCATGTAAGTAGCCTAGTATTTGTCTGGGCAAAATTTAATCGCAAACATCATAAATTTTCCTCTAAATCTCATGAAAAGTGATTCCTAAATAAATATTAGGAGTAAACTTTGAGCACTGCTACAATTTCCCTTCACTACAAATCTCTCCAAAACCAAACAAGCCAAACTAGATTTATAGAGCAGCAGGTAGCAGTCTTTCCTCAGCAGGATTTTAGGTCAGGTAGATCTGTCCTACGTGAGTTTTTATGATCTCAAAAAATAGAGTCAAGTGAGAAGTTGTAAGAGACACCCATGAGTTTTTTGTGACACCCCAAGAGAAAGTTTCAATGTTCTCAACAATCGAGACCCTTGTTGAAAAACAAAAATCTGTGAAGTCCGTGTAACAGATATAGCTATCTCTAAATGAGGAGTTAATAAGAAAGTTTGTAGTTTACTTTTATATTTTTGCCATTTTGACAATTATTTGCAATGACTTAACTGTATTTAAAGCAATAGAAATTAGACAAGCAATAGAAATCCAAACTCAAAAAGTGAATGGGGCTGAATATTCAGCATGAATTTCATGTGATCATTCCTAGAGATGCAGAGAGGCAGGAAGATGCAGAGAAATGCAGCGATAGATGTACAAAGGCTGGAAGATTCAAGAGAGGTTTGAACAAAATAGACAATGTGGCCAGGCCAGGATACTAAGAAAAATTATTAGTGATAAGACTTAGAGGAATAAGAAAGATGAAATAGAAAGTGATGTAAAGGGACCCAACCTTTGCATAGCTCTCTAATCCATCAATGGAAGATATGAATGTTCTTCCACTGCTAGTTCCACCAATAAAATCCATGAATATGTGATTTGAAAAGAAAGTTTCAAAGTCATAATCAGTGCATGAAGGACCCACATATAGAGAAATAGATAGATAGATCCTGTTGAGAAGTTGTGGTCCAGTGTGTTTATTCCTACTGTGACTATCTAGCTGGGACACGAGAGGTTCCAAAGACTCTTTTACACACAGTTGTATGATATCTTCTCTGGCTTCTTGAAATACTTTCCTGGCTCACACAGACAGGTCATCAAAAATCGCATGAAATTATTGCCTTCATAAGTCACAGTGTGGAGAAGCACCATGAGACTTTGGACTGCACTGCTCCCAGGACATGACTGACATCTATTGATGTCATGAACAACTCATGAACAAAGTGAGGCTTGGAAGAGGCTTAGAGATTGGAGGGAGGTAGGGAGTATTATGTGAGAAGGGAACAAAAGGGGGGGTAGGAAGGGAAGAACAGAGACTAGAGAGGAGTATTTGGGGGAAATGCAATGTGTTAGAATATAAATGAGTAAGAAAAAGAGATAGAGATATCAGGAGATCCACATTTGCAGAAATTAGATCTGGGATGGTGTGAGACAACAGGAAACAGATTAGAAATCTAGGAAATTTTACACGTGTATCAAAGCTTCAGGTTCCCATGACTTCAATTCTTTCTTCATATAAAGGAAAATTCTGACTCCAATACTGAATTCCATCAGAAAAGCCTCATCATCCCTACATTCTGACTCTAGAACTGAGTCCACCAGCACCCTGGTAAGCTGTGGTTTCCTGCTCATTCTCAAATACCCCCGTGTCACAGTTGAGAGAAGGATCTCTATCACCTTTATGGACAACAAAATATGCTCCTGATCAATTCAGTATGGATTGGGTTGATGAATGAACAAAGATTCTGTTGATTCATTTGTCCAATTTTTCTCCCATTGCTTAAATGCCAACTTACCCCCTCCATGTTCTATTCATCACTACACACCCTCACCCAACTATCCACCCATTTACTCATGTATCTGTCTTTTATTTGTTGATTTACCAGTATGCACTTAGAATCTGTCATCCATGCCTTATTTTATTTATTTGGATTATAGGATTCATCTATTAATGTTTCATTGAATGAGTAGCTTGCCATTGATTCATTGGCTGAAACATTTATTCATGTGTACATCTGTAGAAATTATGGACTATTACTTATTTTATTTGGGGTCTCAAAAGATGGTACTCAAATACCACTCCAAACTATGTGATCAAGGATTTTGATTATGGGACTATTTGGTGTCAGATTATGAAGATAGTTCTCCCACATGGAAAACATGTACTCAGTCATTAAATTCTCTCTGTCCTAATTATTAATTGGTGATGTATTAATTAACATATTGATTCAATTCATTCTGTGTTGGTGATCCTTGTTTCTCTCTCCACTAATTAGTTGTAGTCATTCAGGAGATTCAGAGATTTGGGGACCTCATCCCCAAATGGGTGTACCTCATACTGTCACCATGAACACAAATTATAAGGATACATTATCCCAAAGGTAAGGACACTCTGAGTCCTCAATGTCTTCTGTGAATTCCCAGTGGAAACACTTATGGTTCTATCACTAAGGTGCTTTTCTTCAGCAGTCCAACTTTGGATGAGGGAGGAAATATCAAAGAATTCTGTCTTCCCTAAGGGCACTGAAGTACTTCCTATCTTGAACACTGTTCTCCATGACTCACATTACTTTGAGAATACAGAAACCTTAAACTCTGAGCATTTCTAGATTCTAATGGGGCATTAAAGAAGAGTGATCATTTCATATCTTTTTCAATAGTTTTGAATATTTTTTCTGACACCCAGGGGCCCGGGCACTGGAACACGTGGAGCTGACCTCGTAAGATTTTGTCTTGGTTGCAAACTCGGAATCTTTCACTGTTATCACTGTCCTGATGATTCATTCTCACTTCAAGGTATGTAGACTTGGAATGTAGTTGATCTTGTATACACCTCAGCAAAACCATATTTGTTTGACACTCCTCTGAGCCCAGACTGAAACTAATGTGCTGAAACATGCCGCTAAGTTATGGGCCTCTCTTTAGGAGATTTCTCACCCAAATTTCTCACCAAGTTTATTTATGGTGTCCAAATATCTCAATAATTAATGAATTCTTGGTGTTTCTTAGTCAGCTTGGCACCAACAAGTGCTCAGAGACATACTTAATGAATATATTATATTATTATATTATATTATAATTTTATATTATTTATATAATATATTTATATTTATTATATTATAAGTGACTTTTTAAGGATTTGGAAGCTAATTGTGGGTTTGTTGAGGTAAAGCTTGTTTGAAGGATAGGTTCCTGAGCTAAATACTGCACATGTGGTCTAGAAAAGTCATTGGATGTGTTTTTCTGCAGAAAGGAAAAGAAAGGCAAAGGCCACAGTTGGGCTTAGCATATTAATAACTGGGTGACTGGAGAATATTTGCATGTTCTGAATTATCTTTATTTCCATTGTTTGTCCACATATATAAAACCCCATGAGATGTCCAATCATTTCATTTCTTGGAAGGAAGTATACACTAAATTATTATCCAGATTTTATTTTCATCAAAGTTTCACTAAGGGCATAAAGAACATTCAATTTCCAGGACCCGTGGGACAATCTAGTGTTTTGGCTCTCTCCCTCATTTTATCTTGATTGGGAATTAGGAACAAGTGGGGGTGGATGTGAATATTGTTTCATCTTTATAAGAATGGCGCAAATCGGGCCCGGAGAGATAGCACAGCGGCGTTTGCCTTGCAAGCAGCCGACCCAGGACCAAAGGTGGTTGGTTCGAATCTCGGTGTCCCACATGGTCCCCCGTGCCTGCCAGGAGCTATTTCTGAGCAGACAGCCAGGAGGAACCCCTGAGCACCGCCGGGTGTGGACCCCCCCCCAAAAAAAAAAGAATGGCACAAAGGTAGTGATCAAGGACAGTGAGAGGCAGTGCATGTGGGAGGCCCAATGAGACAAATGGAGTTGTACAGTGAGACAATTCAGAGAAGATAGAATGAGATAATGACTACATATGGGTCATATATGTCATATATTGAGAGAGAGAGAGAGAGTGACAAAATGCCAAAAAAAAAAAAGACCAATTGACTGAGAATAGATGTAGCTTGAAGAAGCAGTGAACAAAATAGAATATATCAAAGAGAGAGTGCATAAAAATAGGTATAGATAATGAAAGATATGGGGACAGAAGAAAGACCAATCAAGACAAATATGTTAGAGCAGTAAAGAATGAGTAAAGTGAAGATTATGGGAAAAGTCCAAAGAGTGGATTTCATATTCAGGAGGGACAAACAAAGCCTGTCCAAGATTTGGAATGGAAGGGGTCATGGCCTGAGCAATAGTAAAGTGAGTAGGTCATTTGCCTTGCATGAGGCCAACCTGGGTTTGATCCCAGAATCCCATATCGTCCACTCAGCAACTCTGAGTAAACAAAAGATCCAGGAGTATTCCCTGAGCACTGCTGGGTGTGGTCCCAAAACAAGACAACGAAACAAAAATAAATGTTTCATAGAATTACTTACAGAAATACTATTCCTGAAAGCTACATGAACATTTCTAAACTATGTCTTCTAATATCTGGATGCATCAGCCTATTACTTTCAGATAAATACAGAGTCTCATCACCTAAGAAATCTAGAAAGATCCTGAAATCTCTTCTTTATAAGTCCTTTCCCATATTAGCAGTTTGAAGATTATAGGACAGAGCAAAGTAGAAACATCTCCCTATATCCTTGCTTTCATATCTGTATTTTCAACTCACCAGGGAGTTTCTACTCACCTTGGAGAACCTGATGGAAACATTAGATTCCCACAACCATATTTAATCCCTATAGTTTTTCACCATATGGAGCTGTGTATAAGATCAGGTGCCAACCCTGATACAAATGACACAATGCCTGAGACATGTCATCATCTTATAAGAGATGAGCACCCAACAATAATGACACCTCTGTATCCTTCACTCAGGCTGGTGTTATTCTAGGAGGTGTTTAAAATAATCACTTGTTTAACCTATTGTGCATAGGCCTTTGAGATAGATGCCGCTTTCCCATTACAGAGGAAAGACAATAAAAAGTGCCTCTCATATCCCTTCTTATATCTCAAATAGACCCACAATACTGGAATCACCTTGATCAGCATCATATTTGGAGGAAGAAAAATGGATGATACGAAGACCAGACAGTTATATGTCCATTTGGTGGTAATAAAAATGATCAGATTTGAACACAAAATCCAAAGTCAACAACAACAGAAATGATACCCAATCTACATCAAGCTGTACATGGTGGTAACAGCTGCACTGGCATTGGGGGGGGAGTAGTGGAGGGGAAAGAGGGATGCATGCTGGGAAAAGGAGTGGAGGGAGGACAACTCTGGTGGTGGGAATGCCTCTCATTCATTACTGCTATGTGCCTTAAATATTACTGTGAAAGATTTGTAATTCACTCTGCCCACAATAAAAAAATTTTAAAAATGTGCTAAACTAGAAGTAGACATTCACCGACAGGTGTAGAAGGACACAAACATCTATCATCAGTAACCTGATGAGGGTCCGCACTGTCTGTGTATGCACTGAGAATCCCCAGAATTCATATCATCTGAAAAGTGCATATGGTAAAGACACCATATTTCACCTGAGTTTAAAGGTTAAGGTCCTCCCAATTGTCCATCTTAAATTACATCTAGAGGTCAACTCCAGATGGATATGTTGCAATTGGAATTAATATCTTTACTTTCAGTGCTGGAGCAATAGAACAATGGATGACCCAGGATGAACCACAGTTCGATCCCTGGAGTCCCATATAGTCCCCCAACCCAGGAGCTATTTTTGAGTGCATAGCCAGGAGTAACCACTGAGTGTCACTGTTATGACCTAAAAAACAACAAAAAATCTCTACTTTTAAATGAGATAGGACATTATATATGCAAGCCCTCCCCCAGAACCCATGCCTTCACCAGAAACCTTTGTTCCCACAGTGAAGCACATTTGTCTTAGAGAAGGCACGCCTGCATGAAATTATTCCTCTTTTTCACCACCATCCTACAGAACTTTAACCTGACTAACAACATAGCCCATGAGGACATTAACCTTACCCCCATGGAATGCCGTGTGGCTAAACTACCCCAATCCACAAGATCAGCTTTCAGTCATTGCATGGAGTTTGTCAGAGGCGCTTAAAGCTCTAGTTCCATCTTTAATAATCTTATCTATCTTTAAGAATCACTGCCTCTGTAGCAAGTGTCCTCTCTCCACGTCTGCCTCTCTCAGAGAGAACTATTGCAGACTTCTTTCTTTTCGGTGGCCACCTCCATGCAAAATCCTTTCTACAACCTCACCTCTATCAAAACTCAGTCTTTATGGGCCTCAGTGAGTGATTATACATTTAGTTGTAGTTTGGTGTGCATTCTTTTTTTTTTAAAGAATATTTTCTATTATATATTATGACAATTTCTTTTTTTTTCCAGTTAATCCTAAATTGTAGTGCATCTTTTATACTTTTTCTTTTTTTTTTAACACCACCCATCACCAGTGCAACATTCCCATCACCAATGTCCCAAGTCTCCCTCCTCCCCACCCGACCCCCGCCTGTACTCTAAACAGGTTCTCAATTTCCCTCATACATTCTCATTATTAGGACAGTTCAAAATGTAGTTATTTATCCAACTAAACTCATCACTCTTTGTGATGAGCTTCCTGAGGTGAGCTGGAACTTCCAGCTCTTTTCTCTTTTGTGTCTGAAAGTTATTATTGCAAGAATGTCTTTCATTTTTCTTAAAACCCATAAATGTGTGAGACCATTCTGCGTTTTTCTCTCTCTCTCTGACTTATTTCACTCAGCATAATAGATTCCGTGTACATCCATGTATAGGAAAATTTCATGACTTCATCTCTCCTGACAGCTGCATAATATTCCATTGTGTATATGTACCACAGTTTCTTTAGCCATTCGTCTGTTGAAGGGCATCTTGGTTGTTTCCAGAGTCTTGCTATGGTAAATAGTGCTGCAATGAATATAGGTGTAAGGAAGGGGTTTTTGTATTGTATTTTTGTGTTCCTAGGGTATATTCCTAGGAGTGGTATAGCTGGATTGTATGGGAGCTCGATTTCCAGTTTTTGGAGGAATCTCCATATCGCTTTCCATAAAGGTTGAACTAGACGGCATTCCCACCAGCAGTGGATAAGAGTTCCTTTCTCCCCACATCCCCGCCAACACTGTTTATTCTCATTCTTTGTGATGTGTGCCATTCTCTGTGGTGTGAGGTGGTATCTCATCGTTGTTTTGATTTGCATCTCCCTGATGATTAGTGATGTGGAGCACTTTTTCATGTGTCTTTTGGCCATCTGTATTTCTTCTTTGTCAAAGTGTCTGTTCATTTCTTCTCCCCATTTTTTGATGGGATTAGATGTTTTATTCTTGTAAAGTTCTGTCAGTGCCTTGTATATTTTGGAGATTAGCCCCTTATCTGATGGGTATTGGGTGAATAGTTTCTCCCACTCAGTGGGTGGCTCTTGTATCTTGGGCACTATTTCCTTTGAGGTGCAGAAGCTTCTCAGCTTAATATATTCCCATCTGTTAATTTCTGCTTTCACTTGCTTGGAGAGTGCAGTTTCTTCCTTGAAGATGCCTTTAGCCTCAATGTCCTGGAGTGTTTTACCTACGTATTGTTCTATATATCTTATGGTTTTGGGGCTGATATCGAGGTCTTTAATCCATTTGGATTTTACCTTCGTACATGATGTTAGCTGGGGGTCTAAGTTCAATTTTTTGCAAGTGGCTACCCAGTTTTGCCAACACCACTTGTTGAAGAGGCTTTCTTTGTTCCATTTAGGATTTTTTGCTCCTTTATCAAAAATTAGATGATTGTATGTCTGGGGAACATTCTCTGAGTATTCAAGCTTATTCCACTGATCTGAGGGCCTGTCTTTATTCCAATACCATGCTGTTTTGATAACTATTGCTTTGTAGTAAAGTTTAAAGTTGGGGAAAGTAATTCCTCCCATATTCTTTTTCCCAATGATTGCTTTAGCTATTCGAGGGTGTTTGTTATATAAACACTCATATAGCAAGGTGGCAGGCTACAAAATTAACACACAAAAATCAATGGCCTTCCTATACACCAATACTAATAAGGAAGAAATGGACATTAAGAAAACAACTCCATTCACTATAGTGTCACACAAACTCAAATATCTTGGAATCAACTTGACTAAAAATGTGAAGGACCTATACAAGGAAAACTATAAAACTCTGCTCCAAGAAATAAGAGAGGACACGCGGAAATGGAAGCATATACCCTGCTCATGGATTGGCAGGATTAACATCATTAAAATGGCAATACTCCCCAAAGCACTGTACAGATTTAATGCGATCCCCCTAAAGATACCCATGACATTCTTCAAAGAAGTGGACCAGGCACTTTTGAAATTTATTTGGAACAATAAATACCCTCGAATAGCTAAAGTTTGGTGTGCATTCTAAGATACAAATCTTACTTTGTTCGTGTCATACTTTCCTGTGGGGCCAAGTAGATATTGAACAGTCAGGTACTCTACCTGACACTTGTAGATAAGCTGTTGATGTCTTATCCCAAGTTAGTAGTAGAGGACTTATAGATTCTAATCCACTCTTTAGTGGGCTATTTATACAGTGTTAAGTCTGTGTGTTTGGGAGAAAAACAGGAGGTGTACTCTGTTATGGAAAATTAGAATGTGTACTCTGTTGTACTCTGTTTAGGGCAAAAGAGAATGTTTTGTGCTCTGTTGAGGGAAAAACATGATGTGCGCTCTGTTTAAAAGAAAAAGCGGTTATGTGTTCTGCGTGTTTAGCTACAACATTCATTGCTGAGCATCTGATGTGCTGTAAGTCAGAAGTTCAATATGGATCTCACTGGATGAAAATGAAGGAGTCAATTGAACTGAGAACTTTGTTTTTAGGGATCACTTGCCAGCGCTCAGGGGTTACTCCTGGCTCTACACTCAGAAATTGCTTCTGGCAGGCTCAGAAGACCATATGGGATGCCGGGATTCAAACCACCATCCTTCTGTATGCAAGGAAACGCCCCACCTTCATGCTATCTCTCTGGCCCCAGGCTTGAGATCTTTTTTTTTTTTTTCAAAACAAATATTATTTCCTTTCCCTCCACTCCACAAGTGGAAGAAGGTTTTTTGGTATATATTTTTCTCTTTGCCCTCCATGAAACTTGTGCTTTCCCCCCCAAAAAAGAACATTTCTCAGCATACTGTTTCCTAGAATTTCTTCATGTATAACTTTTCCCAGGGGTCTCACATAAACAAGAACAAAGTACACCAAAAGACATATATGAGCAAAAAGATTAACATAAACACCAAAATCTTAATGTAGGGCTTTCACTTTCCTTCCTCTGAGAACTTTCAGGGATGACTGAGATTTTTTTTTTGGAGACATTAGAGCAGAATCATTTCTTTGATTTTTCTGCTTGAGAGATCTAGTATTCTTGACTTGGTACCCTTCTCTCTGCTTCATCTGACATAGTATTGAATGTCTACCTATTCCTTAACAATCTCTCTCTCTGATCCATTTCTTCTGCCTCTTTTACATACTCAGTTTTAAGGACATCAATGAACAAATTGAATGTTTCTGGATAAATAATATATTATCCCTTTCTTACATTCAACCATATAGTAATTAGAATTTTATTAAAAACTTATTCCTCCCTTGTCAGGTGTCTTAAAAAGGCAGTATATTCTTGTTAGGCTTTACTTTAGCCTGCTAAAACTATCAAGGCAGTGTTGAAGTCTCCAACTACTATTATGCTGCTACTGATTTCTTCCTGCAAATTTGTCAGCAACTGTTTTAAATATTTTGCTGGTCCATCATTGAATATATATATGTTTAATAGGGTGATTTCTTCCTGTTGTATATATTCCTTAATTATTAAGAAATGTCCATCTCTATTCCTTATAATCAATTTAAGTATAAAGTCTGTCATCTCATATTAGTATAGCCCCCTCAGGCTTTTTAAGGGAGTTGTTTGATTGAATGATTATCCTCCAACATTTGACTTTGAGTCTATATTTGTTCTGATTATTCATATGTGTTTCTTGCAGGCAGTAAAAGTAGTATTCAATTTTTTGGTCCATTTTGCCACCCTGTCTCTTAACTAGTGCATTTAGTCCATTGATGCAAATATACTTGTCATGGGATTAATTGTAATCTTTTTGAAGGGTTATGTATCTGTTGGTCTGATTTGTCTTAACATATACTTTTCAGTTTGTCTTTTAAGGCTGTTTTTGAGTCTGTAAAGTTTCTGAGCCATTCTGAGTATTTTTCAAAAAGAAAAATTACATGCAAATGAGCATCCATAATATTCACAGCAAATTTGTCATAAGAAATCCTCAAGATATAAAGGCAGTGGACGGATATAATGACAAAACTCAATGAAATGAATGCTTCAAGGGCTGGACCAGTGGCGCATGTGGCTAACGTAGGACAGACCTCGGTTTGATCCCCCAGAGTCCCATATAGTCCCCTGAGCCAGGACCAATTTTTGAGCGCGCAGCCAGGAGTAACCTCTGAGTGTCACCGGATGTGGCCTCAAAACCTCAGAGACCTCAGTTCTGCGTATTTTTCCTTAAAACCTGGCTGAGTGAAGTTCTCTTGTTGTATATTCACTTCTTTTTTTTTGTTTGTTTTGTTTTGTTTTGTTTTGTTTTGAACCACACAGGGGACAGGCATGGGGCAGACACTAGGCACTTGCTGCCTCTGTAGGTGGGGATTGGGAAGACTGCTGGTTCCCTTCTCTGATTTGGATCATTTTTGTCTGGTACTGTTTGGGATCAGAATATGGATGTAAGTATTTTTCAGTTTTGGGAATTTCTCAGCTATGATATCTTTGACATAGAGGGGTTCTTCTTAGCTCTCTGAAACCCTTAGGTTGTTCCAGTTTAATTTATCCCAAAGATATATTATTGCCTATTGACTTATGTTGACTCTAATTTCCAACTTCTGTTTCTTGATTTTAAAACTTTTACAATTTCTTTTGTTGAATGGATGTGTTATATAACTCATCTTACAGCTCACTGATTCTGTCCTTAGCAGTTGGTACTCTGCTGATGAGGCTTTCCAGAGAGTATTTTTCACCCACCAAGTTTTTATGTCCTGATATTTCTGTTTGAAGTTGTCTTATTTCGACTCTCATATCCTCTTGAGTCTTATGGACTGTCCATTGCATAGTTTCTTTTTTTTTTTTTTCATTTTTTGTGTTTATTTTCTCATGTTATTCCAAACAAATATCCATTCTAAGAAACAAAATATAAATTTTGTTATATTTACTAATATACATAGTATACATACATACTTGGGATGTGTGTTTGGTTTACAGGAATGTTTGTATTTTATTAGACATCTCAATCTATATATAATGTATCATTGTTTGATTGCTTAGATATTTTATGTGGTTCAAGACCAACAGATCCTGGGGATACTACTAGTTTTGGGCTAGTGTTTACTGCCATGTGATACTTATCTTGAACCAGAGCCTCCTTTAGGCAAAGAATGTTTTTCAGCCCATTGAGCAATTTCCATTACTCTCATCAGCAATAATGAAAGAGTAATTTGTAAGTAAATATAGTTGTAATAACTTCTTTTTTTCTTTTTGGAGGCTTTCCTCAAGCAATGCTCAAGAAGAATGGCTGTCACACTTTTGTTTTCTAGCCAAATAAAATTACAATCCATAGAAAAATATTACATATACATATCTATGTGTATATGTTACCTGTCTTTGATCTAGTTATTACATTTTGTTTATTGACATAAATTTTATTTAAGCTATAGTAAAATTTTTTATAGGCTTTAGTTTTATATAGCTGTTTTTTTAACATAATTTTTATTTTGATCATAGTGGCTTACATATTGTTGACAATAATCATTGCATAGTTTCTTTAATATTTCCTTGCTTTATTCCTGATCTTAGAGTCAATATAGATTGCTGAGGTTAATTGAGCTCCCAGAACTATCCTCTTCACTCACTAGGTGTGGTAGGTTTCTGTATTTTTTTCTTTTGTGGACTTTGTAGTGTGATGGAGATTTTTATGCATTGTGGTGGGATTTCTTGTCTAGAAGAAATGCACAGAGACAGAGCAAAATGAAGCAGCCATACTCTTGTATAGAGTCACTCACTTTAATTCTGTTCAAAATGACCTGCCAGCCATCATCTGCTGCAGTTCACTTGCTGCAGGTGAAAAGTCCTGTTTTTCTTTCTCTAGGCCATTCTAGTGTCTTAGCTCACTTCCACACCAGCCTTTAAAAGAGAGATGTTGATTTGAATGATTGTCTGTGGATAATCACTTTCAAACCATGTTTTCTCTGACTCTGAATTTCTTGCAAGCAGCAATTATTAATTCTTAATAACTAATTAAGAAACAAGATCCATAACTCCACTCCATCTTTCTTTAATTTTTTATTTAAACAGTATGTATCACTTAGTTGAAAATGTTGATTGCAATATATTTTCCAAGTAAGTGAAACAAAATTATTTTTATTCTAAGCCTGTGCTTATCCTGTAGTTGTAGGTGTGTTTCTTGCAGACAGCAGAAGTCCGGTTTATTTTTCCTAATCCAGTTCTCTACTATGTGTCTTTTAATTGGAAAGTTTAGTCCGTTAACATTTAAGGAAATTATTGAGAGAGAGGACTGTTGTGCAGTTGTGTTGTGTGGAGTGGTTGTTGTTACAATCAGGGGTTTGGATTGTGTAATTCGTCTCTGAGTAGGTCATTTAGGATTGGCTTTGTTTGCAAAATAGTTCAAGTTCGTTCATGTTTGAGAATGTTTTTAGTCTGCCTTCCCATATGAATGATAGTTTTGCTGGGTATTGGACCCTGGGTTGGAAATTTCTTTCATTCAGTCGTTTAAATATGTCGTTCCACTGTCTTCTTGATTGAATTATTTCAAATGGGAAATCTGGTTTGATTCTTATGTCCCTTCCTTTGTACTTGAGGGTTTTTTTCTCCCTTATTGCTTTAAGGAGTTCCTCTTTCTCTTTGTTTTTTTGCTATTTGGATCACTATGTGTCTTGGTGTTGGTTTATTGGGATCTATTTTATTAGGGACTCTCTTCACTTCCTGGATTTGCCTGAAGTTTCTTTCTAGAGGGTGGGAAAGTTCTCTGCTATTATCTCCCTGACTATTTGTTCTTCCCCTTTCCCTATTTCCTCCCCTTCTGGTATACCCACAATTCTTAGATTGTTTCTTTTGTCCTTGTTCATTAGATATTGGATTTTTCCTTCCAGTGCTTTGCCTTTTATTTCTTTGTTGGTTTCTTGATCATTTTTTGTTTGCAGTTTTCCTTCGAGTTCCTCAATGTGCTTCTCCAACTCTGTATTTCTGCTCGTAAGGCTTGTTACTTTGTCTTTTAATTCCTTCATTTCTTTTTTATGGAATCTCTCATGTTCTTTAACATTTCTTCTTTAATTTGGCTGATGCGTTCATCCATAGATTTCTTAGACTCGGTAGCTAGGGTTTCTTTCATTTCTTTTTTTTTTTTTTTTTTGGTTTTTGGGTCACACCCGGCATTGCTCAGGGGTTACTCCTGGCTGTCTGCTCAGAAATAGCTCCTGGCAGGCACGGGGGACCATATGGGACACCGGGATTCAAACCAACCACCTTTGGTCCTGGATCAGCCGTTTGCAAGGCAAACGCCGCTGTGCTATCTCTCCGGGCCCTTCTTTCATTTCTTTTATTAATTTTTTCATTTCCTTCCTCATGGCTGCTTTTAGGTCTTCTTCCCATGGATCTGTGCGTTTTGGTGGACTTGGAAACTTGCTACAGTTTGTCTCTGTAGCTCCAGCTATCAGTGTTCTTCTTGATTTACTCATATTTCTTTGTATTTATTGGTGTGCTTTGGAGTGCTGTGCCTTCTAAATTCAGCCTGCTTTGGTCCCCTGAGGCGTGGAGATGGGTCCCCTTCCTGAAGGTGGTTCTAGAGGGGGCTGTTGGGTGAGCTTGTTGAACCTAGCTCTTTCTCCTCCCCTTTGCTACCTAGAGGTCAGTCTTCCTTTAGTGGGTCTTGTCAATTTCCTTCTCCTTATTCCTGTCAGCGGTGCAGTTCTGCTCCTGGCCACAATGGTTGCTGGTGCTGTTGAGCCTAACTCTCTATCCTCCCTCCTCTCTCTGGGAGTCTATGGAGCTCTGCCCCCTTCAAACCTTAGCTGAAGAAATTCCCTCGGCCAAACCCTGCCGGCTGCCCTCAGCCCTTGGGGGTTCCAGGTTCGCTCAGGGGCTCAGGGGGATGGGATGCTCTAGGTCACCCAAGGGTCCAGGTGGCTGGCCCAATCTCACCCCGTTTATTGGTCCTAGCCTGTCCCAGTGGTGCAGAGTGGGTCAGGTGCAGGGTTCTCCTCACCCCTTCTACCTTCCACTAGGGCTTGGATTCCCTGGAGCAGCTTGCTTGGGGGGCCGCGCTGCCACAAGTCTGGGCACTTATGTGGGGAAAGGGACTCACCCGGTCCACTCTTTGCCCAGGCTTGGGGTCCCTGGAGCGGCTTGCTCGGGGCGTGGCTTGCCAGTCTCCAAAATTATTTTTAAAAGAAAAAAAAATAAAATATAAAGGAAGAGAAGGAAAAGAAGTGCAGCAACAAATAAATTTGTGAAAACTACTGTATCTCTAATGAGGTCCTTTAGCTACTTTTAGGTAACTTTTAGTTACTTTTAGTTACTTTTAGTGTTCTAGTTGAACATAATGTAACTTCATTTTTTTTCTGAAAATTATGTGACTTCAGTTACACAAGCATGTCCTATGGGGATGACAGTGTTAAACAAAAATATGTGACTACACAGTCCCGGAATTCCAAGCTCTTTTGTTGATACTGCAGTATTTGTGGGAATGCTGTTATGTCTTCTGGAAGTACAAGGAGGTAGGGGATTAGGGGAAGAGTCCCAAACTCACTCCAGAAAGTCCTGGTTATATCAGCTCAAATACCTGTATACCTGGAGTTTGATCAGATTGATGTCTCTGCAGAGAGCATAGAATAGCGGTGAAGTAGGGCCATCAGTGAAGGATCGATTGTGGGTAATGTGTATAGCAGGTGTGACTGTAGTAGGGTGAGGACTTGACCTGCCTTTTCCTCCTGTGATTGCCAGGTTTCAGCAGCAAAACAAGTATACACATACAATTTGATGGCTTGGTTTACATCTCTTTTGAGAACAGAGTGAGACTATGGAGCTATTTTGGTGCAGACATGTTGACTATGTTTCCCACTCTTGTTTCTTAATCGGTACATGTAATTCATTGACATTGAGAAGTATTTTTAAATAACTAAATTTGTTAAGTAAATCACTGTGTGATACAGTTATAAAGTTCATGATTGAGTTTAGCTTCAGCACAGACCTTATTTAAATACTCAGAGCACACACACTGCTTTCCCTAATCTCCTTATCCAGTCTTTCATAAACAGAGAAGCACACACTCTGTTTTAATACCCTTTCACATCCTACCTGATTGGCTGACACAAAGTCCACACCCTACTCCCCTCCAGTATAAATATCTATTTCCCATCTACAATAAGCTGAGTTACTCTCCTAAAGTGGCTGGTGGATGCTTCTTTGTTGATGTTCTACTCTCCCATGACCCAACATCACCAACAATTCTGACCTCACCAGTGACTCTGACCTCACCAGGGACTTATACGTTTTGGAATTTGACCTCACCAGCATAATTTACATTTGACTTTCAATAATAAAATGTACATCGCCCATCACCAATGCACATTTCTGGCCACCATATCCCAGTTTCTCTTACCCACCTCCTGCCTTCAGTCTGATGGCTTCTGTGGCAGACATTTCTATTCTGCTCCCTCTCTCTTACTTCCATTTTTTATTTTAGACACTGTCGTTTGCAGTAGTTACTTAAGAGGTATCATTCATATCACTGTTTCTCATTTTAGCACCAAGATCTTGTCCAGAGAGATCATTTCTAATTATCATTGTCATTGTGGTCTCTTCTCTGCCCTATCTGCACTCCTCCATTATTCACGGCAAGCTTCCTACCATGGGCTGGTCCTACTTTTCTTCATCTCTATTGTCTCTGGATATTAATGCCATACTATCATTTTATTATATCTCACAAATGAGTGAGATAGTTTATGTCTATCACAATTCTTTATCCATTCATTTGTTCTTGGACAAATGATTCTGGTAACTGTGAAAATAGGTCTATAATTAACATAAGAATGCAGAAGGATTTTCTACATTGTATTTTTGGGCTTCTGGGTTCCAAGAAGTGGCATTGCTGAGTCAAATGGAAGCTCAATTTCTAATTATCTGAGTAATATCTGTATTGTTTTCCAAAAAGGGCTGGACCGATCAAAATTTCCACCAGTTGTGAATGAAAGTACCTTTTTCCTCCCATTCATGCCAATACTCGTTGTTTTTGTTCCTTTTGATGTGTTCCAGTCCCTATGATGTGAGATGATATCACATTGTTGTTATTTGCATCTCACTAATGATTAATGTACCTTTGGAATATCTGTGTTTATTTGTGAAGAAAATGTCTGCTCACTTCTTATTCCCATTTTTGGACTGTGTTATATTTTTTCTTGTTAAACTCTGCCAGGGCCTTTTATAAGAGAGTTATTTTTGGTCTAAAATTTAGTGACATTTATTTTTTATTAAAATCTTATCATTATTAATTAATAATTAAGTTATTAATTAAAATATAAAATAAAATATTTTTAATTTTTTATAAACATTATATAATGCTTAATATCCAATCTTGTGCAATTAATTTTGGAATTTACCTTACTTGCCTTTCTTTGAATTTTAATGTCTTCTTCAGCAAAATAAAATTTTTGGAATATATTATTTTTATCAAACCTAGTAAAGTGTTAACTTATTAAAATATTTTTTTATTTAAACACCTTGATTACATACATGATTGTGTTTGGGTTTCAGTCATGTAAAGAACACCACCCATCACCAGTGCAACATTCCCATCACCAGTGTCCCAAATCTCCCTCCTCCCCACCCGACCCCAGCCTGTACTCTAAAAGGGCTCTCCATTTCCCTCACATTCTCATTATTAGGACAGTTCAAAATGTAGTTATTTCTCTAACTAAACTCATCACTCTTTGTGATGAGCTTCCTGAGGTGAGCTGGAACTTCCAGCTTTTTGTGTCTGAAAATTATTATTGCAAGAATGTCTTTCATTTTTCTTAAAATCCATAGATGAGTGAGACCATTCTGCATCTTTCTCTCTCTCTCTCTCTCTGACTTATTTCACTCAGCATAATAGATTCCGTGTACATCCATGTATAGGAAAATTTTATAACTTCATCTCTCCTGACAGCTGCATAATATTCCATTGTGTATATGTACCACAGTTTCTTTAGCCATTTGTCTGTTGAAGGGCATCTTGGATGTTTCCAGAGTCTTGCTATGGTAAATAGTGCTGCAATGAATATAGGTGTAAGGAAGGGGTTTTTGTATTGTATTTTTGTGTTCCTAGGGTATATTCCTAGGAGTGGTATAGCTGGATCATATGGGAGCTCGATTTCCAGTTTTTGGAGGAATCTCCATATCGCTTTCCATAAAGGTTGAACTAGATGGCATTCCCACCAGCAGTGGATAAGAGTTGCTTTCTCTCCACATCCCCACCAACACTGTTTATTCTCATTCTTTGTGATGTGTGCCATTCTCTGTGGTGTGAGGTGGTATCTCATCGTTGTTTTGATTTGCATCTCCCTGATGATTAGTGATGTGGAGCATTTCTTCATGTGTCTTTTGGCCATTTGTATTTCTTCTTTGTCAAAGTGTCTGTTCATTTCTTCTTCCCATTTTTGATGGGATTAGATGTTTTTTTCTTCTAAAGTTCTGTCAGTGCCTCGTATATTTTGGAGATTAGCCCCTTATCTGATGGGTATTGGGTGAATAGTTTCTCCCACTCAGTGGGTGGCTCTTGTAACCTGGGCACTATTTCCTTCGAGGTGCAGAAGCTTCTCAGCTTAATATATTCCAATCTGTTAATCTCTGCTTTCACTTGCTTGGAGAGTGCAATTTCCTCCTTGAAGATGCCTGTAGTCTCAATGTCCTGGAGTGTTTTGCCTATGTGTTGTTCTATATATCTTATGGCTTGGGCTCTGATATCAAGGTCTTTAATCCATTTGGATTTTACCTTCGTACATGATGTTAGCTGGGGGTTTAAATTAAATATTTTGCAAGTGGCTAGCCATTTGTGCCAACACCACTTGTTGAAGAGGCTTTTTTTTTCCTCTATTTAGGATTTCTTGCTCCTTTATCAAAAATTAGGTGATTGTATGTCTGGGGAACATTTTCTGAGTATTCAAGCCTATTCCACTGATCTGAGGGCCTGTCCTTATTCCAATACCATGCTGTTTTGATAACTATTGCTTTGTAGTAACGTTTAAATTTGGGGAAAGTAATTCCTCCCATATTATTTTCCCCAATGTTTGCTTTAGCTATTCTAGGGTGTTTATTGTTCCAAACGAATTCCAAAAGTGCCTGATCCACTTCTTTGAAGAATGTCAAGGGTATCTTTAGAGGAATAGCATTAAATCTGTATAATGCCTTGGGGAGTATTGCCATTTTGATGATGTTAGTCCTGCCAATCCATGAGCAGGGTATGTGTTTCCATTTCCTCGTGTTCCCTCTTATTTCTTGGAGCAGAGTTTTATAGTTTTCTTTGTACAGGTCCTTCACATTTTTAGTCAAGTTATGTTGAATCAAATAATTAATGATTGGGCTGGATGGTGATGGATGGAGGTGGATTTCTCTCTGCCATCCCAGGCCACATGGGTCCGCAACTCCCATCCAGCTGGCGGGTCCCAGGTTAGGTGAACGGCAGAATCAGACTTATCCAGAGACAGGCATCAGGAAGCATCAGCTTTATTCATAACCTTTTAAGCATTCAGCCATTCTTAGCTACCCTGCATCTTAACTCCTTTCAGCCATCTTTCCTTTGGGCTCCATACTGCCCAAAGACCCAAAAGGGCAAAGACCCAAAAGCCAGAGAGCCCAGCAGGGCAAAAAGGGGGCAAATCCCCTCAGTCAAAGGCTTATCTATCTTTTCCAAGACCCTTCCCAGGAATGGGTGGGTCTCAGGTAGCTACACCTAAATCCAGGCTGGCGTTACATTTCCCTTTTCTTTGAAATATAAAGACCCTTTTGTAATTCTGACTCCACCTTTAGCCAAAGGTGGGTTTATATTTTCATGCAGCAACGTAATAAAGTGAAAAATAACATACCAGCCCTTTTCGAAAACATAACATTTCTGCAAAATATACTATACACCTGTAAGTTTAAATTTTCTTAATGCTTTTCTACCAAGCACTATTCCAGAACTTTCATGTTCCTATACTTTTAAACTATATTGGGGGAACTTTCTGTTCCTATTAACCTTCTCTACACAGAAGTACTACAGCATAAATGCATAACATACATGTTAAAAACAGGCTAGTAGATTAAAATACACACAGTAAAACATTTTGCAATTGAAAATATTAGCTATGGAAAACAAAACACAGTTAAATTATAAAGAAAATGACTTAAGACAAAGATGCAGGCGGTTAGAAATCAGATCTTTAAATGGGCTAAGCTGTTAATACTCCTTTTCTTTTCTTTTTTTTTTAAACCACTAACTAAAACTTATTCCATCACCAACTATGAGTAAAATATATGACTACCCACTTAGTCCCTACACCTAAAATTATAGTCCAGATGATTAATTTGTCCCACGCTGATCTCACCACGTGGTTTCTGTAAACTTTCTGCAGGCTGGTTCACTCGCACCATTTCACCTTTGTGATTTGGAGGGTGGATTCCAGGTTTGCCACTTTTCTGGAGCAGAGTTGAGCCAAGCCGAGCCCCAGGCGTAACTGCTTCTGGCTGATAGGAGCTTTTCGCTGCTTCTTTGCTGCAGGGCTCACATTCTCTGCTGATCGTAGCTGCCTGCAGAACGGGCATTTTCTGCTGATCATTTTGGCCACTGCTTCTTTGCAGGGCGCATCTGGATGTTCAGAATTTTAAAAGTCCTGTCCGAAATTTTCAAAGTCAAAATCCAAATTCAAGCCGAAGGTCATTCTCAGAAAATCAGTCCACTTTCAATACAGTCTTTTTTCTCCTTCATTTCCAATCTAGGCTTTTAATCAGTCTTTGAGGAGGCCGAGGTTTTTGGTTCTGGGCCTGGGCCTGGGATGGAGGTGATGCAAGCTTCCATCACCTTTGTTTTAATGGCCTTTAGTCAACAGATGGGGTGTCGGCCATCTTTGAAAATTGTGGCACGTGGCCCAGGGTTTTGGGCTCAGTGCACCCAAAAAGAGCCAAAATGAAACTGAAAAGCAGAAATCTCACCATCATTGCTGTTTTCTTGGGTCCAGGTTTCAGGTCAGAGTTCGGAGCGCCAGTTGTTGAAACAAATAATTAACAATCGGGCTGGATGGTGATGGATGGAGGTGGATTTCTCTCTGCCATCCCAGGCCACGTGGCTCCGCAACCCCCATCCAGCCAGCGGGTCCCAGGTTAGGTGAACGGCAGAATCAGACTTATCCAGAGACAGGCATCAGGAAGCATCAGCTTTATTCATAACTTTTTAAGCATTCAGCCATTCTTAGCTACCCTGCATCTTAACTCCTTTCAGCCATCTTCCCTTTGGGCTCCATGCTGCCCAAAGACCCAAAAGGGCAAAGACCCAAAAGCCAGAGAGCCCAGCAGGGCAAAAAGGGGGCAAATCCCCTCGATCAAAGGCTTATCTATCTTTTCCAAGACCCCTCCCAGGAATGGGCGGGGTCTTGCAGGTAAGGTCACAATAATATCTGGTTCCCAAGACCCCTCCCAGAAATGGGTGGGTCTCAGGTAGCTACACCTAAATCCAGGGTGGAGTTACAAAGTTGATTCCAAGATATTTGAGTTTGTATGGCACTATTGTGAATGGGGTTATGTTCTTAATGTCCATTTCTTCCTTATTACTACTAGTGTATAGAAAGACCATTGATTTTTGTGTGTTAATTTTGTAGCCTGTCACCTTGCTATATGAGACTATTGTTTCTAGAAGCTTTTTGGTAGAGTCTTTAGGATTTTCTAAGTAGAGTATCATGTCATCTGCAAACAGTGAGAGCTTGACTTCTTCCTTTCCTATCTGGATTCCCTTGATATCCTTTTCTTGCCTAATTGCTATAGCAAGTACTTCCAGTGCTATGTTGAATAGGAGTGTTCAGAGAGGACAGCCTTGGCTTGTGCCAGAACTTAGAGGGAAAGCTTTTAGTTTTTCTCTATTGAGGATAATATTTGCCACTGGCTTGTGGTAGATGGCCTTAAATATATTGAGAAAGGTTCCTTCTATTACCATCTTGCTGAGAGTTTTGATCAAGAATGGGTGTTGGACCTTATCAAATGTTTATCTGCATCTATTGATATGATCATGTGGTTTTTATTTTTCTTGTTGTTGATATTGTGTATTATGTTGATAGATTGATGGATGTTAAACCATCCTTTTATTCCTGGGATGAAACCTACTTGATCATAGTGGATGATCTTCTGAATGAGGCATTGAATCCTATTTGCCAGGATTTTGTTGAGGATCTGCATTCATCAGCGATATTGGTCTGTAATTTTCTTTTTTCATAGCATCTCTGTCTGGTTTAGATATCAAGGTGATGTTGGCTTCATAAAAGCTATTTGGAAGCGTTTCTGTTTGTTCAATTTAATGAAAGAGTCTTGCCAGGAATAGTAGTAGTTCCTCTTGGAAATTTTGAAAGAATTCATTAGTGAATCCACGTAGGCCTGGGTTTTTGTTTTTGGGCAGACATTTGATTACCATTTTAATTTCATCAATGGTGATGGGGGTGTTTAGATATGCTACATCCTCTTCCTTCAACCGTGGAAGTTTATAAGAGTTCAAGAATTTATCCATTACTTCCAGCTTCTCATTTTTAGTGGCATAGAGTTTCTAAAAGTAGTTTCTGATTACCCTTTGAATCTCTGTCATATCAATAGTGATATCTCCTTTTTCATTCCTAATACGAGTTATCATGTTTCACTCTCTCTTTATTTGTTAGGTTTGCCAGTGCTTTATCAATCTTGTTTATTTTTTCAAAGAACCAACTTCTGCTTTCGTTGATCTTTCAGATTGTTTTTTGGGTTTCCACTTCATTGATTTCTGCTCTCAGCTTTGATATTTCCTTCTGTCTCCCTATTTTTGGGTCCTTTTGTTGAGCACTTTCTAGTTCTATTAGCTGTGTCATTAAGCTACTCAGGTAAGCTCATTCTTCCTTTCTGATGTGTGCTTGCAACACTATAAATTTTCCTCTCAGTACTGCTTTTGCTGTGTCCCATAAGTTCTGATAGTTTGTGTCTTTATTGTCATTTGTTTCCAGGAACCTTTTGATTTCCTCCTTGATTTCATCTCGGACCCACTGGTTATTGAGTATGAGGCTGTTTAACTTCCAGGTGTTAAAGTTCTTCTTCTGAGTCCCTTTGGAGTTCACAAATAATTTCAGAGCCTTGTGGTCAGCGAAGGTAGTCTGCAAAATTTCTATCCTCTTGATCTTATGGAGGTATGTTTTATGTGCCAGCATGTAGTCTATCCTGGAGAATGTCCCATGTACATTGGAGAAGAATGTGTATCCAGGTTTCTGGGGATGGAGAGTCCTATATATATCCACTAGGCCTCTTTCTTCCATTTCTCTTTTCAGGTCTAGTATATTCTTGTTGGGTTTCAGTCTGGTTGACCTATCCAGTGTTGACAAAGCCGTGTTGAGGTTCCCCCACAATTATTGTGTTGTTATTGATATTATTTTTCAGATTTGTCAACAGTCGTATTAAATATTTTGCTAACCCCTCATGCGGTGCATATATGTTTAGGAGAGTTATTTCTTCCTGCTCTACATACCCCTTGATTGATATAAAATGTACATCTTTGTCCCTTAGAACCTTCCAGAGTATAAAGTTTGCATTATCTGATATTAGTATGGCCACTCCAGCTTTTTTATGGGTGTTGTTTGCTTGGATAATTTTTCTCCAGCCTTTTATTTTGAGTCTATGCTTGTTCTGAATATTCAGGAGCATTTCTTGTAGACAGCAGAAGGTTGGATTGAGTTTTTTGATCCATTTAGTCACTCTGTGTCTCTTAACTGGTGCATTTAGTCCATTGACATTGAGAGAAAGAATTGTTCTGGGATTTAATGCCATCTTTATATTGAAATGTGGTGTGTCTTTTGGTTAGTCTTGTCTTAAATTAGGTCTGTAAGTTTTTCTCTTAAGACTGGTTTTGAGTCTATAAAGTTTCTGAGCTTTTTTTTGTCTGTGAAACCATGTATTCTTCCGTGAAACTGGAAAGTGAGTTTCGCTGGGTACAGTATTTTAGGTGAAGCATTCATTTCATTCAGTCTTTTCACAATATCCCACCACTGCTTTCTGGCATTGAGTGTTTCTGGTGACAGGTCTGCTGTAAATCTCAAGGATGCTTGCTTGAACGTAATTTCCCATTTTGATCTTGCTGTTTTCAGAATTCTGCTCTATCTGTGGAATTCGTCATTGTGACTAGGATGTGTCTTGGGGTGGTTTTTCTGGGGTCTCTTATGGTTGGTATTCTTCGAGCATGCAGGATTTGATCACATATATTCTTTAGCTCTGGAAGTTTCTCTTTAATAATGTTCTTGACCATTGATTCTTCCTGGAAATTTTCTTCCTGGGTTTCTGGGACTCCAATGATTCTTAACTTGTTTTTGTTGAGCTTATTATAGACTTCTATTTTCATCTGTTCCCATTTTTGGCTAATTTTTCCATTGTCTGCTCATTTGCTTTAAGTTTTTTGTCTAATCTCTCCTGTTGTATGGAATTGTTATGTATCTCATCTTCCACAGCACCAAGTCTATTCTCAGCTTCTGATACCCTGTCCCAGAGCTTATCCGTTTTGTCATTCACTTCGTTTACTGACCTTTTCAGACCTGTTAGTTGACATGTTATTTCAGTTTGGAGTTTTGTGATTTCTGTCTTCATATTTTCTTGGTTCTTATTAGTGTTCTGTTCAACTCGATCTATGGTTTCTTTGATTTCTTTGAGCATCTTCCATATTGCTAGTCTAAAGTCCTTATCTGAGAGGTTGATTAGTTGGTTGGTCAACATCTGGTCATCAGAATTGTCCTCTTCATTCTCTATGTCTGATGCTGGCCTGCGTTGTTTCCCCATTGTTACACTTGTGTTGTGTGTTTTTCAACGTGTTTTGGTGGTATTCATTGGCTAAATGATGCAGGCAGCACACTCCTCTGGCTCCACCCTTTCTGGATGGGCTGACTTGCCTCTAAGGGAGGGGAGTCCTCTGTGGATGAAGCCTCACACAGGATCAAATTTTAGGCCCAAGCACACAGCAGAGAAGACAGTCCAGAGAGAAATGCTTGCTTCTGTGATCCAGCACAGTTTTTAGTGTGATTTTTTCTTCTTGTTGTGATAGTTTTCTTTTCTCAGAAAGAGTGTATGGCTGCATAGCGAAGCAGAGCCAAAGTGCTCTGCTGCAGCCTCTTTTTGGCCCACTCCCAAGAGGTTCATGCAAGAGGATAGTAGACAGACACACACAGGCAGCACTCACAATTTTTCACAGTCGGGCCCCACTGGGCAGCTATAGTTTCGTGGATTTTCCCAGCCTGATGTCACAAACAGGGGACCCGGCTTCTGTAAAGCATAGCCAGTTTTCATGTTATGGAGTCCCGCCTTGGAATTGGCCTCTGGGAGAGCGAGTTTTCTGGAGCCTCTTTTCGGCCCACTCCCAAGAGGTTCATGCAACAGGATAGTAGACAGACACACTGAGGCAGCACTCACGGTTTTTCACAGTCAGGCCCCACTGGGCAGGCGTAGTTTCATGGATTTTCCCCGCCTGACATCACAAACAGGGGACCCGGCTTCTGCAAAGCCTAGCCGGTTTTCACATTATGTAGTTCTGCCCTGAAATTGGTCTCTGGGAGAGCGAGTTTTCTGGAGCCTCTTTTCGGCCCACTCCCAAGAGGTTCATGCAATAGGATAGTAGACAAACACACACAGGCAGCACTCACAGTTTTTCAGTCGGGCCCCACTGGGCAGGCATTGTTTCCTATTGACATCTTTTTAAATAAATTTATTTTATTGAGGCTGAAGTGGTAGCATAGCATTAGGTTATTTTCCTTGAACACAGTCAACCTGTTACTTACCCAGGTTTGTTACACGGCATCCCATATGGTCCCCTGGGACTACTAAGAGCAATTTTTGAGTGCAGAGCTAACACTAAGCACTGCCAGTATGGCCCAAAACCCCAAAATAATTTTTTTTATTGAAACACTTGTTATCTACAGAATCTTTCATAGTTTAATTTCAGATATACAATAAGTCTGGATCCTTCCCATCATCAGTCTCAACCTTCATCCACAATAAACCCGAAGTGCATCCTATACCTCCACCATTTGTTCCTTAGCATACCAGCATAACAGGCCCCTTTAAATTTAGATTGCTATAATTTAGATCCCTTGATGCTATTTTTATTGACTTTGTATTAGATATTATGTTTTGTCCTTATTTATTTCACCGTCAAATGCATTTAACACCACTCAGCCTCTAGCCTCCACCTTTCTATATTTCTTCTTAGTTTTATAGAAAAATGGAGGAATATGTGATAAAATGAAGTGATCCATGTCCAAGGGTCTATGAAAAAGGCAGGAGTCCCAATTTAAAAGAAAATAAATTTAAAAAATATAAAAGATGTGTATGTGTGTGTGGTAGTTTTGTTTTGTTTTGCATAGGCACAGCAAAATATGGGGAAAATAGAAAGAAAAACATTTGGTCTAAAAACAGGAAGACCTTACCCATGAAGTATCCTGACATAAGACTAACTACAGGTACTACGAATGCTAAGTTGTCTGACCCCAAAGTCTTTCTTTGTGGTATCAATCAAAGTTCTTCACAATTACGGTAGTCACAGTCAGATTTAGAAATCCTGGTTTTTGTACAGATTCTATGTAGAAGTCAGGGTTATATGGAGCCTCTTCTGGTTTTATCTCACCATTAGGTGGCAATGCAGAGAACCCTGAAAACAGGTTGTTGCTGTTACCAAGTCGTCAGGGATTTATATGAACCCACTCTGGAACAAGTTGATTCCAGGGCAGCATTAGGGCCTTCCCGGGTAGAAGTCGGATTCCCAGTGCTGGTGTAGAAAACTCTGCTGGCTTCATATATAAGATCCAAGGTTCAGAGGTGCATGGCCAATATCAGATCTTCTGAAGCCTAAGACAAGTCACTCTGACAAGTATTCAGGATTTAAGGCCTCACTGTAGTGCTATCTTTTTGTAGAAGTTATTGGTGTTTGTGGGGTATTTCTTGCCTTAAAGGACCCTCTTTATTTCTTCTTTAAAGTTGGTTTGAGTTTCTGAGCTCTTGTTTATCTTTGAAAATGTATATCCTCCTTTCAAACCTCAATGAGAGTCTGGTGGGTGAAGGTATTTTTGAGAAGTGCATTGGGCAAAGTAGTTTTGGCTACATATCATTGTGTTTATTGTATGTGTCCCACCACTGCCTTGATGTTTGGAATGTTGTTTTTCATACATATGCTACTGATCTTAAGGGTACTTATTGTTATGTGATTTTTATTATGGAACTTGCTGCTCTCAGTATCCTGTTTCTATCTGTGGTTTTCATTATTGTTATTGGATATGTCTTGGGTGTTTTATTTGGGTTTCTTTTGCTGGTAATCTTTGGCATTCCAGGATGTGGGTGCATCTGCAACTCTGGAAACTCTCATCAATGATGTTTTCAACTGTTGCTTCTTCATAGGGAAAATCATCCTGATTATCTGTGACCCCAATGATTCTTATGTTGTTTCTTTTCAATTTATTCTAAATATCTATTCTCATTAGATTATTAATTTTTGTATTATTTTACCTTCTGTTTACATATTTTTAAATATTTTACTGAAATCATTGTTATTTGCAAAGTCCTGCATAGTTGGATTTCAGACATATAATGAATAAGGGTCAATTACACCACCAGTGTCCACCTTCAGGTACATCCCATAACACCAAACCTGCCCCTCAGTCTGCCAGTATAATGGTCCAATTTTAAGTTTAGATTATTAAAGTTTGCGGTCTTGATTTCATTGTTGTTGATTTTGTGTTGGATATTTAGTTCTGTCCTTTTTAACTCCACCAATGCATCTGAAATCACTTCTTGTTCCTCACTATACTCAGGTCAAGACAATTCCCATTTAGATCATTGTATTTCATGCAGCTATTTTGAGGCTTTTCTTTCTCTGTCTTCTGTTATTGGTATTTTTGCACTTACTCTCTTAGCTCACTAATTCTGTCCTCAGTAGCTTTTATTCTTTTGATGAGTTCCTCCAATGAATTTTTTATTTATATAAATAAGGATTTTTTAGTTCAGACATTTGTTTGTAATTTTCTCATGATTTATCTCCTATCTGCCTGTGTTTTATTACATTTCATTTTATTGCTTTTTTTGAGTTCATTGAAAGTCCCCTCTGAATTCCATCTCAGAGAGTATTAATATGAAATTAGTACCGCTTGGGTCTACCGGATTGCGCTCTTCACTTGTTTTTGATGGTTTACCATGGAGGACTTGTGGACTCAGGGTGCTTCTTATCAATGTCAGTGTTAGTCTTTCTCATTGTCAGGGAGGTCGCAATGGAATGTTTGTGGGTGAGAGATTATCTTGTGTCTGTTTAAGCTTTAGCCGGCTTAGAGGGCCATGCCCTTGAGTGTGCTTTTTTGACCTATGTGGATGGACATTCTTTGGGTTATTTATTATTGGGAGCTCTCAGGTAAATGCACACCACAGTGAGTGCCCTAGCTCCCATCAGATCTGCTGACCCCAAGTCTCCTTGAAACACTGGCTCTACTCACTATGATTTGCACCAAAGCTCTGATTAACTCTGTTCAGCCTGAATTTCACTTGTTTATTCCTTTTTTTTTTTTTTTTTTTTTTTGGTTTTTGGGCCACACCCGGCATTGCTCAGGGGTTACTCCTGGCTGTCTTCTCAGAAATAGCTCCTGGCAGGCACGGGGGACCATATGGGACACCGGGATTCAAACTAACCACCTTTGGTCCTGGATCGGCTGTTTGCAAGGCAAACGCCGTTGTGCTATCTCTCCGGGCCCTCACTTGTTTATTCTTCTGCTTTCAAAGTAACCAGTGTTTGTGCTCCCCTCAGATCTCTGTTCACTTCAGATCTACCTATCTTCTAACAGTTCTATTTGGCATTTTGTTGGGGCAAGCAATATGAAGCAATAATGATTCAATAAAAAGAAAAATAAACTAAAGACAGTAAATTTTTTCTTGTATGTAGTTTGCAATCATAGTTTCTAAATATTATACTCAGAATATTTACTTAGGCATATTTAGGATATTTAGGTGGTCAATATTCAGCTTACTGCTTACTTAAAAATTACCAAACAGGTGAGGCAAGTAGATGAAAAGGAGAATTTTCTGTGTGATTACACTCTAACAACTTTAAATAATGCAAATTAATTATTTAATAAAAGCAAGCAGATCAGTGATTGCATAGAAAACAGAGAATCACAATTTTTAATTGAATTAGAAGGTTTGATGTAATGATTATTTCCATTACCTTGTAAATATTGTGGTACAGTGAGGATAGAAAAGTTATTAAGGGATATGAGGAAACTTAGAAGATGGCAGACATATTCACTATCTTGATCACTGTGAAGGGTTCTCAGCTGTACAATGTCAGCACTTACCAAAATATTGTTGTTTCATAAATTTGCTTTATGTATTTAAATTATCTTTCAGGTAGGTTGTTAAAAATAACCAATAATTTAGAAGTAGTTGCACATATGAAGCTAATCTCTTTTACAGAGGCCAATCTCACTTGTGCTCTCTATGAACCCTGACTCTGTCTGTGTCTGACTCTTCCTTTTTTTCTCTGAGTACTTTGTCTCTTACCTGCCCTTCACCATCTTTGCATCATATTCCTTGTTTATTATTGGATGTTCACTGTGTCTATCATTTTTGGTTTGTGCTTCTACAAATATATCTATTTTCAATTATAATTCTTTGAAAAACTCATGGCTTTTACATTTTTGTGAATTTCTAAGGGGACTTCAATTGTTCTCAGAAATACTTTGTGTATGAAAAAGTGGCTTAACATAGCTAAACTTTTCTATAGGCTATTAGAAGTTGCCTAATACGTGCTTCAAACACTAGTTATAGAAGTACTTGTTTCTAGTTAATAGTAAAAAGGTCTGGATTAGATGAAGTTACGTAATCAACAGAGTGTCTCGCTAAGTTTAAAGCCCTTCTACTGTGAGTAGTGGAGAGGAAGGTGGGTGATTAGAACTATGGAGCTCAGTGTCTTTCTCCTCCTGATTGTCTTCACAGGTATCTTGCTGCTCTTGACAAAGGACCACCCAAAGAAACATGGATGCCTCCCTCCTGGACCCCGTCCCCTGCCCTTCTTGGGGAACCTTCTGCAGATGGACAGAAAGGGTTTGCTCAAATCCTTCCTTAAGGTGAGTCACAGAAAAATGGGATATGAGGTTGGGGCCCATTCTTAGCTCTTGATAATTCCTGGGATGAACTGAGACTTTTCTCAAGTCATGATGTGCAGTGATTGCTGATTAAGTGCCACAGACATGAAGTTAAAGGGTGGCAAAACAGGGGTTCCTAGAAGATCCTGCTGTGTTGGAAATAAGGCTGCAATGTCTTTGGGGCACATAGAGAGGTGAGAAAAGGTGTTTGAGAGAGAGAGAGAACTATGGGTGTAAAATTTTACTTTGTGCTGCCAACACATATGCTGGGTGCTTGAAACTAGAAGCATAAGAAAAAAAGGTGGCAGGGTCTCTAAAAAAGAAGTATCCTCATTGTCACAGAGAAACAGGTATTATTAACAACAAAGAGTAATTCACCTATTGAAATGTTAACATGTTTTTACTTTAAGTCAAAAGAATTCTCATTTTCCAACATGTCAGTCTATCTCATTTTCTGTCTTTAGAATACACAGAAGATTGAAGTCATACAGTATTTGCTCTCCCTCTGACTTATTTTACTAAACCAATATCCACTAGTAACAGCCAAATTGCTACATATTCTGACTTCATCATTTTTACTGTTGTATTTTACAATCACATCCCACCTTCCTTATCCATTAATCTATCATTGAATCAATCAACTGTTTCTATATCCTGTAGATTGAACTATGCACCACAGTTAATCTAGGAATATATATATATATATGTATGTTTTTTTTTAATTTTTATTGTGACCAAAGTGCATTACAAATCTTTCGCTGCATTATTTATGGTACATAGTGACAATGAATGAGGGGCATTCCCACCACCAGTGTTGTCCACCCTCCGCCCCTATTCCCAGCATGCATCCCACATCTCCCTCCTCTATCCCCCAGTATGCCAGTGCAACTGGTCTCCACTTTACAGTTTGTTGTAGATTGAGCATCCATTCCACCGTCATTGGAGATAAAAAGGATAAGAAAAAGGGGAGAAAAAATTTGGTGACAACTACCAAAAAAAGAAAGGAGAAAAGAAAAAACAGAAAATTGAAAGAAAAAAGAAAAAAAAATGGACCTGGCAAATAAAAATAAAAATAAATCTCTAAATAATAACCACAAGTGTAAAAAAGAAAGAGAAAAGTGGAAGAGCAAAGAGAAGAAAAATAAAGTCAAAAACTAACAAATCAAAACAAAACAAGAAAAAGTATGGGTGCTGGAGTGGTAGGGTTTGGTGTTCCCCCCACTTTTTTTTTTTGCATGGGCACAGTAAGCATTGGGGAAGAAAGGGAATTCTCATGGCTTAAGAGATACAGGGTTTCTCCATCCTTGAAGCATACCATCATGGGATCAACTCCTGGCTCCATATATACTCATTACCCCATCCCAAAGGCTTTTTTGTGGTGCCAAGAAAGTTTCCTCTCGTTTGTGTGTGAGAAAATCAAGCCACTGTAGCTAGCGATCTTGGTATTTGCGCAGGTTATAGGTCAGGGTCTGGGGTTGGAATTTCCCTCCTCCCCCCTTCCCCCAGAGCCCAGTTGCCAAACCTGGCCCTGAAGATCATATATATCTTTTTTAATTAATCTTTTGTTTAGAGTGGAGATACCAAAAATAGAATTTGGCATATTCTTATTATGAGTAAACATTCTCCCCAACAATGAAAGAGGGTTCATCTATTACTGTTCCTCAAGAAGAATGCTACAAGTCTTTTTGATAGATGATGCCAAACTTCCTGTGCTATATGATATCTCATAGTTGTTATCTTTTGCATCATAATAAATGATGATGAACACGTTTTCAAATCAGGAGACTGATTCTTTGGGGTTTTATTTATTTTGACCATTCTAGAATGTCATTAGGACTTCATCCTGGTTCTGTGCTTAGAGATCACATATTGGTGAGCTCTACAAATCTTAATGTTCCTCAAACAGATTTAAGGTTAGCCACATAGAGGCAAGTGCTTTCTCTAATGCATTCTCTGATCTTGAGGAAGCTCACTTACTTAGTAGCTAAAAGCACCAAATCTTGGGTGGGTAGAGTTGTAGATGAATTTTTTTTGTTCTTGTTTTTCAGCAACACCCTGTGATGCTCAGGGGTCACTCCTGGCTAGGCACCCAGAAATAAGCTCCTGGTTTGGGGGACCATATGGGATGCGGGGAATCAAATGGAGGTCGATCCTGCGTCATTCACATGCAAGGCAAACGCCTTACAGCATGTCCCACCACTCCGGCCCCTGTAGATGAATTTATTACTTGCTGGGTTTGAGGAAGGAAAAAGATATTCTTCAGAGAATCCTTCAGTAATTTTTTTTTTGTCTAACAACTGGTGTGAGCAGAAATATACACAACTTTAGTAAACAAAGTTGTGGATATGTTTGACAGATGCGAAAACAATATGGGGATGTGTTCACTCTGCACTTGGGACCAAGACGTGTGGTCATACTATGCGGGACAGAGACTATCCGGGAGGCTCTAGTGGACCAAGGTGATGCCTTCTCTGGCCGGATCGAAATTGCTGTGATGAAACCAGTTATCCAGGAATATGGTAAGAGCCTCTAAGGTATCCTGAGAGATGGAATTAAGGATTAAAATAGAGGACTTTGAATTAGCACATGAGGTGTGAATGGATTCAAATGCTCTTTCCCTGATTTCTGCAACTCTCAGGTAGCAACTTTGGTAATTACACACTTTGGAAGATTATTCGAAAATTTGTTCTGGCCACCATGAGAGATGTTGAAATGGGAATGCGGAGCACTGAAGAGCGAATTCAAGAGGAGGCTCAGTATCTGTTGGAGGAGCTGCACAAAACTAATGGTGAGCACAGTAGTTGGAGAAAGAGAGAGGAGCAGAGAAGACAGAGTGAACACGGAGACAGAGAGAGAGAAAAGAGAGAGACTAATCGGTGGAGTCTGTGGCAATAAATATAAGGTTTACTCAGAGAAAGGATGCTAACTGGAGAAAAATACAGTGACTGAAAGGTCACTATAGTCTGTGGAGGGAGAGAGGGTCTGACAGGCTGCATTGAGCAAGATAGATATTGTGCTGTGACTAGAAAGTGATCACAGATAAATAAGCATCAGTGTAAGGACTCTACTAAATATTCTTAGAGCAAGCAATTGTGATTAATCAGGTTTATTTAAATTACAAATTACTTTAGTCAAAGACCATGACTTACATAATTGCTCCTAATGCTTTTATTTTTGCCACTCCATGTTCCAACACCAAATCCTTCCACCAATGTGAAATTGTCTCCACGATAGTCATGATTTTCACTCATTTTCAAGCTTGCCTCTTTAGTAGGCACTAAATAAAATATTTTATATTGCTTGTTTTCAGGTTAGTAGTATTAATACATCTAAAGGAATCTTGTTAAAATGTGTGTCTCTTCCAATGAAATCATGTTTAAGTCATTGTCAATTTACTAAGTTTTTGGTGAAGTTGAACTTCTATTTATTTTCTTTTGTTTCTGAACATGAGATGACTTTGAATACATGTTAGGTGTAAATTGGTGTGTCCTACTGAGATGTCAGTAGCAAAATATTTGATATTGTCATATGACCATATTTGTAGCTGTGTACCCTAGGAATTCCAAGCTCAATATCTGATATAATGGTACTTGTGCTTGGTGGTTGCACAGCTCTCCTAGTGTCACATGCCAAGGACTTGCACCATCTTTATTCCTGAAATTGCACATTTTTAGCTAAAAAGCTTATTTTTGTGGTTTTCCTTATATATATATATTTTTTTTTAAACACCTTGATTACAAGCATGATAGTGGTTGGGTTTCAGTCATGTAAAGAACAACCCCCTTCACCAGTGTAACAATCCCATCACCAATGTCCCAAATCTCCCTCCTTCCCACCCCACCCCTGCCTGTACTCTAGACAGGTTTTCTACTTCCCTCATTCATTCACATTGTTATAATAGTTCTCAATGTAGTTATTTCTCTAACTGCACTCATCACTCTTTGTGGTGAGCTCATGTAGTGAGCTGGAGCTTCCAGCCCTCCTCTCTTTTGTCTCTGAAAATTATTGCAAGAATGTAGATTCCATGTACATCCATGAATAGAAAAATTTCACGACTATTTCCTTATCGCTGCATAATATTCCATTGTGTATATGTACCATAGTTTCTTTAGCCATTCATCTGTTGAAGGACATCTTGGTTGTTTCCAGAATTTGGCTATTGTAAATAGTGTTTTGCATGATTTTTAAGCTAGTAGGCATCTCCTTTGAGAATAGAGTGAGACTATGGAGCTCTTGAAATGCAGACGTGCAAACAGTGGATGATAGCTGTAATAATAGTTTTTATTTTTAAAAGACAAGAATAAGACTTAATGAAAAGGAAATAAGAGAGAAAATAAAAGATAAGAGACATATCCTGTATGTTTTCATTAAAAGGGTGAAGGGCAGCGAGTAGAGTGATAAGCAGGGAAGCCCTGAAAGCAGCACTTGCAGGTGGTTTTGGTTTATCTCTCTGAGGAGTTGTGAAGACAGAGGCGACAGGCTGTCTCTAAGGAGATTGGAGAACATGAGTGAATAGTTTGGGAGAAACAGGTTGAGGCTTAGAGAGAGCAGAGGAATAGGGACAAAGGGATTGAGAAAGAGAAAGAGACAGAGTAGGAAGATCCAAGACAAATGCATGTCTGAGATCAAGAGTGAGAGTGGAAGGACTGTGAGAGACAGAGATAGACAGAGAAAAACAATAAGGACCAGAAAGATGCAGCAAGACTCTGCAGGAGACAGAGAGAAGGGACAGGAGACAGAAGCATAGAAATGTATCTACTTGTTCATGGATCCACAACACCCCTCTCCTCCCATCTGAGTCAAATTGTGCAGACACTAGCCACCAACTGTAAATCTGTTCTCTGAAGAAATGAGTTCAGTGGTAAAGAGAGGAAGAAAGGTGACATCTCAGTAATGGAGAAAAAAAACATTCTAAACAAATATACAAGAAGCTGAGATATTGAGCAAAGATTCAAGCTCTTTAGAGCACCATTAGATCTTGCCTCTTCCTGCTCTAGAGGCAGAGTCTGGACCCCTCTGTGCCAATGCAGTTGTTGGTTATGTTAATCTCTGCACCTAAAACTTTGTGCTTAAAAGCAGTATAACTGCTCAGTCTCCTCCATGGCAAAAGGATGCAGAGAGCTCTGTGTGCCTGTCTGGGAAATGTGTGCAGTAGTAGACCTTCCCCTTTTTCACAGCCGCACTGAAAATGAGAGGGTTTGATTTGTGACTGTTTTGTGACTGATTTGTGCTAAACAAGTGACAGACAATATTAGTGATTCATGCATGTCATGACCTTGTTTTCTCTATCTTAAACAGAATAGTGAAAAAGAATTGAGGCAAATCATTCTCCCATTGTTAAATGGGTGACCCCTGACCATTGATGAGTGTCCAATAGCCTGTATCCTCTCCTCCAGGAAATCTCCAGGATCCTACATTTTTGTTCCAATCCATCAGTGCCAACATCATCTGCTCCTTTGTATTTGGGAAACGTTTCTCTTACCAAGACCCTGAGTTCCTTCGACTCTTGGGATTGATATCCCAAATAACTGAAGATATGAGCTCCTTCTCCAGCCAGGTCTGAGTAAATGAGGATGGTGGGAATTAGGTAGACAACTAAGTTGGAGATGGTGATGAACTATTTTAGGGTGTAGTAATTCAGATCAGGCATGGAAGAGAGAAGATACACCAGGTATGTATAAAAGGGAGAAACCAGAATCAAAGCATGGAAAATAGATTAAAGGCCAAGAAAAAGGAAAAGATGTTGTGTGGGATTAGTCAAATTGATTAAGATGTAATAAGGGGATTCACATTTAGAGACTAATCAATAAGGGCTTTAAGTAGAAGAAAGAAGGAGAGAAATTATAAGACAGAGATAGAGTCCTGTAGAGACTATTGAGGAGAAATCATTCAAGAATTACACATTAAGACTCTCCTGTTCTTCATGATTCCAAATTGTTTTCTGTAACACCTCTTTGGGATGAAGTAAAAGATCTAAAAGAACAGGAAACTGTATTTTTAGAAATTCCACATCTGGTGACACTCAAGGCTTACTCTTAATGATACACTCAAAAAATCCCTCCTTGTGGTATCAGGGAAATATCTGGCATAATGGGGATCGAAACAAGGTGGCTACTTGAAAGGGAAAACCTTACCCACTGTACTATGGCTCCATTTATTTCTTAAATCTTTGTCTTTTTGATCCTTCTGTCAGTACAACAGTAGTACCCCCTGTATTGTCATGGTGAGGCCTTGGTCATATTTAGCAAGTCTGTTTTGCTCACATATTGGTAGTCATGCTCACCTGGCTTATGTATTTTCATTGTCATTATCATACATTTTGAGGGCCCCAACTGGTAGAGCTTCCTGGATTAGTTTTGTCTCTGGCTTAATGGTTGCAATTCATAAATTGTTCATAGTTTTGTTTAATTGTTCTGGAATTGTTCATAGTTCTGTTTAAAATAGTCTTCAAGATAATGGAAATTATTCCCCTTTTATAAACTATGGCATAAGTTTAGCAAAATGATTTTTTTCTTTAAATGACCATAATGCATTGCTAAGCCTTATACCACCAGAGGTTACAAGTGCCCACCTCCCCAGTAGAAGTAGAATTGCCCTTTTATCTGGAATGTTTTTATTTGGAGAGGTGATCAATAACATTCAAGATGGATCGATTTGCAAATGTAGACCTAAAGAACCAAACATTTTTCAAAAATTTGGACCAAATTTTCTACTTCCCATGTGAAATGATACTTCAAATCTGGTGTTTTTCCTGACCCCCACACTTTTTAAAAATCTGAAACAATCAATACATAATCAGAAAGAGAATGGAATATTTTCCTTACATCTGCATACACCTCCTAAATATGAATAAGTTTTGTATGCTTTTTCTAGGACCAAAATCTATTTAAGTAAGTCTTATTAGCTATTGTCTTTTAAAACAAAACTGTCGGGCTAGGTAGTATATGAGTTAGGGCAAAAGCTTTGCATCCAGCATATGTTGGCTTGATCCTTGGCACTGCATGGTTCCCCATGCATCCTGTATAATTGGGCACAGACCTGCAAGCAATGGAGCACCACTCTGTGTGCCCATCAGACCCTGGGCACTGCACCAAATCCTTGGGCTTTGACTGAACTTTCAGGTTCGCTGAGGATGACTGTGGAGACCCCCAACCCAGTTTAAAATGATAAAATATAATTTTTCTTTGTTTCTTTTTTTTGTTTCTTTGTTACTTCATTCCTTTCTTTGTTTCTTTGCTTTTTTCTTTCTTTGTTTCTTTCTTTCTTTCTTTCTTTCTTTCTTTCTTTCTTTCTTTCTTTCTTTCTTTTTCTTTCTTCTTTCCTTTCTTTCTTCTTTCCTTTCTTTCTTTCTTTCTTCCTTCCTTCCTTCCTTCCTTCCTTCCTTCCTTCCTTCCTTCCTTCCTTCCTTCCTTCCTTCCTTCCTTCCTTCCTTCCTTCCTTCCTTCCTTCCTTCCTTCCTTCCTTTCTTTCTTTCTTTCTTTCTTTCTTTCTTTCTTTCTTTCTTTCTTTCTTTCTTTCTTTCTTTCTCTCTCTCTCTCTCTGTCTCTCTCTCTCCCCCCTTCGTTTTTTGGGGCCACACCTGGTGATGCTCAGGGCTTACTCCTGGCTCTGTGCTCAGAAATCTCTCCTGGCTCGGGGGACCATATGGGATGCTGGGGGATTAAACCGAGGTTTGTCCTAAGTCAGCTATGTGCAAAGCAAGCGCCCTAACTCTGCACCATCACTCTGGTCCCAAATTATATACTTTTCTAGGTGAATCTTCACAGCTCCAATTCTATTGTTGAGGGTCGACCATATTTAAAGTTAAAAGAACTTTAATTGATCAGGAGATCATACAGCAGGTAAGAAACTTTTGTTGCATGGCTCTCCAGAGCACAATACCAAAAACCACAAATTTTCCTCTGAGCGCCACAAGAAGTGATTCCTAAGCACAAAGCTAGGAGTAATTGTTGAACACTGCTATTTTTTCCTTAAATACACAATCTCTCCAAAGCCAAACAAACCGAAGCATATGTAGTGCAGCATCAGACAGGCTTTCATCAGCAGGATAGTAGATTTAAAAGGGAGCCTCTATGCAGTTACATGCTCTCTCACTAGACCGTATGGTGAGAGATTGGAATAGACCCCCATGAGGTTGTGTGTTGGTCTCATCAACAGAGAACCTTGAAGAGAGATAAAAATGAGCTTGAGAAGTCCAGGTAACTGTGATAGTTCCTTTTTCAAATAAAATATAGTGAGCAACTCTGCATCTTACTTTTATATATTTGCATTTCTGGCAATGATTTGTAAAGATGTAAATATAACACTATCAGACAAAACAGCAGAAATCCAAACCCAAATAAGTGAATATGGCTGCATCGTCTCTTGAGTTTCATGTGATCACTTCGAGAGAAGCAGAGAGACAGGATAAAGGAGGGAAATGCAGCAGTGCAAAGAGGCAGGAAGAGTCAAAGAGAGGTTTGAGCAAAATAGACAATGATGCCCACCACCAGAATTAGAAAGTCTATAAGAGGTGAAAGACAGAGGAATAGAAACACAGAGGAATAGAAGTTGGTGGAAAGGTCTCCAATATTGCATTATCTTCCTATTACATTAATGAAAGATATGAACTTTCTACCACTCCCCATTCCAAGTAGGCAATCAGTAACATGTACTTGAAAAAAAGGAGGAAAGTCAAGAAGAAGACAAAAGTATAGAGACAGAAATAGAGATAGAACCTAGAGAGAAGTTGGAGACTAGTATACTGTATTTGCTGGCATATAAGACGACTGGTTGTATAAGACGACCCCCTAATTTTACAGTTAAAACATAGGTTTAGGCCTATATTCGCTGTATAAGACAGAAGACAGAAGGTTCCTGTGCTGCAACTGTATGTACCACAGTGAGCCAATCACAACAAGCAAAGGTTCAAAGGGTATACTGTAATAGACTTCCTCTCTGACTCTGGCCCATTTGAGCAGGCTTTTGACAGTGTAGATTCGGGTACAGAACATTGTCTAATTTGCATGCATCAAAAGCCTGCTTAAATTGGCCGAGCTAGAGAGGTGGTCCGAGCAGCCTTGCAGTGATTTGTGCAGGATCGAGTTGGAAAATTTGTTTTGTGGCAATATCCAGATGATTTTCGTTTAGTGGCATATCGAGACATTTTTCGGGATATACTTGTCGTATAAGATGACTCTCGATTTTCGATTGACTTTTTTTCATTTCAAAAGTCGTCTTATACACTGGCAAATACGGTACTTGCCACTCACTGTGGCATTCTAGCATAGTCCCAGGAGGCTTCATTGTCACCTTCTCACCCACAGATGTTTGAGCTCTTCCCTGGCTTCTTGAAGTACTTCCCTGGCTCACACAGACAAGTCATCAAAAACATGCATAAACTCACTGCCTTCATCAGTCGCAGTGTGGAGAATCACCGTGAGACCCTGGACTACACTGCTCCCCGGGACTTTATTGACACCTTCCTGATCCGCATGGACAAAGTAGGGCCCGGGAAGGTGTGCTTAATGACGGGTGGGAACAAAGATGAAAAAGTGAGAGGGGCAGGAAGTGAAAGCACAGAAGACAGGATGGAGAGATTTGGAAAAATATTAGGGCACCAAAGAATAGGGATAAAAGAGACAGAGAGACCAATAAGCCACTTTTGCTGAAGGAAGGTCTGAGATGTTCTGTGACAACAGAAAACCGATAAGAAAGCCAGCTTCTTCATATGCGTACAGAAGCTTTGGCTTCACGATTATTTGAATTCTTTCTTTGTATAAAGGAAAAGTCTGATCCCAATACCGAATTCCATCAGAAGAACCTCATGAACACTATATTCTCACTCTTCTTTGCTGGCACGGAAACCACCAGCATGACACTTCGCTCGGCATTCCTGCTCATGCTCAAGTATCCCCATGTCGCAGGTGAGCTGAAATGGGCCTCTTGAGAGAAGGGCCTCTATCTCCTTTATGAACAGCACTTTCTGTTTATAAAGATCCATGAAGACATAGATTTCTGCCCAAAAACATCACTTGGGTCTTCAAAGTGAAGTATGAAGGGTTTGAATGTGCTCCCCATTCAGACAAGAATCTGGGTTGACAAATGAACAAAGATTCTGTTATATGTTCATCCAATATATCTTCCATCACTTAAATGTCAACTCACTCTCCATTGTTATCTTCATCCTTACACACCCTCATCCATCTACCCACCACACATTCATTTATCTATATTTTTATTCATTATTTCACCAGTCTGCACTTAGAGTCTGTCATCCATGTTTTATTCAGACATTCACTTCCATTCATTTAATTGGGTGATGATATATCTATTAATATTTCCTATCATCAGTTCATTAGTTGATTTATTTATTCATATATGTATTTCTCGGGTTTTTTTTTTTTGGTTTTGGGTCACACCCAGCAGCGCTCAGGGGTTACTCCTGGCTTCATGCTCAGAAATCGCTCCTGGCTTGCTCGGGGGTCTATATGGGATATCGGAATTCGAATCGGTGACCTTCTGCATGAAAGGCAAATGCCTTACCTCCATACTATCTCTCCGGCCCTGGTATTTCTCATTTTAATTACGTTTATTTGTCAGTCTAATTTTACTTCAACTCATCCTTTATCTGTTTCATCATTATTTAATTAAACATTAAATTTATTTTATTATTTCCATGATATATTGATATAAAATATCTGATTTTTATTTTTATTAAAATATTGTGATATGATTCATCCATGTATCGATCTTTTTGTGTCTATCAATCTGACTCATTGATTTTTCTTAATTTAGCAATTTCCTTTTTTAAAATAATATCTTAACTCAAAAACTTTGATTACAAACATGATTGTCTCAGTCACGAAACGAACACCCACTTTCACCAGTGCAACATTCCTACCTCCAGTGTCTCCCATTTCCTTAGTCCCCCATCCTATGCCTATACTTCTCTCACTCATTAACATTGTCATGATTATTGTTAGGGTAGTTATTTCTCTAACTGCACTCACCACACTCTGTGGTGAGCTTTATATCATGATCTGGTTCTTTCAGCTCTCATCTCTGGGCATTATTAAAATAATGTCTTTTATTTTTCTTAAAACCCATAGATACTATTAGTATAGTATTAATAGTGAGACTATTCTGTGTGTGTTTCTCTTCCTCTGACTTATTACATTCAGCATAATAGTTTCCATGTTCAACCAGGTACAGGAAAATTTTATTACTTCATCTCTCCAGATGGCTGCATAATATTCCATTGTGTATATGTACCACAGTATCTTTAGCCATTCATCTCTTGAAAGGCATCTTGGTTGTTTCCAGAGTCTGGCTATTGTAAATAGCTCTGCAATGAATATAGGTGTGAGGAAGGCATTTTTGTATTGTGTTTGTGTGTGTGTGTGTGTGTGTGTTCCTAGGGTATATCCATAGGAGTGGTATAGCTGGATCATAAGGAAACTCAATTTCCAGTTTTTTGAGGAATCTCCATATTGTTTTTCATAAAGATTGGACTAGATAGCATTCCCACCAGCAGTAAATGAAAGTTCCTTTCTCCGCACATCCCTGCGAGCACTGATTGTTTTGTTCTTTTTGATGTGTGCCAGTCTCTGTGGTGTGAGATGGTATCTCACTGTAGTTTTGATTTGCTTCTCCCTGATGACTAGTGAAGCATTTCTCATGTGTCTTTTGGTCATTTGTATATCTTCTTTTAGAAATTGTTCATTTCCTCTCTCCGTTTTTTGATGGGGTTAGTTTGTTTTCTTGTTAAGTTCTGTCATTACCTTTCATATCTTAGACAGTAGCCCCCTATCTTATGAGTATTAGGTGAATAGTTTCTCCCATTCTGTGGGTGACTTTTATGTCCAAGGTACTATTTACTTTGAAGTGCAGAAGCTTCTCAGCTTAATATAATCTGATTAGTTTATCTCTGTTTCCACTTTGTTTGAACTATGCTGTTTATCTTTAAAGATGCCTTTAGTCTCAGTGTCATGGAGTGTTTTACCTTTGTGTTGTTCAATATACCTATGGTTTTGTGTCTGATATAAAGATCTTTAATCCATTTGGATTTGACTTTTGTCCATGGTGTTAAATGGATATCTGAGTATGCCTTTTTGCATGTGGCTGACCAGCTGTTCCAACACTACTTGTTGAAGAGGCTTTCCTTACTCAATTTTGCATATCTTGCCCCATATCAAAAATTAATTGATTGCATATCTGAGTAATATTCCTGAATACTCAAGTTTATTTCATTGATATTTATTTATTTAAATACCATGCTGTTTTAATGATTATATCTTCATGATACAATTTAAAGTTGAAAAAAGTGATGCCTCCCATACTTTTCCTCCCAACAGTTGCTCTAGCTATTTGTAAGTATTTATTGTTACAAATGAATTTCAGGAGTGTTTAACCCACTTCTTGAAGAATATCATGGGTATTTTTAAAGGGATTGCATTAAATATGTCAATTTTGGGGGGAGTATTGACATTTTAATGATGTTAACCCCTCAATCCATGAGCAGGGTATGTGTCTCCACAGTCTTGTGTTCTCTTTTATTTCTTGAACCAAGGTATTGTAGTTCTCTTTCTATAGGTCCTTCACATTTTTACTTAAGTTGCTGGAAGATATTTGAGTTTGTGTGACACTAATGTGAATGAAATTGTTTTTTTAATGTCCATTTCTTTTCTATCATTGTTAGTGTATAGAAGGCAATTGATTTTTGTGTGTTAATTTTGTAGCCTGTCACTTTGCTATGAATCTGTTATTTCTAGAAGCTTCTTGTTAGAGTCTGTAGGGTTTTCTAAGTATAGTTTCATGTCATCTGAAAACAGTGAGAGCTTGACTTCTTCCTTTTCTACCTGGTTGCTCTTGATATCTTTTTCTTGCCTAATCGCTATAGCAAGTACTTCCAGTGCTATGTTGAATAGGAGTGGTGAGAGAGGGCAGCCTTGTCTTGTACCAGATTTTAGAGCAGGGGTCCTCAAACTTTTTAAACAGGGGGCCAGTTCACTGTCCCTCAGACCATTGGAGGGTCTGACTATAGTAAAAACAAAACTTATGGACAAATTCTTATGCACACTGCATCTATCTTATTTTGCAATAAAGAAACAAAACAGATACAAATACAATATGTGGCCCACAGGCCATAGTTTGAGGACCACTGTTTTAGAGGAAAGGTTAGTTTATCTCCATTAAGGATAATATTTGCCATCAGTTTGTGGTAGATGGCCTTGACTATATTAAGAAAAGTTTCTTCCATTCCCATCTTAATGAGAGTCTTTTTTTTAAATCAAGAATGGGTGTAGTGCCTTATCGAATGCTTTCTCTGCATCTATTGATATCATCGTATGGTTTTTATTTTTCTTTTTGTTGATATTGTTTATTATGTTGATTGATTTTCGATGTTAAATTATCCTTGAATTCCTACGTGGTTGTGGTGTATGACCTTCTTTATGAGGCGCTGGATCCTATTTGCCAGAATTTTGTTGAGGATCTTTAGAAATTCCCTCTCTAATATGTTCAGTCGCATATACTTTCATCAACTTAGCTATACACTAAATCATGATGTATTTGACTTTAATCTGGAAATATTATGGACTAGGTTTTTTAAATTTTTATCTCACCATTGGTACTCAGCTTCTACTCCAAATTCTGTTTAAAGGATCTTGATTGTCAGATAATGTGGTGCCAGATTTTGAATATATTCTCCCACATGGAAAATATATGATCGGCTCATTGAATAATCTCATCTCTCCTTTCTTAATTAGTGACATGTTAAATAATATATTTGTTAACAATATTCTGTGTTAATTAACTGTTATTACTTATTCTTCTCATTGATCAATTGATGTATTCCTTTATTTATCTCACTGTTCACTGTTTTTTTTAGTGTTCTTTTATTATTGAATTCTTTGTGAAACAGGCCAAAAATGTATGTATAGTACACATAATGTATACTCATCTTATACATAGCTTAGAGTGGCATGTTGCCTGGTAACAAGTATTCAGTCTTGGTAACAAGTATTCAGTCTGAAATACTATGCAAGTTGGGTGAATTACTTGCTATATACCAGTGCCTGATTATGAACATGGAAGAAAATATATGAAACACATTCACAACACAGTGAGTATTCTTCTTGCTTCTTATTCCTGTGCTGTGTGAAACAGCACAGGATTCAGATAGAAATGTTGTGATGCAATGTTTCCTACAGGGTTTCTTGGTTCATTTCCTTATGAACGAAAGCGTAATTTTTTTGCTAAATGCTTCTTTAAATTAAGCTCACTATTATCCCTCTTCTGTATAGAGAGAGTTCAGAAAGAGATTGACCAAGTGCTTGGCTCACATCGTGCTCCCACCCTCAAAGACCGAACCAACATGCCGTACACAGATGCAGTCATCCATGAGATTCAGAGATTTTGGGATCTCACCCCTATTGGTTTGCCTCATAGTGTCACCAAGGATACACACTTCCGAGGCTACATGATCCCAAAGGTAAGAATGTTGTAGACGTCTTGCATCTCAGCAATTCTCGTGGGTCATAGTCCTTTCATGGGAGGAAAACGGGTAACACGAGCAGACAAATATGAAATATGAAATAATGATACCACACGTAGTATGTGGGGTCAACACGTTTCTGGCAGGAGTGCGACAAGTTTAATTTTTTAAGCAGGGAAATTTATAGGGGAAAAATTAGCCACAGGCGAAGAATAATTGTAATCACAAAGCCTAGTATAACAATAACAATACTTAAGCTATGGGTGTGACTAAAAATTCTAAGTTACAAGAGAGAAGGTCAAGGTAGCTCCCTGCAAGCCACTTTAAATGCAAAATCAGGATTAGGAGGAAGTAGGAAAAAAAATCTAGAAACTTGATCTTTCTAGGCTGGACTCTATATTTACAGAAGTCAAGTAAAGGGCAGTACCAAACTCCCCAAGAATGAGCTTCCCTAATTCTAAAGGAGGGTCAAAAGTCAAAATCTGTATTCTGGTTACGCCCTTAATTACCAGAAACTGCAGCTGCAAAGGACATATTTGAAAAGGAGAGAAACATTGTCTTTGCTTTTAGGGCTGACTATATCCAGAAAAAAAGGGGGTTCTCAAATAAACTTTGGTGCTGGAATTTCTGAGCCAAATTATTTGATAGAGGCTATTATTTTGCCTAATATATACAAAGGAGAGATAGTCAAATACTGGCTTAAAATGTAATGCCAGGTGTCTCTTTGGAAATTCCTCAACCATCCATGCAGGGGAAAAAGGCATCCACAGCGGGCCTTTTGAGGAACCCTATGGGGGTTAAATTAGTTCTACCCACCAGGAAAATCTAAGGATACATCTGGTGGGCTGAGCCCCCCTAAAAGCTTAGGCATGCCCTGGCATAAGAATAACCTGAATCTTGAATGTCTTCTGTGGGTTCTCATAACCTCTAAGTGTAAACACTTATGGATCTAAGACAAGGGTGCTATTCTTCTGCATTCCACCTGTGGATGAGGTAGGAATTGACAAAGAATTCTGATCTTGTAATCTTCATAAGGGTACAGAAGTATTTCCAGTCCTGAGCACTGCTCTCCATGACCCACATTACTTCAAGAACCCAGATACCTTCAATCCTGAGCATTTTCTAGATGTCAATGGGTCATTGAAGAAGAGTGATGGTTTCATGCCTTTTTCAATAGGTAAGATGGGTCATTTTCTGACAACCAGGAGCCAGGGCACCTAGTTATTTGGAACATACCTAGTAGAGATCTTCTCTAGGTTGAGAAACCAGAATCTTCCACTGTTATCACTGTTCTGGTGATCCATTTTCATTTCAATGTCAAGGTCTTGCAATATATTTGTTTTTGTCTACACCTCAGCAGATCCATACTTACTTCACACTCTCAAAGCTCAGTACACTGTTGGGTACTGAAGACAAAGTATAGTAAAGTCACTGTTAGCTTGGGAATATCACTTTCATGGAGATTTTTCACACAAATTTCTCACCACACTTACTGTATGGTGTCAAAATGAGATCCCATCAATGAGTGAATGCTTTAAGTTCCTTAGTCATTCTCGGCACAATAAAGACACACATACTTAAAATGAACTTATATTTTTGTAAATGATTTTCTGGGGATTTTGAAGCAAATTTTGGGTTCAGTGAGGTAAAGCTTTTCTTGAAGAGTGAGTTTCTGAGCTAAAGACTATATGACTGGGCTTGGCCAGGTACCACAGGAGTGTTGTGTGCAGAAAGAACAGCAAGGGAAAAAGATGGAGGTGGGCATAGCATTTTGCATCAGCATAATAACTGGGTGACTGGGGATCTTCTTTAGGATCTCAATATTCTCTGACTTATTGCTATTTTCACTGTGTGGCAATGCAGATAAAGTCCATGCAGATACCCAGACACCTCATTTGTCATATAAAGAAACCATAACATTGGTTCCTGAATTTTATTTCCATAAAAGTTTAACTGAGGGTACAAAGTATATTCAGTCACCAGGACCACTTGACTACTCAGCACTTTGGTTACCTCACTTATTTTATCTTGAGTGAAAGAGAGCAGCATGTGGTGTGGAAGTGAAGATTATGTTGACTTTAATTGAATGGCAGAGAGGTAAGGAAATAAGGACACTGAGAGGCAGTGCAAGTGGAAGCTCCAAAGAGACAGATGGATTGGGACAAGGAGATGATTTAGAGGGATAGAAAATAGGCTTAGTGCTATATACAGACCATATATGTTATATATTGAGGGAGGTAGTGACAGATTGCAGAGAGACATAATTGATCTAGGAAAAAATGTAGCTCTAAGAAAGCAGACAATAAAATAGAACAGGTCAAAGAGAAAGTGCATAAGATAGGTATAGGCAGAGAAAAAAATGAGGCCATAGGAAGATCAATCAGGAAAAAATGTGGTAGAGCATCAGAGACAGCTGAGTTTGACATGGGGGAAATCCCAAGAGTAGGGCAGTATATTCAGGAGGGAGATAAAAAGCTGAATTGTAATGGAATGATCAGGTCCTGAATAATAGCACAGTGAGTAGGTCATTTGCCTTGCACACAGCTAAAATGTGTTTGATTTCAGCTTCCAGTATTTTCTCCTGAATTAGCCAGGAGTTATTTCTGAGCACAGAGCAGGAGGAATCCCTGAGCACCAAGAGGTAGCCTCAAAACAAAACAAAATAATGTATTATGGAATTACTTAAAGAAATACCAACCTGAAAAGCTAAGTGATCATTTCTAAATTATATCTCCTAATACCTGGATACACTAGCAAAGCACTTTCAGATAAACTCAGTGTCTCACCCTGAGACACTAGAAATCTAGAAATCTAGAACGATCCTGAAATCTTTTTGTAAGTCTTTTCCCAGGTTGGCAGATTGCAGATTAGGAGACAGAGCAAAACAGAAATATCTCCCTTTGTCCTTGCTCTCCACATCTGCATTTTCAACTCACTGGGGGAGATTATTCACATCTTGGAGAACCTGAGAGAAACCTTAGACTCTTGATGCCATTTTTTATCCCTTCAAAGATTTTCACCTTTGAAACAGGTGGTGCTGAGTCTGAGATCAAGAGCCAACACTGATATAAATGTTGCAGTGTCTGAGACATACCACTATTCCATAAGAGATGAGCACATATCACAAACACACCTACAGGATATTTTACTCAGTGTGGTGTTATTGTAGGTGTTATTTTAAATATTCGCTTGTTTAATTGCAAGGTGTGGGTTTGAGATAAATGCCTTCTTCCCATTAGAGAGTAAAAGCACTAGAGTGCTAAACCAGAAATATGTACACACCAGCAGGTCTGGAAGGACATAAGCACCCACCATAGACAAAATGATGTGGGTACACACACTGTGGGATTACTAAGAATCCCAGCATTAGTTAATAATTTCTTCTGACAAGTATGTGCTGTAGAGACAGCCAGAGATTTCACATAAATTTAGAGGTTAAGGGCTTCTAATGCCCCATTTGAAATTGCAGCTAGAGGTCAACTTCAGTGGAATCTGTTGCAATGGACATAGAAGTCTCAACTTAAAAGAAAAACAAAACAACTGGGGCCAGAGCAGTGGCATAGGGCCTAAGGTGTCTGTCCTGAGGGCGCTATCCTAGGACAGACCGCATTTGTATTCCCCAGGGGTCCCATATGGTCCTCAAGCCAGGAGCTATTTCTGAGCGCATAGCCAGGAGTAACCCCTGAACGTCACCGGATGTGACCCAAAACAAAACAAACAAAGTCTCAACTTTCAAATGACACAAGGCATTATTTGTGTGAGACCTTCTCCATTACCCATAACTTCAGATAACTTCTATGCCCACAGGGAAGCGCATTTGTCTTGGGGAAGGCATGGCCCGTGCGGAATTATTCCTCTTCTTCACCAACATCCTGCAGAACTTCACCTTGGCTACCACAAAGGACCCTAAAGACATCAACATCACCCCCATGAAGATTGGTGTGAGCAAACTTCCCCCATTGTACAAGATTCGCTTCCTGCCCCGGCATGAAGATTGACAAATGAGCTCATAGAGGCCTGATGTCCATCATTAAGAATTTCTGCTTCTGTAGAAAGCTCCTGCCTCTCTCCATTTCTGCCTCCCTTAGAGAGACCTACTAAAAACTTGTATCTTTCTTTCTCCTTCGTGACAAATCCACAGGGAAATCCTATCTGCAGTCTCACCTTATCACAGCTCTGCCCTGAATGTGGAACTGGGTCAAACATAAGCTAGGGATTGAACTCAGGGCCTTAGGACTGCAGGGCACGTGGTCTACTTAGATCTATTGCTGGGTATCTGATTTGCTCTAAATCAGAATTCAACAAGGATATCACTGGATTAAAATGAAGAAGTCAACTAGACTTGAGATTCATTATTGTAGGATCTAGATGAGAATAATTTCTTTGCTTTTCTGCTTGGAAGATCTGTTGCTCATGACTTGGTATCCCCATCTGCTTTAATTGACACACTATTGACTATCTGCCAACTCCTTCACCAACTTCCTGTGATCCATTGTTTTTGCCTCCTTTTCACACTGAGTTTGAAGGACATTAATGAACACATTGCATCTTCCTGAATAAATAGTACGCTATCTATCTCAAATTCAACCATATATAGTAACTGGAATTCTATTAAAGACTTATTTCTCTCTTGTCATGTGTCCTAATATGGCAATGTTTGGGAGGATATTTGTATTCACATTCTTCTATTGGTGGAACCCTGTTCTAAAGATGACATCATCTGCAAATTTAATGACTGTTGGATGGATATCAATTCTGTATCCATTTGATGCAACCCTCATAAAGCTTTATGGACACTATGTTTGAAAGTTGATTAACTGATTCTAATATCTAAATATTATGAGAAATCACTCCAAATGCACAGTTATAAATAGAAAACTGGTATTGGAGGACAAAAAGGAAAAAATAAGAGGAAATTTTAATCTTCATTAATGAAGATAGTTTGGTATTGGGTTTGGAGACTCACAAAAGAAAGAAGAAAAAATATCCAAACATGGTTCATGAATATATTCATCTGAGCTTTGTCGCAATGCAAATTTATTTCAAAAATAAAAGAATGTTTGTAGCAAATAGTGCTGAACAAAATTTGGTTATGAATATGCCAAAAGTGGAACAACTAATCTGCACAAATAAAATCATGCAAAGGGATGTACAAATCCTTCAGTGAAATGCAAATCCACTTTTATAGATGAACCATATTCATCGAAGACTGCACTCATGAAAAATCAAACACAGAAACACATTAGAAAGATCAAGTTTGTGCCAACACCCCTAATATACACAAACGTTGTGGTCATAGGCACAGGTGCCAGGATGCATAGATAAATATTTGCTTATGTGAATGTGCATATAGGACTGGAACACATATACATGCCCATGTTCACACATATACCTCATGAAAGTTGGGAGGCCTCACACACCAACGAACACTGTTGTGTACTTTGGTTGCTCATTATATTTAAGCATGCTAAACTTCATTGGTCTACATGAGCAAGAAACATTGTTCCATTACTGACATTCTTAAACATTTAGGAAAATTTATAATTGGGTTCAGACATACAATAAAAAAGGGTCAATCACACCACCAGTGTCCACCTTCTGAGTGCATCCCATAACACCAACCCTGGCCCCCAGCCTGCCAGTATAACTGGCCAATTTTAAGTTTAGATTATTAAAGTTTGGATCTCTTAATTCCATTGTTGTTGACTTTGTGTTGGATATTTAGTTCTGTCCTTCTATAACTCCACCAATACACCTGAAACCACTTCTTTTTTTCTCACTGTACTTAGGTCAAAGGTGTTCAAGATAATTCCTATTTAGATCATTGCATTTCATGCAGATATTTTGAGGTTTTTCTTTCTATATCTTCTGTTGTTGTATGATATTTTTTTCACTACATCTTTGAGCTCTCTGTCCTCAGTTCTTTGAACAGCCTACGCAAGTCCCCTCTGAACTCCATCTCAGAGAGTATAAATATGGAATTAGTATTGATTGGGTCTGCAGGATTGCAGTCTTCACTCTTTTTGATGGTTTACTATGGTGGACTTGTGCGCTCAAGGTTCTTCTTATCAATGTCTGTGTTAGTCTTTTCCGTTGTCAGGGAGGTCTCAGTGGAATTTTTGTGGGTGAGAGATTATCTTGTGTCTGTTTAAGCTTTAACCAGTGTAGAGGGCCATGCCCTTGAGCTTGCCTTTTGACCTGCATGGATGGACATTCCTTGGGTTATTTATCATTGAAGGATCTCAGGTAGTTGAACTCCACAGTGGGGGCCCTAGTTCCCATCAGATCTGCTGATCCCAAGTCTCTTTTTAGCACTAACTTTACTTATGATGACTTGCCCCAGAGCTCTGCTTATCTCTGCTCAACCTGGATTCCATCTGTTTATTTATCTGCTTTCAGAGTAACCAGTGTTTGTGCTCCCCTCAGATCTGTGATCACTTCAGACCTAACTATCTTTTAATAGTTTTATTTGCCATTTTGTTGGGACAAGCAATCTGAAGCAATCATAATTCAATAAAGAGAAAATAAGTTAAACTGAAGACTTAGTAAATTTTTTCTCATATATGGTTGCATTCATAGTTTCTGAATATCATACTCAAAATATCATACTCAGGCATATTTAGGATATTTAGTTGGCCAATATTAAACTTATTGCTTACTTAAAAATTACCAACCAGGTGAGGCAAGCAGATGAAAGGAAACATTTTCTGTGTGATTTCACTGTATCAAGTTTAAATAATGCAAGCTAATTATTTAGTAAAAGCAAGCATATCAGTAATTGCATGGTAAAAAGAGTATCAATAATTTCTAATTGGATTAGAAGGTTTGATGTGATGATCATTTTCTTTACTTTGTAAAGTTCATGGTACAGTGAGGATAGAGAAATGATTAAAAGATATGAGGAAACAGAAGATGGTGATCACATAATGAAGTTGTTATCTTGATTATTATGAAATGTTCTCAGATGTACAATGTCAGCACTGATCAAAATATTATTATTCCATAAATTTGCTTTATGCATTTAAATTATTTTTCAGATAAGTTGTTAAAAGTAAAATCCATAATTCAGAAGGAGTTGCACAGCTTTTACAGAGGCCAATCTCACTTGTGTTCCCTGTAAACCCTGACTCTATATCTGTGTCTGTCTCCTTTTTTTCTCTGCGTACTTTGTCCCTTACCTGCCCTTATCCATCTCTACAGCACATCCCTTATTTATTATTGATTTATCACTGTGTTCATTGTTTTTTGTTTGTCTTTCTACAAATATAACTATTTTCAAGTATAATTCTTTGAAAAACTTATGGCTTTGCATTTTTGTGAATTTCAAAGGGGAGCTTCAATTGTCCTCAGAAATACTTTATGTTTGAGATGCCACATAATGTTCACTGTTGAAAAAGTTGCTTAACATAGCTCACATTTTTTACAGGTTATTAGTAGTTACCTAATACCTGCTTTAAATACTAATTATAGAAGTATTTGTTCCTAGTTAATAATAAAGTATGGATTAGATGAAGTTACATAATCAATAGAGTGTCTGGCTAAGTTAAAAATCTTTCTACTGTGAGTAGTGGAGAGGAAGATGGGTGAACAGAATTATCGAGCTCGGTGTTCTCCTCCTCCTGACTGTCTTGACAGGTATCTTGCTGATCTTGACAAGGGACAACGTAAAGACACATGGATGCCTTCCTCCTGGACCCAGTCCCCTACCCTTCATGGGGAACCTTCTGCAGATGGACAGAAAGGGTTTGTTCAAATCCTTCCTTAAGGTGAGACACAGAAGAATGGGATATGAGTGTGGGGTTGATTCTTTTTTTTTTTATTTAAACACCTTGATTACATACATGATTGTGTTTGGGTTTCAGTCATAAAAGGAACACCACCCATCACCAGTGCAACATTCCCATCACCCAAGTCCCAAATCTCCCTCCTCCCCACCCAACCCCCGCCTGTACTCTAAACAGGCTCTACATTTCCCTCATACATTCTCAATATTAGGACAGTTCAAAATGTAGTTATTTCTCTAACTAAACTCATCACTCTTTGTGGTGAGCTTCCTGAGGTGAGCTGGAACTTCCAGCTCTTTTCTCTTTTGTGTCTTAAATTTATTATTGCAAGAATGTCTTTCATTTTTCTTAAAACCCATAGATGAGTGAGACCATTCTGCGTTTTTCTCTCTCTCTCTGACTTATTTCACTCAGCATAATAGATTCTGTGTACATCCATGTATAGGAAAATTTCATGACTTCATCTCTCCTGACAGCTGCATAATATTCCATTGTGTATATGTACCACTGCTTCTTTAGCCATTCGTCTGTTGAAGGGCATCTTGGTTGTTTCCAGAGTCTTGCTATGGTAAATAGAGCTGCAATGAATATAGGTGTAAGGAAGGGATTTTTGTATTGTATTTTTGTGTTCTTAGGGTATATTCCTAGGAGTGGTATAGCTGGGTCGTATGGAGCTCGATTTCCAGTTTTTGGAGGAATCTCCATATTGCTTTCCATAAAGGTTGAACTAGACGGCATTCCCACCAGCAGTGGATAAGGGTTCCTTTCTCTCCACATCCCCGCCAGCACTGTTTGTTCTCATTCTTTGTGATGTGTGCCATTCTCTGTGGTGTGAGGTGGTATCTCATTGTTGTTTTGATTTGCATCTCCCTGATGATTAGTGATGTGGAGCATTTTTTCATGTGTCTTTTGGCCATTTGTATTTCTTCTTTGTCAAAGTGTCTGTTCGTTTCTTCTCCCCATTTGTTGATGGGATTAGATGTTTTTTTCTTGTAAATTTCTGTCAGTGCCTTGTATATTTTGGAGATTAGCCCCTTGTCTGATGGGTATTGGGTGAATAGATTCTCCCACTCAGTGGGTGGCTCTTGTATCCTGGGCACTATTTCCTTTGAGGTGCAGAAGCTTCTCAACTTAATATATTCCCATCTGTTAATCTCTGTTTTCACTTGCTTGGAGAGTGCAGTTTCCTCCTTGAAGATGCCTGTAGTCTCAATGTCCTGGAGAGTTTTGCCTATGTGTTGTTCTATATATCTTATGGTTTGGGGTCTGATATCGAGGTCTTTAATCCATTTGGATTTTACCTTCGTACATGATGTTAGCTGGGGGTCTAAGTTCAATTTTTTGCAAGTGGCTAGCCATTTGTGCCAACACCACTTGTTGAAGAGGCTTTCCTTGCTCCATTTAGGATTTCCTGCTCCTTTATCAAAAATTAGGTGGGGCCGGGCGGTGGCGCTAAAGGTAAGGTGCCTGCCTTGCCTACGCTAGCCTCGGACGGACCGCGGTTCGATCCCCTGGCGTCCCATATGGTCCCCCCAAGCCAGGAGCGACTTCTGAGCACATAGCCAGGAGTAACCCCTGAGCGTTACTGGGTGTGGCCCAAAAACCAAAAAAAAAAAAAAATTAGGTGATTGTATGTCTGGGGAACATTTTCTGAGTATTCAAGCCTATTCCACTGATCTGAGGGTCTGTCCTTATTCCAATACCATGCTGTTTTGATAACTATTGCTTTGTAGTACAGTTTAAAGTTGGGGAAAGTAATTCCTCCCATATTCTTTTTCCCAATGATTGCTTTAGCTATTCTAGGGTGTTTATTGTTCCGAACAAATTTCAAAAGTGCCTGATCCACCTCTTTGAAGAATGTCATAGGTATCTTTAGAGGGATAGCATTGAATCTGTATAACGCCTTGGGGAGTATTGCCATTTTGATGATGTTAATCCTGCCAATCCATGAGCAGGGTATGTGTTTCCATTTCCGCGTGTCCTCTCTTATTTCTTGGAGCAGAGTTTTATAGTTTTCTTTGTATAGGTCCTTCACATTTTTAGTCAAGTTGATTCCAAGGGGTTGATTCTTAATTTTTGATTATTCATGAGATGGACTGACTTTCTTCAGTCGTCATGTGCAATTATTGCTGATTAAGTGCCACAGACATGAAGTTGGACGATGGCAAAACAGGGACTCCAGGGAGATCCTGCTGTGTTGGAAATCAATGTGCTATGTTTTGGGGGCACTTAGAGAGGTGAGAAGAGGTGTTTGAAAGAGAACTATGTGTGTAAAATTTTACAGCGTGCTGCCAACACGTGTGCTGGGTGCTTGAAACTATAAGCATAAGGGGAAAAAAGTTGCAGGGTCCCTAAGAAAGGACTATCATCAATGTCTTTGAGAAACAGATATTATTAGCAACAGAGAGCAATTTACTTATTGAAATGTTAGCAGGTTTTTACTTTAAGTCAAAAAAATTACCATTTTCCAACATGTCAGTCTATCTCATTTTCTGTCTTTAGAATACATAGTAGATTGAAGTCATCCAGTATTTGTTCTTTCTCTGACTTATTTACTTAACCTGATATCCACCAGTAACAACCACATTGCTACATACTCTGATTTCTTAATTTTTACTTTTGCATTACAATCTCATCCCACCTTCTTTATCCATTAATTTATCATTGAATCAATTAACTGTTTCCATATTCTGTAGATTGAACTATGCACAGCAGTTAATATAGAAATACATATATCTTTTTGAATTAATATTTTGTATAAAGTGAGGATGCCAAAAATAGAATTTTGGTTATTCTTATTATGAGTATACTTATTATTTTTGGAGAAGTTTCCATATCTGCCTTCCACAAGCTGAAGCAGATGACATTCTCCCCAACAGTGAAAGAGGGTTCCTCTATTACTGTTCCACAAGAAGAACATTGCTTGTCTTTTAGATACCATATTTTCCGGCATATAAGATGACTGGGCGTATAAGACTGTAGTATATGAAAAAGTTTCCATAAGATTATTCTTGGAATTGTTGTATATAAAAATATTTCCTTAGGATTGTTCTGTGACTATTGTCCCACCTAGCCCTTCCAGGTGGGGGCGCTGTGGAGTTGGCAATAAATAGCTTGATGGACAGGGGAGAGGGATCCTTTTGTGAAAGCTGTTTGCAGGCTGCAAGAGGATTCTCTCGCTCTCTTTGCCCAATCTTTTACACCCTATCCTTCTTGTCTGTGTGGATTATTATTTGCTGCGGATAAATATTACCAAGGTCTCCCCCCAAAAGAGGACAAAGAAGATGGGAAGTAATTTCTCATTCTGGGGACTGTTCTTGGAATCACAAATACCCAACAAAGGATTTGACAGCACAGATAATTTACATAAAATGACCCCCTAATTTAAGACTTTCTCTCTGACTCTGGCCAATCTGAGCAGGCTTTTTACAGTGTAGATTCGGGTACAGAATATTGCATAATTTGCATGCATAAAAAGCCTGCTTGGATTGGCTGAGTTAGAGAGACTGTTCGAGCAGCCTTGCAGTGATTGGTGCAGGATCACGTTGGAAAATCCATTTTATGGCAATATCCAGACGATTTTTATTTAGCAGCATATCGAAACGTTTTTTGGGATATACTCAGCAAATAAGATGACTCCCTATTTTCTGTTGACTTTTTTTTGTTTCAAAAATCGTCTTATATGGGGCCGGCGAGGTGGCGCTAGAGGCAAGGTGTCTGTCTTGCAAGCACTAGCCAAGGAATGACTATGGTTCGATCTGGCCAAGGATGGACCACGGTTCGATCCCCCGGTGTCCCATATGGTTCCCCCAAGCCGGGGCAATTTCTGAGCACTTAGTCAGGAGTAACCCCTGAGCATCAAACGTGTGTGGCCTGAAAAACTAAAAAAAAAGTCGTCTTATATGCTGAAAAATACGGTAGATGCCAAACTTCCTGTGCCATATGATTTCTCATAGTTGTTATCTTTTGCATCTCAATAAATGATGATGAACATTTTTCACATTAGGAAACTAATTCTTTGTGTTTTGTTTATTTTTGACCATTCCAGATGTGATCAGGTCTTCATCTTCATTCTTTGCTTAGAGATCACTCATTGGTGAGCTCCAAAGATCTAATTAAGTTCCTCAGATTCCAGGTTAGCCACATGGAGGCAAGTGCTTTCCCAAGTGTGTTCTCTGATCTTGAGGCGGTCCATTTACTTAGCTGAAGAAACCAATTTTGGGGTGGGTTGAGTTATAGATAAATGTATTACTTGCTGAGTTTGGGGAAGAAAAAAATATCCTTCAGAAAATCCTCCAGTAATTTTTTTTGTCTAATGCCTGGGGTGAACAGAGATGTACAAATTTCTAGTAAACAAGGTTGTGGATATGCTTGACAAATGTGAGAACAATATGGGGATGTGTCCACTCTTCACTTGGACCAAGATATGTGGTCATACTATGTGGGACAGAGACCATCTGGGGAGCTCTGGTGGACCAAGGTGATGCCTTCTTTGGTCAGAGCAACATTGCTGTGATGGAACCAGTTATCCAGTAATAAATAAGAGCCTCTATGTATCCTGAGAAATGGGGTTAAGGATTAGGGTAGAGGATTTTGAATTAGCACATGAGGTGCAAATGAATTCAAGTTCTCTTTTTCTGACTGCTGCAACATGTTGGAAGATTATTCAAAAATTTGTTCTGGTCACCATGAGAGACATCATAATGGGAATGCAGAGCACTGAGGAGTAAATTCAGGAGGAGGCTCAGTATTTGGTGGAGAAGCTGCAGAATACTAATGGTGAGCACTAGAATTGGAGAGAGAGAGAAAGACCATAGAGACAGGAAGACACAGAGTAGAAAAGATAGAGAAAAAAACTGAGATAGAGTCTGTGGCAATAAAAATAGTTTCATGAAGCTGGAGTGATAGATTGGTAGGGCATTTCCTTTGCATACTTCCAACCAGGACTGTCATGGGTTCCACACCAGCATCCCATATAGCTGGCCAGGAGAGATTTCTTAGCAAGAGCCAAGAAAAAATCTTGAGTGTGCCACCTGGTGTGACACACACACACACACACACACACAAAATAAGGTTACATATAGTCATAGAAAGGGTGATTAAGAGAGAAATATACAGTGACTAAAAGGCCACTAGTTTCTGGAGGGAGAGAGGGTCTGACAGGATGCAGTGAACAAGATTGTTGTTGCGGTGGGACTAGAAAGTAATCATGGAATAAAGCTTCAGTGTAAGGATTCCCCTTACTCTTTTTTTTCCATTTTATTTTTGGGCCACACCAGGTGACGCTCAGGGGTTACTCCTGACTATGCGCTTGAAAATCGCTTCTGGCTTGGGGAACCATATGAGAGCCTGGGAATAGAACCATAGTCCATCCTTAGTGTGTGCAAGAAAAATGCCCTACTGCTTGTGCCACTGCTCCGGCCCCTCCCCTTACTCGTATTTGAGCAAGAAATCATGATAAATCATCTTACAAACTATTTTAATCAAAGACCGTTGTAGTATCAAATAATTAAAGATGGGGCTGGATGGCGATGGATGGAGGGATCTTTCTCTCTGCCACCCCAGGCCACGTGGCTCTGTGATCCCCATCCAGCTGGTGGGTCCCAGGCCCAGGTGAAAGGCAAAATCACTCACAGGCAGGCATTAGGAAGCATCATCTTTATTCATGCCCTGATCACCACAGGTGTGTGGCCTATCTCATAACCTTTCAAGCATTCGGCCATTCTTAGCCCTGCATCTTATAATTCAGCCATCTTCCTTTGGCCTCCATCCTGGTCAAAGACCAAAAGAGGCAAAGAACCTAAAGCCCGCGGGTGCAGTAGGGCAGAGCCACCCTTAATTCCCTGGCGTCAGGGTTTATCTACCTATTCCAAGACCCCTCCCAGGAATGGGCGGGGTCTTGCAGGTAAGGTTACACCTAATATCTGGTTCCCAAGACCCCTCCCAGAAATGGGTGGGTCTTAGGTAGCTACACCCAAATCCAGGGTCTCAGATAGGTACACCAACAGACCATGATAGACACAGTTGCTTATAATATTTTTCTGCCACTCCAGGTTCCAGCACCAATTCCAAAAACCAATGTGAAAGTGTCTTAACCAATAACCTGATTTCCACCTATTTCCAAGCCTATTCTTTGGCAAGTACTAAATAATATATTTAGCATTTCTTATTTTTAGATAAGTTATAGTGATATTATTCTTAAAAAATCAACTAAGGAAACATTGTGAAAATTATTGTATCATCCAATGAGGTCATTCTAAGTCATTGTCTAAAGTTTTTCGTTGCTAGTTGATCTTCCTGTTATTTGCTTTGTTTCTGAACATTAGGTGGCTTTGAAAAATTACGTGGATTTGTAAATTGGTTTGTATTAATGGAATGCCAGTATCAAAATTAGTATTGTTATATAGCCTCATTTGTAGCTGGGTAAGTCAGGAATTCCAAGCTCTGCATCCGATGCTCCTGAGTGGTGAGTGCATCTGGCCTGGCTTCAAAAGGTGAAGAACTTGAACCTTATTTCTTCCTGAGTTTGCCATTTTCAGATGCAACTCTGGTTTACCCCATGATTTTTCAGAGTCTCTTATATATCTCTCTCCTTTGAAAAGACAAATGAGTCTATGCAGCCAGCATAATGAAGACATGCAGACAGTGGATGTGCATTCTAATCACTTTCTTTTAAAAGACAGAAATAGCACTTCCTGAAAAGGAATTAAGAGAGGTAAGGAAAGATCAAGATCATGTTCTCAGTGTTATCTTTCCACAGGTGAAGGTCAATGACCAGAGTGGGAAGCAGGGGAGTCCTGAAAGTACCACTTGCAGTTGCCTCCACTGTCTCCAAAAGGGTGTGGTTGAAACAAAGGTGACAGGTTCTCTCTCAGGAGATTGAAGTACCTGAGTGCAGCGTGTGGAAGGGAGAGTCTGAGGCTCACATACAGAGAGCAGAGAAACAAGGACCAAGGGAGTGAGAAGAAAAAAGATAAAATTGGAAGAACCAAGACAAAGAAATGTAAGAGATCAAGAGTGACAGTGAAGGGACTGGGAGAGAAAGAGAAACAGACAGTGGCAGATACTGAAAGAAAGCTCTGCAGAGGACAGAGAGAGGAAACAGGAAAAGTAGCAGTGAAACTGTACCAAATTGAGCTTCTTGGATTTACTTCATTCCTGTCTTTCCATCTGAGTCTGTCATGTGCAGACCCCAGCCACCAAGGGCAAATCTTGTATTCTAAAGAAATGAATTCATAGGTAGAGAAATGAAGGTCAGATGGACAGGTAATATTCAAAGATTGTGAAGAAATTTCTTGTCCCCCCCATTCACAATACAGAACAGGCAAAGGGCCTGGGTTGAGGTGTATATGGGGTGCATTTACTGTACCTCCTCTTTGTATACAGTCAGTATAAAGAACACAGCCTGTGGCAAGCATTGGGAGGCCTTATCTTTTCTTTTTTTGATTTACATATATATATACACATACATACATATATGTGTGTGTGAGTGTATAAATCCTTCACCAGTGCAACATTCCCATCACCAATATCCCAGGTGTCCTTCCTCCCCACCCTACACTGGCCTGTACTCTATACAGGCTTTCTACTTTCCTCATTCAGTCACATTTTGTTATGAGTTCTCAGTGTAATTATTTCTGTGACTGCACTAAAAATCCCTGTTGTGAGTTTCATGTCAGTAGCTGAACCCTCCAGTCCTCCTCTGTTTTTTATCTGAGAATCATTACATAAATGTTTTTCATTTTTCTTAAAAACCATAGATGAGGAGATGACAGCACCCTTCTGCCTCTCTACTCTGCTGTCCTGCATTTTCGGCCTGATTTCACCCTTGGTGCGGCCCATCAGCCAGCCTGCTTTCCTGTGAGCTTTCCGGGGAGTCTGCCTTCCTGTGAGCCTTCCGTGGAGGTGAGTCGACACGCCCAGAAAGGGAGGAGCCAGTGAACTTCGCTGGATCTCAGATGCCAGCACCCTTCTGCCTCTCTACTCTGCTGTCCTGCATTTTCGGCCTGATTTCACCCTTGCTGCGGCTCATCAGCCAGCCTGCCTTCCTGTGAACTTTCCGGGGAGTCTGCCTTCCCGTGAGCCTTCCGTGGAGGTGAGTCGACATGCCCAGAAAGGGAGGAGCCACTGAACTTCGCTGGATCTCAGATGCCAGCACCCTTCTGCCTCTCGACTCTGTTGTACTGCATTTTCGGTCTGATTTCACCCTTGGTGCGGCTCATCAGCCAGCCTGCTTTCCTGTGAGCTTTCCGGGGAGTCTGCCTTCCCGTGAGCCTTCTGTGGAGGTGAGCCGACACGCCCAGAAAGGGAGGAGCCACCGAACTCTGCTGGATCTCACATGCCAGTACCCTTCTGCCTCTCTACTCTGCTGTCCTGCATTTTCGGCCTGATTTCACCCTTGGTGCGGCTCATCAGCCAGCCTGCCTTCCTGTGAACTTTCCGGGGAGTCTGCCTTCCCGTGAGCCTTCCGTGGAGGTGAGTCGACACGCCCAGAAAGGGAGGAGCCACTGAACTTCGCTGGATCTCAGATGCCAGCACCCTTCTGCCTCTCTACTCTGCTTTCCTGCATTTTTGGCCTGATTTCATCCTGAGTGCGGCCCATCTGTCAGCCTGCCTTCCTGTGAGCCTTCCGTGGAGGTGAGTCGACACGCCCAGAAAGGGAGAAGCCAGAGGAGCACGGTTGCTCCGCTCCCCTTCGCGACGGTGCACAGCATTTAGCCGATGAATACAATCACAACACATAGAAAAACACGCAGTACTAGTGTGATAATGGGGAAACAACATGGGCCAGTGCCAGACATAGAGAATGAAGATGGCAACTCTGATGACTTGAACATGATCAACCACCTAGTCAGTCTCTCAGATAAGGAGTTTAGAGTTGCAATATGGAACATGTTCAAAGAACTCAAACAAAGTATAGAAGAGAAAACTAAAAAGAATCAGGAGAATATGAAGATAGAAATGAGAAAACTCCAAACGAAAATTTCAGATCAAATAACAGGTCTGAGAAACTCAGTAGATGAATTGAAGAAAAACATGTTTGAGATTTCCCACAGGTTAACAGCAGCTGAGGATAGAATCAGTACACTGGAAGATGAGATACATAACAATTACATACAGCAGAAGAAATTGGAAAAAAGCCTCAAAGCAAATGATCAAACAATGGAAAAATTACTCAAAGAATGGGAACAGATGAAAATAGAAGTCTATGATAAGCTCAACAGAAACAACTTAAGAATCATTGGAGTCCCAGAGACTCAGGAAGAAAATCTCCGGGAAGAATCAACAGTCAAGAACATCATTAAAGAGAAACTACCAGAGATAATGAATACATGTGATCAAATCCTGCATGCCCGAAGAGTGCCAACTAAAAGAGACCCCAGAAAAAACACCCCAAGACACATCCTAGTCACAATGACGAATCCCATAGATAGAGACAGAATTCTGAAAGCAGCAAGATCGAAAAGAGAAATTACATTTAAGGGAACATCCTTGAGATTTACTGCAGACCTGTCATCAGAAACACTCAAGGCCAGAAGGCAGTGGTGGGACATAGTGACAAAACTCAATGAAATAAATGCTTCGCCTAGAATACTGCACCCAGCAAAACTCACTTTCAGGTTTGAAGGAACAATACATAGTTTCACAGACAAACAACAGCTCAAAAACTTCACAGACTCAAAACCATTCTAAAAAGAAAAACTGAATGGCATACTTTAAGACAAGGCTTACCAACAGACACACCAAACTTTAATATAAAGATGGCACTAACTCCCAGGACAATTCTTTCTCTCAATGTCAATGGACTAAATGCACCAGTTAAGAGACACAGAGTGGCTAAATGGATCAAAAAACTCAATCCAACCTTCTGCTGCCTACAAGAAACGCACCTGAATAGTCAGAACAAACATAGACTCAAAATAAAAGGCTGGAGGAAAATCATCCAAGCAAACAACACCCAAAAAAAAGCTGGAGTGGCCATATTAATATCAGATGATGCAAACTTTATACTTAGGAATGTTGTAAGGGACAAAGATGGACATTTTGTATTAATCAAGGGATATGTGCAGCAGGAAGAAAAAAACCCTCCTAAACGTATATGCACCGAATGAGGGGCCAGCAAAATATTTAATACAACTGTTGACAAATCTGAAAAATAATATTAATAACAACACAATAATTGTGGGAGACCTCAACACGGCATTGTCAACACTAGACAGGTCAACCAGACTGAAACCCAACAAGAATATACTAGACCTGAGGAGAGAAATGGAAGTAAGAGGCCTAGTAGATATATACAGGACACTCCACCCCCAGAAGCCTGGATACACATTTTTCTCTAATGTACATGGGACATTCTCTAGGATAGACTACATGTTAGCACACAAAACATACCTCCATAATATCAAGAGGATAGAAATTTTGCAGGCTGCCTTTGCTGACCACAAAGCCCTGAAATTATATATAAATTACAAAGGGACACAGAAGAAAAATTTTAACACCTGGAAGTTAAATAGCCTCATACTGAATAATCAGTGGGTCCGAGATGAAATTAAAGAGGAAATCAAAACCTTCCTGAAAACAAATGACAATGGAGACATAATTTATCAGAACCTATGGGACACAGCAAAAGCAGTACTGAGAGGAAAATTTATAGCTTTGCAAGCACACATCAGGAAAGAAGAAGGGGCATACCTGAATAGCTTAATGACGCAGCTCATAGAATTAGAAAGTGCTCAACAAAAGGATCCAAAAATAGGGAGGCAGAAGGAAATAACAAAGCTGAGATCAGAAATCAATGAAGTGGAAACCAGAAAAACCATCCAAAAGATCAACGAAAGCAGAAGTTGGTTCTTTGAAAAAATAAACAAGATTGATAGACCACTGGCAAAACTAACAAAGAAAGAAAGAGAGAGAAACTTGATAACTCATATTAGGAATGAAAAAGGAGAGATCACTACTGATATGGTAGAGATTCAAAGGGTAATCAGAAACTACTTTGAGAAACTCTATGCCACTAAAAATGAAAACCTGGAAGAAATGGATAAATTTTTGGAATCTTATAATCTTCCACGATTGAATGAAGAGGATGTAGCATATCTAAACACACCCATTACTATTGAGGAAATTAAGAAAGTAATCAAATGTCTGCCCAAAAACAAAAGCCCAGGCCCAGATGGATTTACTAATGAATTCTTTCAAACCTTTCAAGAGGAACTACTACCAATCCTGGCAAGACTCTTTCATGAAATTGAAAAAACAGGAAAACTTCCAAATAGCTTTTATGAAGCCAACATTACCTTGATACCTAAACCAGACAGAGATGCTACGAAAAAAGAAAATTACAGACCAATATCGCTGATGAATGCAGATGCAAAGATCTTCAACAAAATCCTGGCAAATAGGATTCAATGCCTCATTAAGAAGATCATCCACTACGATCAAGTAGGTTTTATTTCAGGAATGCAAGGCTGGTTTAACATCTGTAAATCTATCAACATAATACACAACATCAACAGCAAGAAAAATAAAAATCACATGATCATATCAATCGACGCAGAGAAAGCATTTGACAAGGTCCAACACCCATTCTTGATCAAAACTCTCAGCAAGATGGGAATGGAGGGAACCTTTCTCAATATAGTTAAGGCCATCTACCACAAGCCAGAGGCAAATATTGTCCTCAATGGAGAAAAACTGAAAGCCTTTCCTCTAAATTCTGGCACAAGACAAGGCTGTCCTCTCTCACCACTCCTATTCAACATAGCACTGGAACTACTTGCTATAGCGATTAGGCAAGAAAAAGATATCAAGGGAATCCAGATAGGAAAGGAAGAAGTCAAGCTCTCACTGTTTGCAGATGACATGATGCTCTACTTAGAAAACCCTAAAGACTCTACCAAAAAGCTTCTAGAAACAATAGACTCATATAGCAAGGTAGCAGGCTACAAAATTAACACACAAAAATCAATGGCCTTTCTATACACCAATAGTAATAAGGAAGAAATAGACATTAAGAAAACAACCCCATTCACAATAGTGCCACACAAACTCAAATATCTTGGAATCAACTTGACTAAAAATGTGAAAGACCTATACAAAGAAAACTATAAAACTCTGCTCCAAGAAATAAGAGAGGACACGTGGAAATGGAAACACATACCCTGCTCATGGATTGGCAGGATTAACATCATCAAAATGGCAATACTCCCCAAGGCGTTATACAGATTCAATGCTATCCCTCTAAAGATACCTATGACATTCTTCAAAGAGGTAGATCAGGCACTTTTGAAATTTGTTTGGAACAATAAACACCCTCGAATAGCTAAAGCAATCATTGGGAAAAAGAATATGGGAGGAATTACTTTCCCCAATTTTAAACTTTACTACAAAGCAATAGTTATCAAAACAGCATGGTATTGGAATAAAGACAGGCCCTCAGATCAGTGGAATAAGCTTGAATACTCAGAGAATGTTCCCCAGACATACAATCATCTAATTTTTGATAAAGGAGCAAAAAATCCTAAATGGAACAAAGAAAGCCTCTTCAACAAGTGGTGTTGGCAAAACTGGGTAGCCACTTGCAAAAAATTGAACTTAGACCCCCAGCTAACATCATGTACGAAGGTAAAATCCAAATGGATTAAAGACCTCGATATCAGCCCCAAAACCATAAGATATATAGAACAATACGTAGGTAAAACACTCCAGGACATTGAGGCTAAAGGCATCTTCAAGGAAGAAACTGCACTCTCCAAGCAAGTGAAAGCAGAAATTAACAGATGGGAATATATTAAGCTGAGAAGCTTCTGCACCTCAAAGGAAATAGTGCCCAAGATACAAGAGCCACCCACTGAGTGGGAGAAACTATTCACCCAATACCCATCAGATAAGGGGCTAATCTCCAAAATATACAAGGCACTGACAGAACTTTACAAGAAAAAAACATCTAATCCCATCAAAAAATGGGGAGAAGAAATGAACAGACACTTTGACAAAGAAGAAATACAGATGGCCAAAAGACACATGAAAAAGTGCTCCACATCACTAATCATCAGGGAGATGCAAATCAAAACAACGATGAGATACCACCTCACACCACAGAGAATGGCACACATCACAAAGAATGAGAATAAACAGTGTTGGCGGGGATCTGGGGAGAAAGGAACTCTTATCCACTGCTGGTGGGAATGCCGTCTAGTTCAACCTTTATGGAAAGCGATATGGAGATTCCTCCAAAAACTGGAAATCGAGCTCCCATACGATCCAGCTATACCACTCCTAGGAATATACCCTAGGAACACAAAAATACAATACAAAAACCCCTTCCTTACACCTATATTCATTGCAGCTCTATTTACCATAGCAAGACTCTGGAAACAACCAAGATGCCCTTCAACAGACGAATGGCTAAAGAAACTGTGGTACATATACACAATGGAATATTATGCAGCTGTCAGGAGAGATGAAGTCATGAAATTTTCCTATACATGGATGTACATGGAATCTATTATGCTGAGTGAAATAAGTCAGAGAGAGAGAGAAAAACGCAGAATGGTCTCACACATTTATGGGTTTTAAGAAAAATGAAAGACATTCTTGCAATAATAACTTTCAGACACAAAAGAGAAAAGAGCTGGAAGTTCCAGCTCACCTCAGGAAGCTCATCATAAAGAGTGATGAGTTTAGTTGGATAAATAACTACATTTTGAACTGTCCTAATAATGAGAATGTATGAGGGAAATTGAGAACCTGTTTAGAGTACAGGCGGGGGTCAGGTGGGGAGGAGGGAGACTTGGGACATTGGTGATGGGAATGTTAAAAAAAAAAATACCACCTTAGGGGCAGAGAGATAACTTGGAGGTAGGGCATTTTACCTGGCATGCAGAAGGACGGTGGTTCGGAAAAAAAAATCATATATGAATGAGACCATTCTTTGTCTATCTCTCTCACTCTGACTTATTTCACTCAGCACAATAGATTCCATGTACATCCATGTATAAGAAAATTTCATGACTTCATCTCTTCTGACGGCTGCATAATATTCTATTGTATTTATGTACCATAGTTTTTTAGCCATTCATCTATTGAAGGGCATATAGGCTGTTTCCAGAGTCTTGCTATTGTAAACAATGCTCCAATGAATATAGGTGTGAGAAAGGAATTTTTGTATTATATTTTTGTGTTCCTAGGATATATCCCTAGTAGTGGTATAGCTGGATCGTATGGGATCTCAACTTCTAGCTTTTGGAGAAATCTCCATATCTCTTTCCACAAAGGTTAGACTAGAAGACTTTCCTACCAGCAGTAAATAAGAATTCCTTTCCCTCCACATCCCCACCAACACTGCTTGTTCTCATTCTTTGTGATATGTGCCAATCTCCATGGCGTGAGATGGTACCTCATAGTTGTTTTGATTTGCATCTCCCTGATGATTAGTGATGTGGAGCATTTTTCATATGTTTTTTAGCCATTTGTATTTATTTTTTGTCGAAGTGTCTGTACATTTCTTCTCCCCCATTTTTTGATGAGGTTAGATGATTTTTTTCTTGTAAAGTTGTGTCAGTGTCTTGTATATTTTGGATATTAACCCCTAATCTGATGTGTATTGGGTGAATAGTTTCTCCCATTCAGTGGGTGGCTCTTGTATTCTGGGCACTATTTTCTTTGAGGTGCAGAAGCTTCTCAGCTTAATAAGTCCCATCTATTTATTTCTGCTTTCACTTGTTAAGAGAGTACTGTTTCCTCTTTAAAGATACCTTTAATCTCAATGTCATGGAGCTTTCCCCTACATGTTGTTCTATATACTTTATGGTTTCAGGTATGATATCTAGGTCTTTAATCCATTTGGATTTTACCTTTGTACATGATGTTAACTGGAGGTCTAAGTTCACTTTTTTACAAGTGGCTATCCAGTTGTGCCAACACCACTTATTGAAGAGACCTTCCCTGTTCCATTTAGGATTTCTTGCACTTTTATCAAAAATTAGGTGACAGTATATCTGGGGAACATTCTCTGAGTACTCAAGTCTGTTCCACTGATCAGAGGGTCTGTCTTTATTCCAGTACCATGCTGTTTTGATAACTATGGCTTTGTAATACAGTTTAAAGTTGGGGAAAGTAATACCTCCCATATTCCTTTTTTTGAGCTATTTGTAGGTGTTTATTTTCCAAATGAATTTCAGAAGTGTTTGGTCCACTTCTTTGAAGAATGTCATGGGTATCTTTAGAGGGATCATATTAAATCTGTACAAAGCTTTGGGGAGCATTGTCATTTTAATGATATTAATCCTGCCAATCCAAGAGCAGGGTATGGATTTCCATTTTCCATGTGTCTTCTCTTATTTTGTAATGCAGGGTTTTATAGTTTTCTTTGTATAAGTCCTTCACATCTTTAGTCAAATAGACTCCAAGATATTTTATTTTGTGTGACACTAATGTGAATGGGGTTGTTTCCTTAATGTCCATTTCTTCGGTTTACTAAGTTTTTCTCTTTCTTGTTCTATGTGAGTTTTGCTAGTGATTTATTCCTTTATTTTATTTTTTTCAAAGAACCAACTCTTGCTTTCATTGTTATTTTGGATTGTGGTTTGAATTCCCAATTCATTCATTTCTGCTTTAAGCTGTTTTATTTCCCTCCATCTAGTATTTTGGGTTCACTTTGCTGATCACTATTCAATTTATACACTATGCCAATGAGTTATCTGTAGGCTCCTTCTTCCTCCCAGATGAGTGCTTGCAAAGCTATAAATTTTCCTTTTACTATGTCCCAGAAATTCTGATAAATTGTGTTCTTATTCTTGTTTGTTTCTAGGAATGTTCTGATTGTCTCTTTGATTTTAATCTCTGACCCACTTGTTGTTCAGGAGTGAGCGATTTAATTTTCAGGTATTAAATTTTCCTCTGTGTCTGTTTGTAATTCACTCCTAATTTACAATTTCTAACTTCCTTATTTTATGGAGATGTTTTATTGGCCAGCATATGGACTATCTTGGAGAATGACCCAGGTACATTGGAGAAGAATGTGTATCCAGTTTAGTGGGGACAGAGAGCCCTATTATATATATATATATATATATATATATATATATATATATATATATATATATATATATATATAAAGCCCATTATCTTTCATTTCTCCATACTAAGCCAGTGTATTCTTGTTAGGCATTAGCCTGTTTGTCTATCAAGAGATGACAGGGCAGTGCTAAAGTCTCCCAACACTATTGTGTTGATATTGATGTATTCCTTCAAATTTGTCAGAAATTTGACCCTGATTGATGCATATATGTTTAGGAGTGTGATTTCTTCCTGTTGTACACATACCTTGATTATTAAGAAGTGTCCATCTTATCCCTTAAAACATGTTTAAGTCTAAGGTCTGTGTCATCTGATATGACACAGTATGGCCACCATACTTTAAGGGAGTTTTTTATTGAATGATTGTCCTCCAGCCTTTGATTTTGAGTCTGTCTTTGTTCTAATTATTCAGATGTTTCTTGCAGATAGAAAAATTAGAATTCATTTTTTGATCCATTTTGCCACTCTGTGTCTCTTAACTAGTGCATTTGGTCCACTGTAGTTGACAGGCTTACTTGCCATGTTATTACATGCCATCTTTTTGAAGGGTTTGGTGTGTATGTTTTGGTCTGTATTATCTTAAAATAGATCTCTTACTCATGTTTAAAGGCTGGTTTTGAGTCTTTAAAGATCCTGAGCTGTTGTTTTTACATGAAGCTGTGCATTACTTTTTCAAACCTGAATATGAGTTTGGCTGAGTGATTACACTGGGCAAAGCATTCATTTTGTTGAGTTTTGTCATTCTATCCCACCACTCCCTTCAGGCCTAGAATTTCTTGTGACAAATTTGCTACAAATCCTAAAGATGCTCATTTAAATGTACTTTCCCTTTTTGATCTTCCTGCTTTCAGTATTCTACCCCTATTTGTGGCTTTATCATTGTGACTAGGTTGTGTCATGGGGTGCTTTTCTTTGAGTTCCTTTTAGCTGATACTCATTGGACATGCAGAATTGGGTTGCATGAAATTTTTAGCTCTGGAAGTTTCTCTGCAATGATCTCCTTGACTCCTGTTTCTTTAGGAGAATTTTCTTTCTGGGTCTATGGGACTCCAATGATTCTTATGTCATTTCTGTTGTGTTTATCAAATACTTCTATTTTCAGCTGTTCACATTATTTAAAAATTTTTTCCATTTTCTGTTCATTTGATTTAAGGATCTTTTTTAATCTCTTCTGCTGTATGAAGTTGTTGTGCATCTCATCTTCCAGCTCACTGATTCTGTCCTTAACTACAGTTGCTCTATTGAAGAGGCTTTCCAATTAGATGATTATTTTACCAACAAATTTTGAGTCCTATTATTTCAGTTTAAAATTTTCTCACTCCCACTTTCATATCCTCTTGATTCTTATTGTGATTCTTTCTGATCATTCAACTATCTCTTTTAGTTCTTTGACCATTTCCAGATTTATTCTCTAAAGTTTGTAACATCCATCCTTTTAAAGGAACTTTGACCCCAAGTCCAAAGGAGGGCACTAGGCTCAAGAAGCCTTAGGGCATCAGATTGAGAGGTCCAGCTGTCTGTCATTCTATCTAGGGAAGATAGAATCTAGGGAAGGCACTAAACTGAAGAGCCACATGTACCCACAAAAGCAGTGCTCTAAGACACCAAGACACCAAGAGATTTTAGTCACCTGTCCATGAGGCATTCAGGGAAATGGAGAAACTAACAGGGAACTTTCCATAAATATTATTTAAGGCATACTTCACTAGCATCCTAAGAACTTTTCTTTGAGCCTTTCTTAAAGACTACTCAGATTTATAAAAATTCGCCTTGCCACGAGCAATTTTTCATGTTTAAGTAATTCCTTATTTGTCTTACAAAATTATTAACCACCCTCAAATATTTCAGGCCTCAACTCAGAATACATGAACTGGAGCAAGGCCCAAAACAATAGCCAGTCCCTTGCTAAAGGAACACGGAAGCTGAAAGTTATGCCAGGCCCTAAGTGAGTAATAATAAGCATACACCTTGCCCTGCACATTTTGGTCTAGTACAGTGTAAGAACTAACAATTATATCTGCAATTATACCTTGCCAAGAAAATTAGTATAAGTGTAAGTATTCTACTCAAACCCAGGTTAGAGAGACAAAAATAGAGATAAAAATAAAGAGACAAAATGCAACATAACTTCTGAGTGTCTGAATCCCTGATCCTATTTCACTGACTTCCTATACCCACCTTCCTGAGCTGATATTCTGAAAAGTCTCATAGTGTCCAGACCAAGCAGGCTGTGACAAAGTCTTTATCATAGAGGCTAGATAGATGGTCAGCACTTGTTGAGTCTACAGAGCTACTGTCATATTCTTTGCACGGTGGCTTTCTGCATTGTTTCCCCCTTGTGTCCTTTGCAGTGTAATGTATTCTATATGTTGTGCTGAGGTTCATTAATTGCAGGATATCAGTGAAGCTTGCTCTTAGCTTCCTGCTGGCTTCCTTCTGGGAGTGTGGGTAGAGTGCAGGGCACTTTGCACCTCAGGGTTTAGGGTATTAATCCGCACTGTTGTTACTTCCTCACTCTGGTTTCTTTCTGGGTTGCAGTGTGTATCTTGGCACTTGCCACCCTCAGGGGGTATGGGAGAGCCTCCACACTGTTTTTCAGTCCTTCTACTGGTTCCTTTCTAGGACAGGGGCAGGCATAGCATGGGTAGTGGCATTTTTAATTCTGCAGGCTAGTATTGGGTGGACTCATCATGCTGTTAGTTGGTCCTATTGCTAGTTCTCTCTCTGACTTGGATCTTTTTTGGCTGGTACTCTTCAGGCATCAGAATGTGGGTGTAAGCATTTTTCCGTTTTGGTGCCATAACCCTTGTCCTGCAGGCATGATGACTAAATACCAGCAGGACTGCTATGCTATAGGCTTAGCCCTCCTGAAAAAGGTGGTGTGGTTCTGGCAGACACTGCTGAGAAAAGGTCAGTTGTGCCCTTGGTTAGCCCTTGGCAGGATCGCAACAATGAGCTTATTAAACATTAATTCATACTGAGAATTAAAAATGCCAAGTAGATTTAAAAAAACTGAGTGCCTTTGCCCCTTGCATAAAAATAAAAATTTCTGGAACACACTTTACTTACACCAAGCTGGTAGATTCTACAATAATATTTTCCCATGTGAGTTGGGTACTGGAGAGCAGTTTAAAGGGGACCCCAGGCCTTCCCGAAGCCCCACCCTGCACAAATGCAATGGGGGTTGGGAGCAGGCTGCCAAACTTCCGGCTTCCAGCACAACTAGGGAACTAGCTTCCTCTCTCTGGGACCGGAAGCCTTGGCAGCATGGGGAATAGTGCGACTCCAGGCCAAAGGCCCTTTTACCAAGCCTAGGGGAGACTGTGGGACTAGGCCTCCTCACCAACAGCCTTCCCTCTCCTTCCTCTTGGAACTCCAGGGCTTCCTGAGGTGGCTCCCAGGGAGCAGTTTAAAGGGGACCACAGGCCTTCCCAAAACCCCACCCTGCACAAGTAGGGCTTTCTTGCGAAATCTGATGCCAACTTTTCTTCCACCAATGTATATTTCCTACTTTTTTTTTTATAAATTACAGTTATATTTTATATAGTTTTAACTATATAGTTATATTTTATATTTATATTTATAAATATAGTAAATTATAGTAAGTATAATAGGATACCAGGGTTTCATCTATGTTTACAATATATATAATGTCTGCATTGTATTCTTTCCTTTCCCCATTGGCTCATCACCTTACAGGCTCTCTTATAGCCCTTTACTCTCCCCACAATGCCTATCGCCCTACATTTAATCATTTTTACCTTCAGTTCTTTGCTCCTTATGAAGCAGATAATTATCCTCCCTCAAGCCAGTTTCCAGCCAGCTTCCAAAGTAAAACACTAGACTCTCACCCTGAGAAGAAAACAATACTCTGTTTCTATTAATCTGCTCCCAGCGGCCTACTTCCTCATCTTCTTTCACTTTTTACCAGTGCTTGCTACCATACTCAGTGTCTGAGAAACCTCCACTCAAAGACAATTCCTGATATAGAACTGCTGGGAATCCTTTGCAGCCTCCAGGTGGCCAAATCACAACCCAACATCCAGACTCAACACCCTCCCCACAACTATTTCTAAAGACATAAAAGGGACATGTGTATGTCCTTTGTATATATTATATGTATTCTCTTAACATTTATAACTCTTTGTGAATATCCTCTCATATAGTGACAATCTTGCCCACTGATTTTTGTTGCTGTTGTCCCCCCTCCCGCTTTGGTATCTGTTCAATAAGGAATTCTGGTAGAAGAGTCTCTCTGTATAGAATTCATAATAGAACCAAGTTACAGGGAATGTTGGACTTGTTCCCTTGACCTCCAGATGTATCAATAATACCCGTGGCACTGTTCCTCTTTTGCACAGGCACATTAAATGGGAAAATGTTACATTATGCAAACAAGTTCTTATCTAATAGAGATGGGAACACAAATTTTGTAATGCAGTTAGGCCTTGTACCCTGAACATTGGCATAATAACTTGGCTCAGGCCTCAGAAGAATTGGCATTGCCTATACACCCCTGAACCATGGATACCATCTATGGAAATAACCATAATTGTCTATAACACTACCAGGAATTACTAAGGAAGACCCTACCAATGCTCTGACATTGATTTATTTCAAAGAGTGTTCTCTTAACTCCCAGAAGTTAGCAAGAGTAACAACCTGCTTCAGGACAGGTCTCTCTGCATCTACTTCATCTCTAGGTGAAACTAGAGGACACTTCATCTCAGCTTGACTTCGAAGAAGGAAATGCGAAGAAACCAGACTCTTTAACTACAGGAACCTGACACCAACAACAGCTAATGTGCGGAAAAAGTTTCACCAGGACCACGGAGAATGACTCAGGGGTTGGGCAGCCTGCTATGCCTGGAGCCCAGAGTCAGTCTTATGCCAGCAAACTTCAGGAGTGACGCCTCCTTGTAATTAGGTCAAGGCTTTTTTTCCATTTTCCCCATATTTTGCTGGGCCTATCAGGGGTCCTCAAACTTTTTAAACAGGGGGCCAGTTCACTGTCCTTCAGACTGTTGGAGGGCCAGATTATAGTAAAAACAAAAATTATGAACAAATTTCTATGCACACTGCATATATCTTATTTAGAAGTGAAGAAACAAAATGGGAATAAATACAATATGTGGCCCACGGGCCGTAGTTTGAAGACCCCTATATGCAAACAATGGCGATTGCCACTCTCACACCGTTACTACTGTATTTTTTTTTTAAACAACTTATTCTTTAAGAAAGGAAGAAACAGCTCACTAAACTTTACAAAAGTAACTTTAAGGGTCGGAGAGATAGCATGTAGGTAAGGCATTTGCCTTGCATGCAGAAGGACAGTGGTTCGAATCCTGGCATCCCATATGGTCCCCTGAGCCTGCCAGGAGCCATTTCTGAGTGTAGAGCCAGTAGTAACCCCTGGGTACTGCTGGGTGTGACCCAAAAACAAACAAACAAACAAAAAGTAACTGTAGTAAAATGCCTGTCTCAAACACTGGCATTGAATGGGAAGGAGGGAGGGGTGCATTGGTGGTGGGAATGTTGCACTGGAAAGAGGGGGTGTTTTGTTTATGACTGAAACCCAACTACAATCATGTTTGTAATCATTGTGCTTAAATAAAGAATTTATATTAGAAAAAAATTATAAAATACATATAATGTTTAAATGGCTGTCTAGTGATTGTGCTGACACATAATATTTAACCCTATGGCTAAAAAACATGTCGTGCTTGACCTACCCAAGTTCCTGCTATTGTTAACTTTTGATTAAATGTGAGGCAGACTCCAAACTGAGCTGTCAATTCTGACAGCTCTTGAATGTGTTTAATCTCTGAATATCCACTCTTGGCTGACTCCTCACTCCCATCCTCCTACCAAGTAACCCTGAAGCCCATCTCAGTGCTGCCTGACTCAGCTGATTTGCAGCATTCTGGAAATATCTCAGTAATGATATTTTGACAGTTGTTTCTTATAGGTTTCTTTCTGGCTCTCTGAAACCACTATGCTGTTCCAGTTAAATTTTCCCCAAATATATATTGTTGCCTGTTGACTTTTATTGAGGATAATTTCTATCTTCATTTATTTTAAGACTCTTCTGTTAAATGGACAGGTTTTGTAACTCATCTTCCAGCTCACTGATTCTGTCCTTAGCAGCTTTTACTCTGCTGATGAGGCATTCCAGAGAAAATAAGGCTGCAAAGAGTGCAGAGGGCTCTTCTACATTGTATTTTTGGGCTTCTGGGTTATATTCCAAGAAGTGGACTACTGGGTCATAGGGAAGCTCAATTTCTAATTTTCTGAGGAATATCTGTATTGTTTTCCAAAAGGGCTGGACCAGCCAACATCCCCACCAGTTGTGAATGAAAGTCCCTTTCTTCCAGCATCCATGACAGCACTGGTTGCTTTTGTTCTTTTTGATGTGTGCCAGTCTCCATGGTGTGAGATAATATCTCATTGTTGTTTCTATTTGCACCTCATTGATGACGAATGTGTCTTTTGAACATCTGTATTTCCTTATGAAGGAAATATTTGTTTATATCTTTTCCCATTTTTAGATACTGTTAGATTATTTTCTTGTTAAACTTTGCCAGGGCCGTTTATAAGAGAGATATTTTTAGAACTTTATTTATTCATGTACTGATTAATTGATTGTTTTTTTTTTTTTTGTCACAGCCAGCAGTGTTCCAGGGTTACTCCTGCTCTGCACTCAGAAATTGCCCTTGGCATGCTAGGCGACCATAAAGGATGCAGGGAATTGAACCAGGTCCCTCTGGATCGACTACATGCAAGGCAAATGCCCTACTACTGTGCTATCTCTCCTGCTTAAGAAAAATATTTTTGTTTTGGACATTAGTGCCATTTTTTTGGTAAAAGTTTGGTCTGTTTGTGAGGTATATTTTGCCTTAAAGGACCCTCTTAAGTTCTTCTTTTAAGTTGGCTTGTTGCAATGTTCCTTAGCTCTTGAAACTGTGTATCCTTCTTTCAAACCTGAAGGAGTCTGGTGGATGAAGGTACTGTATTCTCCAGTGTAAAAGACGACCCCCTACTTTTCCTGTTAAAATATAGTGTTTGGGGCTGGAGAGATAGCATGGAGGTAGGGTGTTTGCCTTGCATGCAGAAGGACGGTGGTTCAAATTCAGGCATCCCATATAGTCCCCGAGCCTGCCAGGAGCAATTTCTGAGCATAGAGCCAGGAGTAACCCTGAGAGCTGCCGGGTGTGACCCCCCCAAAAATATAAATAAATAATATAAAATAAAATAATAAAATATAGGGTTTGAGTATCGGAAAGCCGCATACCAGTTATGACACCCAGACGCTGGATAGGATGCAGCACTCAATAACTCAGCTCCTCTGTATGCCCTGAAAGATTAATCAGAACAAGCAGAGGACTGAGTGATGATGCCTGGCAGCTGGAATGGGTGCAGAGATAAGAGGGGGAGGATCACTTGTCCCTGAAGCTGGAGTGAGTTTCAGCATGCTGTATATCTGCATATAAGATGACCCCTGACATTTTTTTAATATTTTAGTTAGACACCTTGGTTAAAAACATAATTGTGGTTCGGTTTCTTTTTTTTTTTGTTTTGTTTTTTTGTTTTTTGTTTTTTGGGCCACACCCGGCTGTGCTCAGGGGTTACTCCTGGCTGTCTGCTCAGAAATAGCTCCTGGCAGGCACGGGGGACCATATGGGACACCGGGATTCGAACCAACCACCTTTGGTCCTGGATCAACTGCTTGCAAGGCAAACACCACTGTGCTATCTCTCCGGACCCCATGGTTTGGTTTCAGTCATGTAAAGAACACCCCCATCACCAGTGCAATATTCCCATCACCAATGTCCCAAATATCCCTCCTCCCCACTCCACCCCCACCTGTACTCTAGACAAGCTTTCTATTTTCCTCATATATTCTCATTGTTAGGATAGTTCTCAATGTAGTTATTTCTCTAACTAAACTCACCACTCTTTGCGGTGAGGTTCATGTCGTGAGCTAGAACTTCCAGCTCTCCTCTTTCTGTTTCTGAAAATTATTGCAAGAGTGTCTTTCATTTTTCTTAAAACCCATAGATGAGTGAGACCATTCTGTGTCTTTCTCTCAGCATAGGAGATTCCATTTACATCCATGTATAGGAAAATTTTATGACTTTGTCTCTCCTGATGGTTGCATAATATTCCATTGTATATATGTACCATAGTTTCTTTAGCCTTCATCTGTTGAGAGGCATCTTCGTTGTTACAGAGTCTTGCTATGGTAAATAGTGCTGCAATGAATATAGGTGTAAGGAAGGGATTTTTGTATTGTATTTTTGTGTTCCTAGGTTAATTCCTAGGAGTGGTATAACTATATCATATGGGAGCTCGATTTCCAGTTTTTGTAGGAATCTCCATATAGCTTTCCAGAAAGGTTGGACTAGGCGGCATTCTCACCAGCAGTGGATAAGAGTTCCTTTCTCTCCACATCCCCGCCAACACTGCTTGTTCTCATTCTTTGTGATGTGTGCCAATCTCTGTGGAGTGAGGTAGTACCTCATAGTTCTTTTGATTTGCATCTCCCTGATGATTAGTAACGCGAAGCATTTTTTTCATGTGCCTTTTTGGCCATTTGTATTTCTTTTTTGTCAAATTTCGACCCCTGACTTTTAAGAAATTTTCATGGCCTAAAAAGTCACCTTATAACCAGAAAAATATGGTATTTTTGTGTGATGTATTGATAAAAGTATTTTTGGTTACATTTTATTGAGTTTATTTGCTGTATCTATCCCACCACTGCCTTGATGCCTGTAGTGTTGTTTTTCATACTTAAGCTGTTAATCTTAAGGATACTTATTTCCTTTATTAAACTTGCTACCCTCTGTACTCTATCTATATCTGTAGTTTTCATCATTGTTACTAGAATATTCCTTGGGGTATTTCATTTGGATCTCTTTTAGCTGGTACTCTGGTATTCCAGGATGTTGGCACATGCCCTCTACAGCTCTGCGAACTCTCATCAATGATGTATTCAACTGTTGCTGTTTCATAGGTACGTTCCTTAAGATTTTCTGTGACCCCATAATTCTTATTTTGTTTCCTTTTAATTTATTCCAAATTTCTATTGTCATTTTTATTAATTTGTGTGCTTGTTTTATCTACTGTTTATCTTTAATTTAATTTTATTGAAAACATTCTGATTTAAAAAATACTTCATAGTTGTGTTTTAGACATATAAAGATTCAGGCCCAATCCCCTCATTTCCCTCAATCAGTGTTCCAAGTGCATTCCATAATACCACCCCTCCTTGCCAACCTACCAGTATAACAGTCCTATTTTAAGTTTTGATTGTTAAAGTTAGAGTCTCTTGATTCTATTGTTGTTAAATTTGGCTTGAATTTTTAGTTTTGTCCTTTTTTTAACTCCACTAATGTATGTGAAACCACGTGGCCTCTGGTCCCCATCCTTTAATATTTGTATTTATCTTTCTCCACTCTGTTTCCTCCCTTCTCCTTACTATACTCAGTTCAAGAATGTTAAAGACAAATCCCCCTTAGGCCATTTCATTTCTTCATGCAGTTATTTTGAGGCTTTTCTTTCCCCATCTATGTTGTTGTCTGGTGTCTTTGCACTTCATCTTTAAGCTCACTGATTCTGTCCTCAGTAGCTCTTACTCTTTTGGTAAGGTCCTCCAATGCATTTTGCAATTTTATGAATAAGTTTTATAGTTCAGACATTTCAATTTGTAATTTTCTCATGTTTTATCCCCTATAATCCTGTGTTTCATTGGTATTCCATTTCATTGCTTTTTTGAGTTCATTGAACAGCCTAAGCAAGTCCCCTCTGAACTTCACTCAGGGGTGCCCTAGCTTCCATCAGATCTGCTGGCCCCAAGTCTTTTTGTAGCAGTGGCTGCACTCACCATGGCTGATACCAAAGCTTTCCTTGTCCGTGGTAAGCCTGATTCCATTTGTTGATTCAGCTGCTTTTAAAGTAGCCAGTGGTTGTGCTCCCTCAGATCTCTTCTCACTTCAGATTAGCCTGTTTTCTAATAGATCTATCTGCCATTGGGGGGGGGGCAAGCAATAAGAAACAATCATAATTCAATAAAAAGAAAAATTAATTAAATGAAGACTTTGGGGCCGGTGAGGTGGCACTAGAGATAAGGTGTCTGCCTTGCAAGTGCTAGCCAAGGAAGGACCATGGTTTAATTTCCCAACGTCCCATATGGTCCCCCCAAGCCAGGGGCGATTTCTGAGTGCATAGCCAGGAGTAAGCCCTGAGCATCAAATGGGTGTGGCCCGAAAAACCAAAAAATAAATAAATAAAATAAAATAAAATGAAGACTTTGAAAATTTTTTCTCATATAAGGTTTACATTCGATTTCTGAATATTATACTCAGAATATTTATTTAGGCATATTTAGGATATTCAGGTGGCCAATATTCAGCTTACTGCTTACTTCAGAATTATGAACCAGGTGAAGCAAGTATATGGAAGAAAAATTTTCTGCTTGATTCCAATGTATCATGTTTAGATAGTACATGTTAGTAAATCATTTATATAATAGTAAGTCATTAGTGGCAGCAAGGATATTAGTGATTACATGAGAAACAGAGCATAAATGATTTCTAATGTAATAGAAAGTTTGATTTGATCATTATTTCCATTCCTTGTGAAGATTGTGGCAGAGTAGGGATAGAGGAGTGATTAAGAGATCTGAGAAAATTTAGAAGATACTGGACATATTTGTTGGAGGCCCTTTAACTAGAGAGCAATATGGAGTCTCTGATGCCTGAGAAGACAAAAAGCCTGTGTACGTGACAGGTTACTGGTGGCGCTTTCCCCATGAACCTAAAAAGAAAAAGCTGGCCATAAAAAGAGCCATTACCAGAGGTAAATGAATAAAGAACAAACATGCTATGTAAAGGCTACAAGTTAAGATTAGATCTGTAGCACTGTTAACAGAACAGAGCACCCCAGGATCACTTATAGTAAATGTATTATAACAGGACTACTTCTAGTAAATGTATAACTCACTAAAAAAAGCCTTGACATACTTGATGTATGGGAATGTTAGGGTGGAAAATTACTGAACTACCCCTTCCCCTCTTTTGTCTGAAAACGTGCTCATGCTTGCTATAAAAACTAGCTCCCTTTTAATAAACTTTAACTCTTGATCGAATTTTCATCTTGAGTCCATCAATTTTCCCAGCCCTCTTTTATTTTCCAGGTCAACTCCTCTTCGTAACTCACGAATAACTTCGTGACCCTCATCCACCCTGCGGGCTGGGGTCCCCGGGGGTCGTACATATTCATTATCTGATTTATAGTGAAGAGTTTTCAGATGTGCAATGTAAGCACTGATCAAAATGTTGCTAGTCCATAGCTTTTGTTTTTACTTTATTCCAATTGTTTTTCAGCTAGGTTGTCAAAAACAAAATCCAATAATTCAGAAGCAGTTGCACATATGAATCCAAGTTCTTTTACAGAGGCCAATCCCACTTGTGTTCCCAGTGAATTCTGACTCTGTGTCTGTCTTCTGCTTTTTTCTCTGAGTTTTTTGCACCTTACCTGCCCATGTCCATCTGTACATAACAACCCTTGTTTATAATTGGATTATTACTATATATTTTTGGCTTGAGCCACTACAATATTATTTCAATTATAGTTCTTCAAAAAAATCAAAGCTATTTTACAATTTTGTGAATCTTAAATGGGACTGCAATTGTCCTCAGAAATACTTTATCTGTGTGTGAGATTTCACTTAACATTCCGTTCTGAAAAATTTGCTTAACATAACCAAACACTTTCAAGGGTAATTAGAAGTTACCTAATACCTGAATTAAGCGCTAGATATAGAAGTTCTTGTTCCTAGTTAATGATCAGAGAAAGATGTGGATTAGATAAAATTACATCATCAATAGAGGGACTAGCTGAGAATTAAAACTCTTCTCCAGCTAGTAGGGATGAGGAATTCTGTGTGATCCAAATCATGGAGCTAAGTGTCTTCCTCCTTTTGACTGTCTTCACAGGTCTTTTGCTTCTATTGACAAGAGACCACCCAAAGACACATGGATGCCTCCCTCCTGGACCCCGTCCCCTGCCTTTCTTGGGGAACCTTCTGCAGATAAACAGAAACAGCTTGTTGAAATCCTTCCTGAAGGTGAGAAATAGAAGAATGGAATATGAAAGTGGGGCTGATTCTTAGTTCCTGAGGATTTATTGGATGGATTGAGACTTTTCTCAATGTGCACTGCTGATTAAGCACAGTACTGATTAAGTGCCATAAACATAAAGTTAGAGGGTGGCAGAACAAAGAGTTTTAGGAGACCCTGCTATGTTGGGAATAAGGGTGCAATGTGAGTCAGAGGAAGGTGAGAAGTGTGTGAGAGAGAACTATGCATATAAAATTTTACATTGTTCTGCCACCCCGTTTGTTGAGTGCTTGATACTATAAGCATGAGGGGGGAAAAATTTCAGTCCCTAAGTAAGAGGTATCATCAATACCACAGAAAAACAGGTATTAGCAACAGAGGGCATTTGGCCTATTGAAATATTAACAGGGAATTACTTCAAGTCTAATAAAGTCCGCTTTTCCAACATGTCAGTCTATCTCATTTTCTATCTTTAGAATACAAAATAGATTGAAGTTTATCCAGTATTTGTTCTCCCTTTATTTTACTTAATCTGATATCCACCAATAACTGCCACATTGCTACCCACTCTGATTCCATTATTTCTTACTGTTGTGTTTTACAAACATACCCCACCTTCTTTATCCATTAATCTATCATCGAATTGATAATCCATCTCCATATTCTGAATATACTTATGCACCACAGTGAATATAAAATGCATATATTTTTTTAGTTAATACTTTTGTGTTTGGAGTAAAAATGCCAAAAGTAGCATTTTGGGTATTATTATTATAAATATTGTTATTCTTTTTTGGAGAAGTGTCCAGAACTGTCTTCCACAGAGATGAATCAGATGACATTCCTCTATCACTGTTCCACAAAAAGAATGCTACCAGTACTCTTTATTTTTAAATATAAATTCTTTATTTAAGCACCATGATTACAAACATGAGTGTAGTTGGGTTTCAGTCATAAACAGAACACCGCTCTTCACCAGTGCAACATTCCCATCACCAATGCCCCCCCTTCCCATCCCATGCTTGTGTTCAAGACAGGCATTTTAATAGTTTTTTAAAGTTGAGTAAGCTTTTTTTTCCTTTCTTTCTTAGAAAAAATACAGTAGTAATGGTGTGAGAGTGGCAATTGCCATTGTTTGCATAGGCCCAGCAAAATACGGGGAAATGGAAAAGAAAATTCTTGGCCTAATTACAAGGAGGCCTCACCCCTGGTTTTCTGGCACAAGACCGACTCTTGGCTCCAGGCATAGCAGGCTGCCCAACCCCTGAGTCATTCTCTGTGGTCCCAGTGAAACTTTTTAGCACATTAGTTGTTGTTGGTGTCAAGTTTCTGTGCATTTCCTTCTTCGAAGTCAGGCTGATATGGAGCTTCCTCTAGTTTCACCTCACCATTAGATGTGGAGAGATCTGAGCTGAAGCAGGTTGTTGCTGTTGCTAAGTTCTGGGTGATAAGAGAGCACTCTTTGGAGTAAGTCAGTGCCAGATCAGGGGTAGTGTCTTCCCTCATAGAGGTTTGCTTCCTAATGTTATAAACAATTGTGGTTGTTTCCATAGATGGTATCCATGGTTCAGGGGTGTATTGGGCAATGCCCATTCTTCTGAGGCCTGAGCCAAGGCATTATGTCAATGTTCAGGGTATAATGCCTACCTGCATTTTAAAATTTGTATTCCTATTTCTATTAGATGAGAACTTGTTTGCATATGTAATATTTTCTCATTTTAATGTTCCTATGCAAAAGAGGAACAATTCTACAGGGCATTATTGGTACATTTGGGGGCCAAGGGAATAAGTCCAACATTCTCGTAACTTGGTTCTAACATGAATTTTAAACAGAGAGACTCTTCTACCAGAATTCCTTATTGAACAGATACCAAGGGGGAGGGGAACCATTGGGAAAAATTGTTGCTATGTAAGAGGGTATTCAATAAGAGTTATAGATGTTAAGGGAATACATCTAATATATACAAAAGAGATACACATGCCCCTTTTACATCTTTAGAAATAGTCGGGGGAAGGGTGTTGAATCCAGGACACCACTTGGGTCTGTGATTTGGCTATCTGGAGTCTGCAAATGAATCCCAACAGTCCCATATCAGGAAATGTCTTTAAGTGGGGGCTTCTCAGAAACAGAGTTTGGTAGCAAACACAGGTACAAAATGAAGGAAGATGGAGGATAGGAGGCTGCTGAGAATAGATTAATAGGAAGGGAGTATTGTTTTTTTCTCAGGCTGAGAGTCTATTTTTTCACTTAGAAAGCTGGTTTGCAGTTGGCTTGAGTGAGGATAATGATCTGCTTCATGAGGAGCCAAGAACTGAGGGTAAAAATGGTTAAATGTGGAGTAATAGGCAGTGGGGGTGAGAGTAAAGGACTAGTAATGATCCTGTAAGGTGATGAGCAAATAGGGGAAGGAAAGTATACAGCATAGACATTCTGTATATTTTAAACATAGATAAAACCCTATGATATCTTATTAAACTATCCATACTATACACACGGGGGTGCTAGCACCTACGTGGTTTGAGAAAGGACACTGTTGGGAAAGAAAGTTGCCAGCGACTATCCCAAGACAACCCTACTGGTGCAGGGTGGGGGTTGGGGAAAGCATGGGTTTCCCTTTAAACTCCTTCCTGGTAACCACCTCAATGACCCCTTTGGCAGGGATCCAGGGATAGCCCTTGAGTCTGGGAAGGAGAAGGAAGGTTGTTGGGTGGAAGGAGTCGAGCCCCACAGTCTCCTCTAAGCTTGACAAAAGGGCCTTCGCCTGGAGCCTTACAATTTCCCATGCTGGCCAAGGCACATTATTCTTAATAGATGCTGCTTATGTCATGTGATAACTCATTGTTGTTATCTTTTGCATCATAATAAATGATGATGAACATTTTTTCACATCAGGATACTGATTCTTTGGGGTCAATTTATTTTTGGTCATTCCAGAATGTGATCAGGACTCCATCCTGGTTCTATGCCTAGGTATTATTCATTGGGGATCTCCAAATATCTTATTGCGTACCTTGAAATGATGCCAGTTAAGACACTTGAAGGCAATCACTTTCTTCACTGTATTCTTCTATCTTTAGAGCCTTTTTCATTTAGCTGAAGGCACCAGTTCTAGGATGGGTTGGGTTATAGATGAATTTATTATTTGCTGTGTTTGGGGAAACAAAAAGACATCCTTCAGAGAATACTTCACTTATTTTTTTTATCTAATAACTGTTGTGAGCAGAGAGGTACACATTGAGTAAACAAGGTTGTGGATATGCTTAACAGATACGAGAAAAATATGGAGATGTGTTCACTCTGTACTTGGGACCAAGACGTGTGGTCATACTATGTGGGACAGAGACCATCCGGGAGGCTCTGGTGGACCAAGGTGATGCCTTCTTTGGCCGGAGCAACATTGCTGTAATGGATCCTGTTCACCAGGAATATGGTAAGAACCTTAAAGTTATCCTGAGAGATGGGATTAAGGATTAAGGGTAGAGGATTTGAATTAGCCATGAGGTGTAAGTGGATTCAAGTGCTCTTTCCCTGACTTCTGCAACTCACAGGCAGCAACTTTAGTAATTACGCACGTTGGAAGAATACACGAAAATTTGTTCTGGCCACCATGAGAGATTTTGGAATGGGAATGCAGAGTACTGAGAAGAGAATTCAAGAGGAGGCTCAGTGTCTGGTGGAGGAGCTGCGCAAAACTAATGGTGAGCACAGTAGTTGGGGAAGAGAGAGAGGAATTGAGAGTCAGAGAAAGACACAGTGTACAGGGAGAAAGAGAGAAAGAAAGAGACAAATGGGTGGACTCTGGAGATAAATATAGGGTTTAATATAGTCAGAAAAATGGTGCTAAAGGGAGAAATTAACAGGGTGCATTGAGCAAGATGGATCTTGTGGTGTGATAGAAAGTGATCACAGATAAATAAGCATCAGTGTAAGGACTCTACTTACTCTTCTCAGCAGGCAATTGTGATTAATCAAGTTTATTTAAATTACAAGATATTTTAGTCAAAGACCAGAACTTACACAATAGTTCTTAATATTTTTGTTTTTGCCACTCCATATTCCAACGCAATCCTTTCACCAATGTGAAGTTGTCTCCATAACTAGTCTTGATTTCCACTCATGTCCAAGCTTGCCTCTTTAGCTGGCACTAAATAATATATTGTATATTGCTTGTTTTCCAACTAGCAGTATAATACATCTAAAGAAAATTTGTTGAAATTTTTGTATCTGCCAATGAAATCATGTTTGAGTCATTGTCAGAAGGTTTACTAAGCTTTTAGTTGGTACTTGGTCTTCTGGTTATTTTCTTTGCTTCTGAACATAAGATGACTTTGAATTCATATTAACAAGTAAATTCATGTGTCCAACTGGGATATCAGTAAGAAAACATTTGGTATTGTCATATAGACATATTTGTAACTGTGTACCCTAGGAATTCTAAGCTCTCTATGTGATATTATTCTGCATGCTGGTGTTGGTTGCAGCTGTATTAGCTTTATAAACCTAGGACTAACAACATCTGTCTTCCTGAGATTGCACATTTTAAGCTACAAATATTCTTTGCTATAAATATTCAAGTCTAATATACCAATCTTTTGAGAGCATAGTGAGTCTAGGTAGCTGGTTGAATGTGATATGAGAACAGTTGATGTGGCCCTAATCATAGTTTTTATTATTAAGAGACAGGAATAGGACTTCCTGGAAAGCAAATGAAGGAGGTATTGAAAGATCAGAAACAAATAGTACATTTTCATTAAAAGGATAAAGGGCAGTGAGGAGAATGGTAAGGAGGAAAGACCTGAAAGCAGCTCTTGCAGGTGGTTTTGGTTTCTCTAAAGAGTTATGAAGACAGAGGTGACAGACTGTCTCTGAGGAGATTGGAGAACATGAGTGATAGTGTGGGAGAAATGGTTGAGACTTAGACACAGACATCAGAGGAACAGCAAAAGAGGGAATGAGAAGGAGAAAGAGCAGAGTAGGAAGAACAAAGACTAATGCATGTGTGAGATCAAGAGAGAGAGTCGAAGGACTGTGAGAGACAGAGATAGAGAAAATATTAAGGATACTTGCTGAAATGAGCAGCAAGACTCTGAAGAAGACAGAGAAAAGGGACAGGGACAGCAGCAAAGAAGATGTACCCACTTGTGTTTATATGTCCACAGCAGCCCTCTCCTCCCATCGAGTCAAATAGTGCAGACATCAGCCAACAACTGCAAATTTGTTCTCTGAAGAAATGAGTTCAGAAGTAGAGAGAGAAAGATAGGTGATATTTCATTAACGTAAAAAAAACATTTTAAACAAATATACAAGAAGCTGACATATTAAACAATGATTCAAGGACTTTAGGGCACCATTAGATCTTGCCTCTCCCTGCTGTAAAGGCAGAGCCTGGACTCCCCTATTCCAATACAGTTTTTAGTTATGTCAATATCTGAACCTAAAGCCTTGTGCTGAGAAGCAGTATAACTGCTCATTCTCCTCCATGGCTAGAGTATAGAGAGAGCTTTGTGTATGTATCTTGGAAATGTGTACAGCAGCAGACCTTCTCCTTCTTTGCAGCAGCCCTGAAAATGAAAGGGGTAGATTGATGATGGTTACTGCAATAAACAAGTGACAGAAAATATTAGTTAGTTATGTATGTTCCCTGTCATTTTCTTTTGTATCTTATTCTAAGCATCATAATGGCAAAGCATTGAGACAAAGCATTCTACCATTCTTATGTGGGCAACCTCTGGTCATTGATGCGTGTCCAATAACCTCTATCCTTTTCCCCAGGAAGTCTCCAGGATCCTACTTTTTTGTTCCAATCCGTCAGTGCCAACATCATCTGCTCCTTTATATTTGGAAAACGTTTCTCTTACCAAGATCCTGAATTCCTCCGACTTTTGGGATTAATATTACATATATTTGAAGACATGTGCTCCTTCTCCAGCCAGGTCAGTGTAATGTAAGATGATGGGAATAAGATTAACAGCCAGGGGTGGAGATGGTTGTAAACTATTTTAGGGTATAGCAATTCAGCTCAGACATGAAAGAGAGCAGACACACCAGGTATGTATCTAGGACCATTAACATAATTAAGAGATGGTAGAAATATTGGAGATCAAGAGAAAGGAAGGGCTGTTTGATGGGATTTAGAAGTAATCAAAGAATCAAATTGATTAAGAAGTAATAAGGGGATATTTTCTTACACAAGGCAATGGCATAGGAAAAAACATAAAATACCACCTACTTAGATTGAAAGAGAAGGAAAATCATAGCCTTAGCATTTTCAATTTTTGATACAAAAAAAGAAGCTGACAAAGCAACTCCAGTCTGGACTGAAACACTTCTCTGCATCAATTTTTACAAGAGGAGTCACCATTTTCTTTGGTGGTGACATCATTGTCACAAATCTTCAGTTTAAAAATTGATTCTCAGGCCGGAGAGATAGCATGGAGGTAAGGTATTTGCCTTTCATGCAGAAGAACAGTGGTTAGAATCCCGGCATCCCATATGGTTCCCTGTGCCTGCCAGGAGTGATTTCTGAGCATAGAGCCAGGAATAACCCCTGAGCACTGCCGGGTGTGACCCAAAAACAAAACAAAACAAAACAAAAAAATTGATTCTCATTGTGCGGATGTCAACTTGTATGCCATCATGATCCTACACTGTTGCTGTCCGTTACCACCCATTCTACTTTGTGGCTGTGCACTTTACTTAATCAATGAATCCCAGCACAACCTAAAACTCCTAAAACTCCATGTGACATGCGTGACAATGGGGAAACGATGCATGTCTCCTCCATGCTTAGAGAATGAATATGGCTTTTCTGAAGACCAGAAAATGCCACCACATGTGTAGCCTCTCACATAAGGAATTTACAGAAGCAATATGGAGGATACTCAGAGAAGTCAAAGAAAGTATAGAACACTATATGAACCACAAATAAGGATCAAGAGGATATAAAAATACAAATGGATAAAAAGATAAAAATAGAAATAAAAATGGAAATGCCCTTTTATTTCAAACTGAAATAACAGGACAGAAAACTCGGTAGGAGAGAAGAAAACTTCACTGGAAAGCCTCTCAGCAGCTGAGGACAGAATTAGTGAGCTGGAAAATATTATGCATAGCAATTCCATACAACAGAAGAGATTTGAACAAAGCCTTAAAACAAAAGATCATACTATGGGGAAAATCCTCAACAATGTGAACAAATGAAAATAGAAGTCTTTAATTACTCAACAGAAACAGCATAAGTTTCAATGGATTGCAGAGACTACAAAGATAATGCCCATGAAGAATCAAAGTCATTTTTGCAGGGAAACACCCACAACAAAAGACTGGATGAAACCAAATAGTGCATGTGCAAAGAGTACTAGCTTAAAGAGATCTGAAGAAAGCACCCCAAAGCATACCTTAGTCAAAATAAGAAATCTCACAAATAGGGATAGAATATTGAAAGTAACAAGATCAAGAAGGAAATTTACATTCAAAAAGCATCTTTAAAATTTACAGCATACCTGTGACAAGAAACTCTCAGGGCTCAAAGGCAGTGGTGGATATAATGACAAAACTCAAACCTTTCCAGAGATCTTACTAGCAATTCATTTCAGGTTCTTCCAGAAAATTGAAGAAACAGAAACACTTCCAAATAATTTTTATTAAGTTAATATCACAGTAATACCAAAAGCAAAGAAACATGCTGGAAAAAAAAAAGAAAAAAGAAAACTGCAGAACAAGGTCCCTGATGGATGCAAAGATTCTTTTTTTTTGCACAACTGTTTATATTTCTTTTATTTCTTAATAGCATTTTCAGAAATACATCATTGCTTATTTTTCTTTTTTTAAATATAATTTTTATTTTAATCATAGTGGCCTACATATCATTGACAATGATTAATGATATTAACATAAAATCAGGGAAATTCCCATCACCAAATTGTCCTCCCTTCACCTCCATTCCCGTCCTACCTCTCATATCCTCCTCCCTCACCTCTGGGGCTGCCAGAATAAGTGGTCCCTTCTGTGCCTAGCTAACTACTTAGTGGTCCTACACCTGTTTGGTCTTGGTACCTCGCTTATTCCCCTCTCTAGTTGGGAGGCGGGACTAGATAGTTCAAGTTATGTGGTTTTGTTTGAAGAAGAGAAAAGTAGTAAACTGGGGACAAAATCAAATATGCCAAAAATGGGCAGAATCCTTCTGGAAGTTCTCATCCTATTTTGAGAGATGAAGGGGATAAAGGAGGTGGAACATCACAACAGTACAAAAAGAAGTGCCAAATAAAACATCCAGTGAACACTCCAACAATAAAGATAAGCACCACATAAAGGCCATGGTCTTGTGATAAAAAAACATGGCAGAGCACATAAAGGAAGAAAAGAAAAGAAGGGAAAAATAAATATTAATGGAGACAACAACTTCAATAACCACATAAAAACAAGTAAATCAGCAAAAAACTAAATAAATAAAAAAATTGTGCTTTTTGCCTTTTTTTTTTTCTTTTTTCTTCCCTCCTGCACAGGCACAGTAAATATTGGGGTCATTCAAAAAGGAATTCCCTTGGCCTAAGAGAAACAGGGTTTCTCAGCCCTTGAAGTATATTGTCACATGATTAACTATAGACTCCTTTCAGGTTCATTTATTCTCTCCTTGGTGCTTTTGTGGTGTATGGAAGATTTCTGCTCTGTCCTGGGTGATAAAATCAGACCTCTGTATCTAGAGATCTCGGTATCTGCACAGGTCAGGGAGTGGAATTTACGATGAAGTTTTTCTTTGTGGTTCTAGAAATTTTGTTCCCTCCATGTCATTTTAATCCGTTTTCTATGGTTGGTGATCTTGGTCTTTGCGCTGATCCTAGGACAGGGCCTGGAATAGCATCTTTCGTTATGTTTCCAGAAGACCCATTCTATTGCAATTGTCTCAGACAGACCTCTGGAACTAAAGACCGTGGTTGTTGTGCAGGTCGTAGTTCAAATCCTAGACTAGGGCTTTTTTATTGGTCCCAGGATATATACAGTCCGGTCATGGTTCTAGCAGCCAGTCATCTGTAAATCGCGATCTTGGCATTTGGACAGACCAAAGGGTGACAAGTCTTCTGATTTTGTCTTATTGTTAGCTGGTGAGGTAGGATAACCTGCTCTTAGGTCAAGTTGTTCCCAATTTTCTCATTGTCAGGATATCATATTAGAGCTGGCACGTATTGATGTCCAAGCAGTATTAAGATGTTCCAGATGGTATTTGTTTTCTGTGGCTGTTGTGAAGAACTGTGTCATTTCTATGTCTGGGATCCAGTGTTCAAGGCTGGATGATTGGTGTCTAATCACCTGGGATCTAAGTTGGGTCCACGTGACATATTTTCAAAGTGGGAGATGCCCTGTATTGTAAATAAGTATGAATTATTATCTCTAGTAGATAAGAGCTCATTTTTATATGTAAGATTTCCCCCTTTTTTTAGTGTGCCTTTGCAGGGAGAAATGGTGCTACAATATATTGCCAGTGCATTTGAGGGTGGAAAGAGAAGAAAACAGAAATAGGTCACACACTCCAAAAAGATAAAAATAGAAATAAAAATATATGTGTGTGTATATATATATATATATATAAAGAAAAAAGATTTAAAAAATGAAATAAAAAAGTGGTTAAAGGAACAGAGTGATGCAGGAGACTACCTTACATTTGGGGAAAAGCAGGTAAAAAGGTGGTGTAATCAGCAGGGGAGTTGGTTGCCTTTTTTTGCAGGGGACAAGGTGTGGGTTTGACTGGTTGCCTCTTTGCTTGGGCGCTGGGTACTGGTTCGTTGAGGTAGGAGGTCAGTCTTGATGCCTAATGGGTTAAAAACTGAGGTTGAAGAGTCTTAATGAGGTAAGAAATCTGGGTGGAATTGAGGGGTGAAGGGATAGTCAGATTTCCAAAGGGGGGAAAGTATATGGAAGGGGCAGGAGAGAAGAAAAGAGAAGATCAGTTAAAAAGAAAAATACAAATAAAAAAAGAAAGTAGTGAGAAGAGAGGAGAAAAGAGCATGGGAATGCTAGTTTGCTTGACCGTGTTCAATGAGTAGGGTCTGTAGTATAAGTCTGTAGGTCCCAGTTGCTGCTTCAGTGGTCTGGCTGGTCATGTATTTTAGGTCCTAAAAGAAGGTATAACATAGAGATAAAGGATATGTTAATGAATTTTATCAGGACATTCTCATAGTGCAAGCTGGGTATGGTATCTCGTGTGAGTGAGCCTCGAGATGCCATCTTAGTTTGTCCACCCTTTGTATCCAAGAACGCTCTGGCCTGTTCCGGGAGCTCAGGGTTTCCTTGAATGGCCACCTTCCACCTGCTCCAGTTGGTGACCTCCTGCACTCCGATGCAAAGATTCTTAACAAAATCCTAGAAATAGGATCCAATGCCTCATTAAGAAGGTTACACCATGAACAAGTAGATATCATTCCAGAGATGCAAGATGGTTTAACATAAATAAAATCATTCAACATAATACACCCTGTCAACAAAAGAAAAAATAAAAACATGTAATAATTTCAATAGATGCAGAGAAAGCATCTGATAAAGCCCAACATTATTTATGATAAAAAGCATTCTCAACAAGATGGAAATGGAATATAGTCAAGATAATTTGCCAAAAGACCATGACAAATGTTATACTCAGTGAAGACAAACTAAAAGCCTTTCCTCTAAAATCTGGTACAAGGCAAGGCGTTTCATTATCAACACTCCAATTCAACATAGGACTAGAATACTTGCAAAGCTATCACACAAGAAAAAAATATCAAGGGCATACAGCTAGGAAAAAAAAGTCAAGCTCTCACTGTTTTTAGATGACATACTATAGTTAGAAAATTCTAAAGACTATAAAAACATCTAAAGCAATAGATTTGTATGGCAAATTGGCAGCTACAAAATTAAGAGTGTAAAATCATTGGTCTTGTTTTTTGTTTTTGTTTTGTTTTGGCACACCCAATGACGATCATGGGTTACTCCTGGATATGCACTCAGAAATCACTCCTGGCTTGGGGGACCATATGGGACACGGGGGGATCAAACTATGGTCCATCCTAGGCTAGCATGCACAAGGAAGACTCCTTACTGCTTGCGCCACCACTCAGGCCCCCAATCGTCTTATAAAAAATAATAATAAATAAATGGACATTTAAAAAATACCATTCACTATATTGTCAAAGAAGCTCAATTACCATACCTGTTTATATATATTGAGGGCTTACTTTTAGCTCTGGACTCGGGAATCACTTCTGGTGATCAGGGGAATATCTGGAGTCAACGTAGCTAAAGAAGTGAAGGCCTATACAAAGAAAACTACAAATTACTACTTCAAGAAATAAGAGTACAAAAGTAAATAGAGACAAATGCCCTGTTTATGTGTAAAAAGGATCCACTTCATTAAAATGGCAATACTCCCCAAGTATTGTTCAAATTTAATGCAATACATGACTTCTTCAAAGTAGTGAATCAAGCACTCCTGAAATTCATTTGAAGAAATATTGCCACAATTACTAAAGCAACTCTTAGGAAAAAGAAGATGGGAGGCATCACCTTTCCCAACGTAAAGTTATATTACAAACAATAATTATTAAAACATCATGTTATTCCAATAAAGACAGACCCTAAGAGTAATATAATAATAATTAATAATAATAATAAAGTAATAGTATAGATGTTAGGACAACTGGTTAGCCACAGGCAAAAAAATAACTCAGACCTCCATCTAACAGCATGCACAAAGGTCAAATTAAAATTTATTATAAACTTCATCAGACACAGAACCATAAAGTATGTAGAAGAACATATAGATAAAATCTCCGTGATATTAAGACTAAAGGGATTTAAAGGAGGAAACACCTCTGTCCAAAATGTGGGAGCAGAGATAAACAAATGGGACTATATGAAACCAAGAAACTTCTGCAACTCAAAGAAAACAGTGACTAAACTACAAAGGCCACCCATGGAATGGTAGAACTTATTCACCCAATACCCATCACAAAAGGGCCAAATATAAAAGATATACAAGGCAATGGCAGAAGTTAACAAGAAAAAAATTTAACCCCATCAAAATATAGGGAGAAGAAAGGCACAGACACTTACTCAAAGAAGAAATAAAAATAGGGGCCCAGAGAGATAGCACAGCGGTGTTTGCCTTGAAAGCAGCCGATCCAGGACCAAAGGTACTTGGTTCGAATCTCGGTGTCCCATATGGACCCCCGTGCCTGCCAGGAGTATTTCTGAGCAGACAGCCAGGAGTAACCCCTGAGCACAGCCGGGTGTGACCCAAAAACCAAAAAAATAAAAATAAAAATAGCCAAAACACAGATGACAAAATGCTCCACATCACTAAGCATCAGAGAGATGCATTTCAAAACAAAAATAAGGTAACCTCTCATGCCACAGAGACTGGCACACATCGCCAAAAAAGCAAGAACAGTCAGTGCTGGAGGGGTTGTGGGGAGAAAGAAACTCTCATTCACTGCTAGGAGGAATGGCATCTAGTTCAGCCTTCCTAGAAAACAATATGAATATTCCTCAAAAAAACTGAAAATTGAGCCACTATATGATCCAACTATACCACCCTTATGAATATTCCCTAGGAACATAAAAACATAACATAAAAATTCCCCTTGCACATTGATGTTTTTGCAGTTATTTACAATAGCCAGAATCTGGAAACAATACCGATGCCTGATAACAGGCGAGTGGCCAAAGAAACTGTAGTATATATACACAATGGAATTCTATGCATCTCTCAGGGGAAAAATGAAGTCATTAAATTTTCCTATTCATAGATGAGCATGGAAATTATGCTGAGTGAAATGAGTCAGATGAGATAGTGAGATAGATACATAAAAGACTCACTCATCAGTGGTATTTCAGAAAAAATAAAAGAAGTGTTGTAATAAAACCCAGAGATGATAGAGATGAAGGCTGGCAGGACCAGCCATAATATAAAGCTTACCACAAAAATAGGTGAGTACAGTTAGAGAAATAACTACAACAACTATCGTGACAATGATGGTGAATGAGAGAAATAGAATGCCTGTCCCGAAGACAGGCAAGGTGTGGAAATAGAGGTAGATGGGAGGCATTGGTGGTGGGAAAGTTTCACTGATAAAGGGGGGAGTAATTGTTATAACTTAAAACCCACTACAAACATCTATAACCATGGTGCTTAAATAGAGATATTTTAATAAAAGAAATAATAAGGTAATCCACATCTAGACTATTCAATGAGGTCTTTGACTATAAGAACAAAGAAGGAGAGAAATGATAGAACAGAGATAAAGTGTCCTGTAGAGAGACCATTGAGATAGATGGTTCAAGAATTACATATTCAGAAAAAGATTAAAAAAAAAGAATTACATATTCAGACTCTACTGTTCTTTGTGATCCCAAATAGTTGCCTGTACCTCCCTCTTCAGGGGAAAATTTTCTGTATTTTTGAAATAGACTCTAATGTTAGTTTCCATACCTGTTTATATATATTGAGGGCTTACTTTTAGCTCTGGACTCGGGAATCACTTCTGGTGATCAGGGGAATATCTGGGGTAATTGGTAATAGAAACCAGGTGTCCACTTATAAAGAAAAGCCTTACCAACTGTATGATGACTCCATCCCAGGAACTTTATTACTTATTCTTGTCTTTCTCTTTTATCCTCCTGCCAGTACAAGAGTAGTACCCCTTATATTGTCATAGTGAGGTCATGGTCACACTTAAGCATTTCTGTTGTGCTCAAACCAGGGTTATGTATTTCAATTGTCGTTATCATACACTTTGAGTTGTGTTTGAGGTCCTATCTAGTAGAGCTTCATGGACTATTTTTGTCTCCTGTGGGAGGTACTAGGAATAAATTCTGGCCTAATGGTTTCAATTTATGCAATTTAAATTATTTCTGGACTTGCTCATACTATTGTTAAAAACACTCTTCAAGATAGTGGATAACTATGCCCCTTTAAGAATGATGGCATATGTTTAGCAAAATGACTTTTCTTTAAATGAACACAATGCACTAATACGCCTAACACCACCAGAGGTCACAAGTGCCCACCTCCCAGTCCAGGCAGAATTGCTCTTTTCTCAGGAGTGTTTTTATTTGGAGAGGTAATCAATGGCATTCAGGGTGGGTTGATTGTTAAATGTAGATAAAAGGAGATAAAATATATACTTTTCAAAGCAATTCTGCAGTTCTATTTCTGTTGTTGAGGGTGTTTAATGTTCAAAGGACTTTAATTAATCAGGAGATCATACAGCAGGTAAAAAGCGGGTGTGTTTGGCTGCCCAGTGCACAATCCCTAAGTCCACAAATTCTCTAATGAGCACCATGAGAAGTGATTCCTGAATACAGCTAAGAATAATTGTTGAACACTGCTATTTTTCCCTTAAATATACAATCTCTCCAAAGCCAAAAAAACAAAAACAAAAACAAAAAAAACAATATAAATGTATAGTGAAGCTTGTGCAGGCTTTCCTCACCAGGATAGTAGATTAAAAAGAAAGTCTACATGTGGTTTCATGCCCTCCAATGTGAGTGCACGGTGGGAAATCAGGAGAGACCCGCACGAGGTGTTGTGATGGTGTCATCAACAGAGAAACTTGAGGAGAGACTAAAAATAGAGTTTGAGAATTCCAGGTAACTGTGATAGTTCCCTTTCAAGGAGGATATAGTGAGCAACTTTGCATCTTACTTTTATATATTTGCATTTCTGGCGATTATTTGCAAAGATTTAAATATGACACTATTAGACATAACAGCAGAAATACAAACCCAAATAAGTGAATGGAGCTGCATCATGTGATTATTCCTGGAGATGCAGAGACGCAGGATGGAGCAGATAAATGCATATATATAGATACACAGAGTCAGAATGTGTCAAAAAGAGGTTTGAGCAAAATAGACACTGATGCCAACCAACATAATCAGAGTTTAGAATAGGTGAAACCAAAGGAATAAGAGAAATATGAAATAGAAATTGGTGGGAAGGACTCCAAGTTTGTATTACATCTCCATTTCATTAATGAAAGATATGAACACTATACAACTGCCATTCCAAGTAGAAAACCAATGAGTATGTGATAGAAAAAAAAACAGAAAAAGAAAAAGACAAGAAGACAGAATCAGTGTAAGAAGAACAAGAGTATAAAGACATATAAAAATAGATCCTGAAAATTAATTGGGGACCAGTATTCTTGTCACAAACTGTGATTTTCTAGCACAATCCAGGAAGGACCCATTGTCCCCTTCTCACCCACAGATGTGTGAACTCTTCCCTGGCTTCTTGAAGTATTTCCCTGGCTCACATAGAAAAGTCATCAAAAACATGCATGAAATCATTGCCTTCATTAGTCGCAGTGTGGAGAATCACCGTGAGACTCTGGACTACACTGCTCCCAGGGATTTCATCGACACCTTCCTGATCCGAATGGACAAAGTGAGGTCCAGGAGAGGCTTGGTGATGGATGGGAAGCAAAGATGGGAATGTGAAAAGGGAAAGAAAGGGGGTACTAGGAGGAGAAGGGCAGGAATGGAAGCACAGATGACAGGGAGGGGAGATTTGGGAAAATGCAATATGTTAGGGCACCAAAGAAAAGGGAGAAATGAGGCAGAGAGACAAATTCAGTCACTTTTGCTGAAGGATAGTCTGAATGTTGTGAGAAAACAGAAAACAGATGAGAAAGCCAGTTTTTTACATGTGTACAGAAGCTTCAGGTTTTCATGACTTGAATTTTTTCTTATAAAGGAAAAGTCTGACCCTAATACCGACTTCCATCAGAATCAGCTCTTCATCACTGTATTCTTACTCTTCTTTGCTGGCACAGAAACCACTGGCACCACGCTCACCTCTGCATTCCTGCTCATGCTCAAATACCCCCATGTCGCAGGTGGGCAGAATGGGGCATCTTGACAAAAGGGTCTCTATCCACTTTATGAATTTCTGTCCAAAAACTTTACTTGTTGCACTCAAAGTGAAGCACTAAGAGTTTTCAATGCGCTCCTCCCAATACAGACAAGAATCTGGGTTGATGAGCATAGATGCTGTTAATAGGTTTGGCGATATTTTTCTCTCATTATTTGTCAACTTACCTCTCCATAGTCTCTTCATCCTTACAGACCCTCATCCATCTTATCCAATGACTCATTCAATTATCTATCTCATCTTATTCAGTATTTCACCAGTATACACTTAGATTCTGTCATCCATGTTTTATTCAGATATTCACTTGCACAGTTAATTAGATGATATATTTATCTATTAATGTTTCCTTCAATGAACAAACTGTCAACAATTTTTGGTCAATTCATTATTCATGTATATATCCTAATTTGAATTAAATTTATTATTTTGTTCTAAATTTACTTCAACTCATTCTTAGTTCATCTGTTCTACCATTTTTCAATTTAAAATTAAATTAATTTATGTTATTTCCATAATATTATATTGATATTCAATCTCTGATTTATTATTTTAATAAGAGATTGTGATATGCTTCATTCATGCATTAATTATTTGTGCATATATAAACAATCTCACTAATTGATATTTCTTAATTTGCTATGCCCTCTTAATTTGTTCAATCACATATACTTCATTGCCCTAGCTATATACTCATAGTATTTGATTGACTTTAATCTGGAGATATTATGGACTATGATTTTTTTTTATTTTGGGTCTCAATAAGTAGTACTTGGGATCCACTTCAAATTTTGCTTAACAGATCTTGATTATCAGATTCTGGGGTGCCAGATTTTGAAGATATTCATACACATGGAAAAGATATCCTCAGTTCAATGAATAACCATTCAGCTAGCTTTATCTATCTATCTACCTACATTAACTAATATATTTGTTAACAGCATTCTGTGTTAGTGAATTTTTATTAGTTTTTTCCCATTAATCAATTTATTCATACCTTTATTATCAAACTGTTGTTTTTTCTTAGTTTACTATCAAGTTCTTTGTGAAACAAGTCAATAATATATAATACACATAATATATATTCATAAAATACACATAATATATCCTCATTGCCTCCTCCTCCTCCTAGAGAGAAAGTTTCCTAGTTCTTGGTAACAGTACTCAATCTGAAATTCTATACAAGCTGTATGAATTACTTGCAATGTACTTCTGCCTAATTGCACACAGGGATAGAAAATATATGTTTCCTAGAGTAAAAAATTTTCTTGCTTCTTAATCCTGTGCTGTGTCCAACAGTGCTGGATTCAGATAGAAATTTTGTAATATTTTCTTTAGGGTTCCTGGTTCATTTGCCTATGAAATAAAACAAGAATTTTCTTGCTAAATTCTTCTTTGAATGCAGCTCATAGTTCCCCCTCTTGTGTTCAGAGAAAGTTCAGAAAGAGATTGACCAAGTGATTGGCTCACATCGTGCTCCCACCTTCAATGACCGAACCAGAATGCCGTACACAGATGCAGTCATCCATGAGATTCAGAGATTTTGGGATCTTGCCCCTATTGGTGTGCCTCATAAAGTCACCAAGGATACACAATTTCGAGGCTACGTAATCCCAGAGGTGAGAATAGCCTGAGTCCTGAATGTCTTCAGTGGGTTCTCATAACCTCCAAGTGTAAACACTAGGGTACTATTGTTCTGCACTTTATCTGTGGATGATAAGAAATTGACAAAGATATCTTATCTTTTGATCTTACCTAAGGGTACTGAAGTATTTCCTGTCCTGAACACTGCTCACTATGACCCACATTACTTCAAGAACCCAGAAACCTTCAACCCTGAGCATTTTCTAGATGCCAACGGGGCCTTTAAGAAGAGTGATGCTTTCATGCCCTTTTCAATAGGTAAGATAAACCATACTCTGACACCAGGGGCCAGGGCACCTAGACATTTGGAGCTAATATAGTAAAGATCTTTTCTGGGGTGAGAACTCAGAATGTTCACTGTTATTACTATGCTGATAATTCATTTCACTTCCTTGCCAGGGTCATAGATTTCTGATTTATTTGATTTTGTCTACACCTCAGCAGATCCATATTTATTTTACACTCTCAAAGACAGTAAATCGTTGGGTACTGAAGCCTAAGTATTGCAAAGTCACATGATCTAAGAAACTTTTTCAAGAATTTTCAGACAAATTGATCACCAAACTGATTGATAGTGTGAAAATATGGTCTCTTTAATGAATGAATGCATTCAGAATTTTAGTCATGCTTGGCACAGTAGAGAACTAAGAGGCACACTTATGGGATAATGAGCTTCAATTTCTGTAATTTTCTAGGGATTTGGATGCAAATTGTGTGTTCAGAAAAGTAAAGATTTTCTTGAAGTTTGGCTTCCTACGCACTGGAGTGGTCTTGGGTTGTAATTGGCAGAGTATTATCTGCATAAAGAACAGCAAGGGCAAAAGATGAAGGTGGGCACAGCATGGTGCATTAGCATAAAAACTGGGTAACTGGGGGATCTTCTATATGATCTCAACATGCTCCAACTTATTGTTATTTTCACTATTTGGAAATGCAGATAAAGTTCATGTACATATCCAGGTACCTCATTTTTCATAGAAAAGAGCCAAAAATTAGTTCCAGGATTTATTTTTTATCAAAATTTAATGGAGATACAAAGTATATTTAACACCAGGACATTTTGACTACCCAGTGCTTTGACTGCCTCCATCATTTCATCTTGAGTGGGAGTGAGAACACTTTCTGTGGAAATGAAGACTACGTTGACATTATTCGAGTTGCAGAGAGGTAGGGAAATGAGGACACTGAGTGGCAGTGCAAATGGAAGCTTCAAAGAGAGAGATTATTTGGCAAAAGGAGATGATTTAGAAAAATAGAAAATGGGTTTACTACTATATATGGACCATATATATGTTATATGTTCAGAGACATAATGACAGGGTGTAGACAGATCAAACTGATCTAGGAAAGATGTATCTTAAAGAAAGAAGACAATAAAATAGATAAAAGATAATGCATAAAAAATGGATATAGACAGATAAAGAAATAGAGCCCTCGAAAGATTAAACAGAACAAAGTGAAGCAGATATGAAGCAGAGTGAAGCAGGATATCCAGGAGAAAGATAAAGTGCTGATTTGTAATGGAATGGTCAGGACCTGAACAATAGCACAGCAAGTAGGTCATTTGTCTTGCACACAGCTGAAATGTGTTTGATCTCAGCTTTCTATATGGTCACCAGAATCAGCCAGGAGTTATTTCAGGTCCATTAAAAATCCATGAGTACTACAAGGTTTGTCTCCAAAACAAACCAAATGGTTTATGATTATTACTTACAGAAATACCTTCTGAAAAGCTAAGTGGTCATTAGTAAGCTATGTATTCAAATATCCGGCTGCACCAGCAAAATATGTTCAGATGAACTCAGAGACTCATCCCGCACAAAATCTGAAACCCCATTGTAAGTCCTTTCCCAGGCCAGCAGCTTGCTGATTAGGAGGCATAGAGCAATGCAAGATATCTCCCTTTGTTCATGCTCCCCACATCTATATTTTAAACTTACTAGTGATATTCTTCACATCTTGGAGAATATGAGGTAAACCTTGAATTCCCACTAACCAGCAGGTCTGGAAAGATACTAGCTGCAATCATGTCCAACCTGATGTGAGTCCACACACTGTGGATCACTCTGAATCTCAGAAAGTTACAGATGTGTGTGTTGTAAAGATACCTGAGATTGTGAGTAAATTTAGGAATTAAGATCTCCTAATAGCTCATTTGACATTGCAACTGGAGATCAACTCCAGATGTATCTGTTGAAATGAACTCAGAAATCTCTACTTACACATGATACAGGACATTGTATATGAATCCTACTCCAGGATTCACACCTTTAACCTAAGACCCTTCATGTCCACAGGAAAGCGCATTTGTCTTGGAGAAGGCATGGCCCGCGTGGAATTATTTCTCTTCTTCACCAATATCCTGCAGAACTTCACTTTGGCTACCACAAAGGACCCTAAAGATGTGGATATCACCCCCATAAACTTTGGGACGAGCAATATTCCCCCATTGTACAAGATTCGCTTCCTGCCCCGGAATGAAGATTGACAAATGAGCTCATAGGAACCCGAGTTTCATCATTAAGAATCTCCACTTCTGGGCCCGGAGAGATAGCACAGCAGCGTTTGCCTTGCATGCAGCCGATCCAGGACCAAAGGTGGTTGGTTCGAATCCTGGTGTCCCATATGGTCCCCCGTGCCTGCCAGGAGCTATTTCTGAGCAGACAGCCAGGAGTAACCCCTGAGCACTGCCAGGTGTGGCCCAAAAACCAAAAATAAATATATAAATAAATAAATAAATAAAGAATCTCCACTTCTGTAGAAAGCTCCTGCCTCTCTCTCTGTCTGCCTTCCTCAGACAGACCTATGCAAACTTCCTTCTTTCTCCTTCATGACACCTCTACAGGGAAATCCTTTCTGCAACCTCACCTTAGCACAGCACTGCCCAAGTATTGCACTTGTATCCCACATAATCTAGGGATTGAACTCATGGTCTTAGAAATGAAGGGCACATGGTCAACCTAGATCTATCACTGGGTATCTGATTTACTCTAAGTCAGAAGTTCAACAACGATATCACTGGATTGTTATGAAGAAGTCAACTAGACTTGAGATCCATTATTGTAGGATCGAAGTGAGAATAATTTCTTTGCTTTTCTGCTTGAGAGATTTAATGTTCTTGACTGATACCCATCTCTACTTTAATAACACAGTATTTAATATATCCTTGTGATTCATTTTTTCTGCCTCTTTCCACATTTAGTTTGGAGGACATTAGTGAACACATTGCATCTTTCTGAATAAATAGTATGCTATCACTCTCTTATATTCAACTATATAGTAACTAAAATTTTATTAAAACTTAGTTCTTGGCTGGCTTGGTGGCGCTAGAGGTAAGGTGTCTGCCTTGCCAGCGCTACCCTAGGACGAACCATGGTTCAATCCCCTGGCATCCCATATGGTCCCCCAAGACAGGAGCGACTTCTGAGTGCATAGCCAGGAGTAACCCCTGAGCATTACCGGGTATGGCCCAAAAACCAAACAGAAAAATAAAAAAACCCAAAAAATTATTTCTTCTTGTCATGTGTCCTGATATGGCAATGGGAGAATATTTATATGTACACCCTTATATTGGGGAAACCTTGTTCTTATGATCACATTATCTGCACTTATAATGAATATTGTTGGATAGATATCAATTCTATAACCATTTGTTGAAACCCCATAAAGCTTTATGAGCACTATGATTGGAAGTTAATTAACTGTTTCTAATATTCAAATATCATGCAAACGCACTTAAATGCACAGTTGTAAAAAGAAGGCTAGTGTTGGAGGACAAAAAGGAAAAGATAAGAGTAAATGAAATTTTCATTAATGAAGATATATTGGTATTGGGTTGAAGATGCACAAAAGAAAAACAAAAAAATCCAAACATGATTCATGAATATAGACACCTGAGCTATTTTTCCATGCAAATTTATTTCAGAAGTGAAAGAATATTTTTAACAAATACTGCTGAACAAAATTTGGTTATGTATATGCCAGAAGTAGAAAACTAATCTTCACTAATAGAATCATGCAAAGAGATGTACAAATTCTTCAGGCAAATGCAAAACCACTTCTATAGATGAACCATATTTATCTAAGATCACACTCATGAAAAATCAAACAAAGAAAAATTCCAGAAAAATTAAGTTTTACCAACACCCCTAATATACACAAAGCTTATGGGCATAGGCACAGGTGTCAGAATGCATAAATATTTGCTTATGTGAATCTGCACATAGGTCTGGAACACATAAGCATTACTATGTACACACAAATATACTCAGGAAAGTTCAATGGTCTCTCACACACAGATGAACACTGTTGTGGACTTTGGTTGCTAACTATATTTAAGTATGCTAAACTTCAGTGGTCTACATGATCAAGAAGCATTGTTCTATTTCTGACCTTCATAAACATTTAACAAAATTTGTAGGTAAATTATTTAGTTGAATTACCCTAAGATACAAAGTTACAAAGTTGTGGGCCCGGAGAGATAGCACAGTGGCGTTTGCCTTGCAAGCAGCCGATCCAGGACCAAAGGTGGTTGGTTCGAATCCCGGTGTCCCATATGGTCCCCCGTGCCTGCCAGGAGCTATTTCTGAGCAGACAGCCAGGAGTCACCCCTGAGCATCGCCGGGTGTGGCCCAAAAACAAAAACAAAAAAAAACAAACAAAGTTACAAAGTTGTTCATGATTGAATTCTGTCATACTAAGTACCAGACTCTTCATTAGTACAAATTTCCCACCACCAATGTCCCTTGTTTTTCCTCCTACCATTTTCAAGGCCAATCATGATTGATGAGGGTAAACTTTGGATTGTGTAATTATTTCTGAGTAGGTTGTTTAGGATCGGTTTTGTTTGCACAAATAATGCAAGTTCGTTTTTGTTTAAAAATATTTTTAGTCTGCCCTCCCATATGAATGAGAGTTTAGATGGATAATGGACCTTAGGCTGAAAATTTCTTTCATTTAGTCATTTAAATATGTCATTCCACTGTCTTCTTGCTTGAATTATTTCAAATGGGAGATCTGGTTTGATTCTTATATCCCTTCCTTTGTACTTCAGGTTTTTTCTCCCTTATTGCTTTAAGGAGATCATTTACTCTTTGGTTGTTTGTTTTTTTTTTGCCATTTGGATCTTTATATGTCTTGGTGTTGGTTTATTAAGGTTTATATATATTTATAGAGACTCTCTTCACTTCCTGGATTTGCACTGAAGCTTTTTTCTAGAGGGTGGGAGAGTTTTCTGTTATTATTTCCCTGACTATTTGTTCTTCCCCTTTCCCTATTTCTTCCCCTTCTGGTATACCCACAATTCTTAGGTTATTTCTTTTGTCCTTGTTCATTAGATACTGGACTTTTCCTTCCAGTGATTTGACTTTTATTTCCTTGTTGGTTACTTGGTCGTTTTTATTTGCAGTTTCCTTCGAGTTTTTCAATGTGCTTCTCCAACTGTGTGATCCTGCTCATATGGCTTGTTACAGTGTCTTTTATTTCCTTTAATTCCCTTTGTATGGAATCTTGCATGTTCTTTGACAGTTCTTTAATTTGGCTGATTTGTTCATCCATGGATTTCTTGTATTTGATGGCTAGCATTTCCTTCATTCTCTTTATCATGGTTTCCATTTCCTTTCTCATGGCTGCTTTTAGATCTCCTTCCAATAGATCTGTGCGGTTTGGTGGACTTGAAAACTTGCTAGGGTTATTCTCCATATCTCCAGATGTTAGGTTCCTCCTTAGTTTACCGATATTTTTTTGCATTTATTGATATGGCTTAGAGTGCAGTACCTTCCAATTTTAGCCCACTTTTGCCACCTGTGTCTTGGATTCCTTCTCTGGAATGTGGCTCTAGGAATATATGTTGGCTGAGGTTGCTAAGGTTTGGCCCCTCTTTCGACCTCCAGTAAAGTCTGAGTCATTCCGTCCTCCCCCTCTTCCTGCCAGACAATTCAGTTCGGATCCTTGCCACAATGGAGTAGGGCTCAGTAGATTGCTCACCCCTGTTCCACCACCTGGGATCAGCAGTGTTCCGGTCCAGGAATCCTTCACTCCCTCACTCAGCCCGCCTGCCTTCCTGCACCTGGGACAGGCGGCAAACAGGTCCAGCCCCTCCACTCACTCGGCCCGCATGGTTTCCTGCGCCTGGGACAGGCAGCGAACAGGTCCGGCCCCTTCACTCACTTGGCCTGCCCGCCTTCCTGTGCTGGGACCAGTGGCAAACAGGTCGGGCCCCTCCACTCACTCGCCCCCCCCCCCCCCGCCTTCCTGTGCCTGGGTCCTGTGGCGAACAGGTCCGGCCCGCCACTCACACACTCAGCTTGCATGCCTTCTTGCACCTGGGCTGATGAGGGTAAACTTTATGGAAGAAAGGCTTCATGGGTTAAATAATATATTTAAATTTTCCTTTTTTTAATGTCTTTTATTTAAACACCTTGGTTACAAACAAGATTGTGGTTGGGTTTCAATTATATAAGATGACACCCATGGGTCTGGAGAGATAGCACAGCGGCGTTTGCCTTGCAAGCAGCCGATCCAGGACCAAAGGTGGTTGGTTCGAATCCCGGTGTCCCATATGGTTCCCCGTGCCTGCCAGGAGCTATTTCTGAGCAGACAGCCAGGAGTAACCCCTGAGCACCGCCGGGTGTGGCCCAAAAACCAAAAAAAATTGACACCCCCATTTTAGATAAGCTGTATTGATATTATTCTTAAAATTTTAACTAAGGGGGGGCTGGAGAGATAGCATAGAGGTAGTTACAACTGTTGGTAATTAGTGCTTACTCTTGGATCTGCACTCAGAAATCACTCCTGGGGAATCTGGGGACCATCTAGGGCTATGGGGATTAAATCTGGGTGGCTACATGCAAGGAAAAGACTGTACTCTGTATCCATCCCACTAGCTATAATTCTTTCTTTCTTTCTTTTTTCATATTTAATTTATTTAAAGAAAATGTATTACATAGTTAAAATAACTGATCATAATACATTTATTTTAGGAAACCAAAAGCAACATAATTTTAAAAAATAGAAAATTAAAAGAAAAACTAAAGAGATGAAAGAGAAAGGAAAGAAGAAAAAATTCAGTAGCAAGTATATTTTTGAAAAGTATTGAATCACAATGAATTCATTAAAACACCAATAGAAAGTTTAGTAACTATTTTCTTTAAAAAAAGGATAAGAGTTAAAAACAGTAGTAACGGTAGGAGAGTGGCAATTATTTTTGTTTGCATAAGCCCAGCAAAATAAGGAGAAAAGGCAAAAAAAAAAAGCCTTGGCCAAATACAAATACAAGGAGACTTTATTCTTGAAGTTGTCTGGCATAAGACTGGCTCTGGAATCCAAGCATACTAGGTTGTCCAACCCATGAGTCATTCTCTGTGGTCCCTCTGAAAGTTTTTTGCACATTAGCTGTTGTTGGTGTCATGTTTCTGTAGTTAAAGATTTAGGTTTCTGTGCATTTACTTCATCAAAGTCAGGATGATGTGGAGCGTCTTCTAGTTTATCTTTACCATTAGATGCGGAGCATCCTGCCTTCCAAGAGGTTGTTGTTGTTGTTGCTGAGTGTACGGATTTTAAGAGAACACTTTTTAGAGTAAGTCAATGACAGGGTAGCGGTAGGGTCTTCCCTGGTAGAGGTTTGCTTCCTGGTGATATTATAAAGTATAGACAATTGTTGTTTCCATAGGTGGCCAATGGTTCAGGGCTGTATGGGCAATGCCCATTCTTCTGAGATGAGCCAAGTCATTATGCCAATATTCAGGGTATAAGGTCAAACTGTATTACAAAATATGTGTTCCTATAACTATTAGATAATAACTAGTTTGCATTTGTAATATTTTCCCATTTTTAATGAGCCTATGCAAAAGAGTAACAATGCCCCCAAGGTATCAGTACCTCTGGGGGCATAAGAAAAAAGTCCAACAATCCTCTTAACTTGGTTCTAACATGAATTCTAAAGCGAAAGACTCTTCTACTATAATTCCTTATTGAACAGATCACAAAGAAAAACAAAAAGCAGTGGGCAAAATCGTCACTGTATAAGAGAATATTCAATAGAGTTATAAATAGAATATATTATATATATAGAATACATCTAAAATATTCAGAGGAGATATACATGTCCCTTTTAGGTCATTAGAAATAGTCTGGAGAGTATTAAATTCAGGTCACCATTTTTGTCTGTGATTTGGTCTTCTGAAGTTTGCAAAATTACTCCCAGCAGTCCCATATCAGGAAATGTCTTAGTGTGGGGACTTCTCATAAACTTAGTATGGTAGCAACCACAATTACACATTGAAGGAAGGTAGAAGACAGAAGTCCAAAGAGAGTAGATAAATAGGAACAGAGTATTGGTTTCTTTTCAAGCTGAGAGTAATTTTTCACATTGGGAGCTGGTTGGCAGCTGGCTTGAGTGGGGATAATGATGTGCTTCATGAGGAGCCAAGAACTGAGGATAAAAATGGTTCAATGTGAGGTAATAGGTGTTAGGAATGAGTAAGTAAAGGACTAAAAATAAGCTTTTGGGTGGTGAGCCAAGCGGGGAAGGAAGGTATACAACATAGATATTCTGTATATAATAAATAGATTAAACCCAATGATATCCTAATTTCAGAATGGATACGTGGGAAGGAAAGTTGCCTGCGAATTTATGAAGACAGCACCTATTGTGCTGTGTGGAAGTTGGGGAAATCCTGGTGTCCCCTTAAAATTCCTTCCCATAACCCACCTCTATGGCCCCCTGGGCATGCACACAGGGATAGCCCTGGAGTCCAGGTGGAAGGAGATGGAAGGCTGTTGGGGTGGCCTAAGCTCTGCAGCCCCCCTAAGCTTGGTAAAAAATGCCTTTGGTATGGAGGCCTGCCATCCCCCATGCTGGTAAAAGTTCTAGACTCACAGAAGAGAAAGAGTTTCTTAAAGAGTTGGAAGCCCTGAAGCTCACCAGCCCCCACCCAGCCCCTCCCTCTTGAGCAGGGTGGGAATGAGGAAAGTTTGGGGTCCGCTTTAAATGTCTCTGTAGTACCCATGTCTATGTCCCCTTAGGCATGCACTTAGGGATAACCCTGGAGGAAGGAGAGGGAAGGTTATTGGGGTAGCCCAATCCCCATAGACCGCCTAAGCTTGGTAATATGGCCTTTGACATGGAGGCCTGCATTTTGCCATGCTGGCAAAAGCTCTTGGCACCCCGAAGAGAAAAGACTTCCAGAAACTCACAAGCCCCCACCCAGACCCTTCATCTTGAGCAAGTTCAGGGTTGGGGAAAGTCTGGGATCCCCTTTATACTCCTCCACAACACCCCACCTCCATGGAACCCTGGGCTTGCACCCAGGGATAGCCCTGGAGTCCAGGAGGAAGGAGAGGGAAGACTGTTGGAGTCGAACCAGGCCCGCAGCCCACCTAGGCTTGTTAAAAAGGCCTTTGGCATGGAGGCCTGCCAATCCCCATTCTGGCAAAAACTCCCGGCTCCCAGAAGGGGAAAGAATTCCTTAATGAGCTGGATGCCTGGGCTCACCAGCTGAGTTGTAATTCTTTTACCTTTCCTTTGCTAGGACAAGGGCAGGCATAAAATGGATAGTGGCATTTTTGAACTCTGCAGGCTAGGATTGGAAGAACACATCTTGCTGTTAGTAGGTCCTACTGCTAGTTCTCTTCTCTTACTTGGATCTTTTTTGGCTCATAATCTTTAGGCATCAGAAAGTGTGTATTAGTATTTTTCAGTTTTTGTGCCATAGACATGATGACTAAATACCAGCAGGACTGCTGTGGTATAGGCCTAGCGCTCCCTGAAAAAGGTGGTATGGTTCTGGCAGACACAGCTAAGAAAAGGTCAGTTGTGCTCTTGGTTAGCATTTGGCAGGATAGCAACAACAAGCTTATTAAACATTAATTCACAATGAGAATGAAAAATTCCAAGTAGATTTAAAAAACTATGTGTCTTTGCCCCTTGCATAAAAATAAAAGTTTCTGGAACACACTTTCTTTACACCAACCTGGTAGAATCTACAATAATATTTTCCCAAGCTGATAAAATCAACGATGATATTTTGGCTGGTTGATTAGTAATGTGTAGGTTATGAGAAAATTTGATTTTTAATTATAACTGCTCCCTTTATACAAGAGCTTCTTGGTTAAGTATTAATAGACAATGAACCTGTATTTTTCATGAATAATTTGCAAGTATAAATTACATCAAAATCTCTCCCTGTCTGTGATCAGCCTGATTCTATTGGTTGATTCAGCTGCTTTGAAGTAGCCAGTGGTTGTGCTTACCTCAGTTCTGTTCTCTCTTCAGATTTGCCTATTTTCTTTTGTTTGTTTGCTTGTTTGTTTTGGGCCACACCCGATGGTGCTAGATATTACTCCTGACTATCTGTTCTAAAATAGCTCCTGGCAGGCACAGGAGACCATATGGAAATCCGGGATTCGAACCAACCATCTTAGGTCCTGGACTGGCTGCTTGCAAGGCAAACACCGCTATGCTAATAGATCTATCTGCCATTGGGGGGGGGCAAACAATAAGAAATAATCATGATTCAATATAAAGAAAAATTAATTAAAATGAAAACTTTGAAATTTTTTCTCATATAAGGTTTTCATCCAGTTTCTGAATATTATACTCAAAATATTTATTCAGGCAAATTTAGGTTATTCAGGTGGCCAATATTCAGCTTACTGCTTACTTCAAAATTATGAACCAGGTGAAGCAAGCATATAAAGGAAATAATTTTTTGTATGATTCCAATGTATCAATTTTAGATAGTAAAAGTTAGTAAATCATTTATAAGATAAGTCATTAGTGACAGTAAGGAGATTAGTGATCACATGAGAAACAGAGCACCAATGATTTGTAATGTTTTTTTTTGTTTGTTTTTGTTTTTCGGACCACACCCATTTGATACTCAGGGGTTACTCCTGGCTAAGCACTCAGAAATCGCCCCTGGCATGGGGGGACCATATGGGACACTGGGGGATCAAACTGCGGTCCTTCCTTGGCTAGAGTTTGCAAGGCAGACACCTTACCTCTAGCGCTACCTCACCGGCCCCAATGATTTGTAATGTAATAGAAAGTTTGATGTGATTATTATTTCCATTACCTTGTGAAATTAATGCAGTGGGGATAGAGAAGTGATTAAGGGATCTGAGGAAACTTAGAAAGTGCTGGACATATTCACTATATTATAGTGAAGGGTTCTCAGATGTGCAATGTAAGTATTGATCAAAATGTTGCCAATACATAGCTTTGTTTTTACTTTAGACCAATTATTTTTTCAGCTAAGTTGTCAAAAATAAAATCCAATAATTCAGAAGCAGTTTCACATATGAATTTAAGTTCTTTTACAGAGGCCAATCACACTTGTGTTCCTGGTGAACCCTGATTCTGTGTCTGTGTATTTCTCCTACTATTTCCTCTAGGCACTTTGCAACTTACCTGCCCTTATTGATCTTTACATAACAACCCTTGTTATTATTGGATTTCCACTCTATAATTTTTGACTTGTGCCTCTACAATATATCTTATTTCAATTATAATTC